>NW_027316278.1:17801250-18258750 GCF_026437365.1 Eucyclogobius newberryi
GGAGAGGATGGAGAGGACGGAGAGGACGGAGAGGACGGAGAAGACAGAGAGGACGGAGAGGACGGACGGAGAGGACGGAGAGGACGGAGAGGACGGAGAGAATGTAGAGGATGGAGAGGATGGAGAGGACGGAGAGGACGGAGAGGATGGAGAGGACGGAGAAGACGGAGAGGACGGACGGAGAGGACAGAGAGGATAGAGAGGACGGAGAGGACGGACGGAGGGGACAGAGAGGATAGAGAGGACGGAGAGGACGGAGAGGACGGTGAGGACGGAGAGGATGGAGAGGACGGAGAGGCCGGAGAGGAGGAGAGGACGGAGAGGACGGAGAGGACGGAGAGGATGGAGAGGACGGAGAGGACGGAGAGGACAGAGAGGATAGAGAGGACGGAGAGGACGGACGGAGGGGACAGAGAGGACGGAGAGGACGGACGGAGAGGACGGAGAGGACGGAGAGGACGGAGAGGACGGAGAGAATGTAGAGGATGGAGGATGGAGAGGATGGAGAGGACGGAGAGGACGGAGAGGACAGAGAGGATAGAGAGGACGGAGAGGACGGACGGAGAGGACGGAGAGGACGGAGAGGACGGACGGAGAGGACGGAGAGGACGGAGAGGACGGAGAGGACGGAGAGAATGTAGAGGATGGAGGATGGAGAGGATGGAGAGGACGGAGAGGACGGAGAGGACGGAGAGGACGGAGAAGACGGAGAGGACGGACGGAGAGGACAGAGAGGACGGATGGAGAGGACAGAGAGGATAGAGAGGACGGCGGAGAGGATGGAGAGGACGGAGAGGATGGAGAGGACGGAGAGGACGGACGGAGAGGACGGAGAGGACAGAGAGGATGGAGAGGACGGAGAGGACGGATGGAGAGGACAGAGAGGATAGAGAGGACGGCGGAGAGGATGGAGAGGACGGAGAGGATGGAGAGGACGGAGAGGACGGAGAGGACCGAGAGGACGGAGAGGACGGACGGAGAGGACGGAGAGGACGGAGAGGATGGAGAGGACGGATGGAGAGGACAGAGAGGATAGAGAGGACGGCGGAGAGGATGGAGAGGACGGAGAGGATGGAGAGGACGGAGAGGACGGAGAGGATGGAGAGGATGGAGAGGACGGAGAGGACGGAGAGGACGGAGAGGACGGAGAGGATGGAGAAGATGGAGAGGATGGAGAGGACGGAGAGGACGGAGAGGACGGAGAGGACGGAGAGGATGGAGTCAAATGGAGTGGTGGTCCTGAGTCCTGCATGGGCTGCTGAGCTAAACAACATAATCCTGGACTAAAGCTCTTTACCAGTCTTCGATTTTTCTCTGAGATTGATTTCCTCTTTGCTTTTCTAATTAAACAGCCCAGTGTTCAAGGGGATCTTACGCTATGGTCTTTAATTCATTGCTTATTACCAATGTGCCATGTTGCCATCAAGGCAAACGTTACATGCAGCTACGATGTATTATTGAGTGTGACACACAATGACAGCGGTCTTCAGTGAGACAGGCAAAGCGCTTGAATTTCAATCAAAGCTTCTGGCAAAAACTCCATTTCTTCTTTTTAAATCCAAAAGCAATCTACAATCTCTGTTTCCCTTTGTCTTGGCAGTTGTGTCTCAGTTGGTTTGTGTTATAACTGGTGCATATAAAAAAGATTTATGTATTATGTTCTCAGTTTGAAATCATAGTCTATCACTTGTTGTAGAAAAATGATTTGATCTGTGGAAGAAAAAGATGACTGAAATACAACTTTGAGGCATTCATTACTTGGCTGGAAAAACAATTCAGAATTACAGTCTTTTTTGTTTTCTTTGATTCGCCGAGCGTTTACACAACTGGTGTACAACAATCGGTTCCAGGTAAAATTGTGACTTTTACATTTAAAAAGTAGTTCTCTTGTTCTTTAGATGACATGTTTCACACTGTCCCAGGCTGCTAAAGACGTAGGATGTTCTCATGTGATATAAATAATCTAAAGGTGCACAATGACTTTTCTGCTTTACCCGGAGTGTTCCACAGTTTGATGTAGCAGAGTGGACAGAGGGAGCAGTTTTCAAGAGCCAAGCAACGCCAGAGAGGTTCAGGACCAATTAAACTGAGGCACTAATTCCGCTGTTGAATGTCAGAGGCAAGTTTAAGTAGTCACATGATACTTATAATGAACCTGTTTGGATCCATTTTCAAATAAAATGAACTTTAGTCTTGTTCACAAAGTTGTATCGTAGTTCACATGGTAACAAAGGCGAGACCCCATTGACACCCCTCTATCTCAGTGGCACCTGATGTCGGGAGTTACTCAGCTCAGACTTATTTGCACCGCGACACCTGAGACACAGCGTGACGAGGGAAAACAGCACAGGGACGAGTGACACGCTCACTGACAGCTGGCACTGGCGGCCAATCAAAACCAACATGTTTAAGTGGCAGCGCCCGCCTGCAGGATATACTGGCATCCAACGTAACTATCTTCTATTTATACAGTCACAGGTGGTTTTATTGCTTAGAAAAAACATGACAAATGTCTTTCTGTGAGTGGGGTCGCCTCTCCACAGATGTGTAAATTGGCCTGGTGGTGTTACAGGCTTGTTGCCATGGAGATAGACAAGCCTGGTTCTAGCTCTGCAGTTTGTTGTTGTGAGCCTGGAGGGTTTTCTTTGCCAGCTTTACACCTGTAGCCTTCACCAAAACAGTAAAACACAAAGCCATTTTGACTTAAGTATTTCCACTTCTCAATTCCACTTCAGAATCAGAAAATCAGTTCAACTTAAGGTTGGTGCAGCAGCAGTTCAAACCTCACATAGTAAAATACTGCTGTGGATGTATTCTTAGGGATTCTGCATCTTCTTGTTTGCTTCCTCTGGAGGGAAACAATAGATTCTGTCCCTTAAGATAAGATAAGATAAGATAAGATAATCCTTTATTGTCCCACATGGGGTTAAAGGCCTATAGTACACAAAGTACAGCTAGATTAAATCACAAGCAAACTGATAAATAATTACACCCTTGTTATACGGTTGTGCTGCTCAGCTCTGGAGCCGCATTTCCCATAATCCCATCTGTAAAATGTGTGGAAAGATATGTGATAGTAGGATGTCTGATGAGGATAGGGATATGTGCACTCCTATAAACAAGCTTTGGGAATTGAAAATATATCTTTTAGTATTTTAAAAGTTTTAGTCTGCCGTATAGATAAGGGGCAGAACTTGTGAATGCAATGCAAAGTATTTCACATTTGGACACATATCTTTCTTGCAAGTTAAAAACAAAGCCCATTCTGGTCTCCGAGTGGTTATTTCTTGTAAATTCATTTATTTATATTGTTTTCAAAGGTCATTCACTTTTTATGCCACTGCATGAATAACCAAGTGAATCTCAATAACATTTAACCTTTTGATAATATTGTACTTCTTCTAAAAGATTTTCAGACCACTTTTCGAAATATATCTTCCAATATTAGTAAATCTAAACGACAAACGCTTTACATTCTCAATATTTAATCATTTGAATATGTGTTCTTTGCACTGCTTCTTCAGATTTTTTCAGAAATGTTTTGTTCTTCCAATTATACATATTAACTTCATGTAATAAATCAGAGTATATGTTCATACTATTGCTACTCAACACCAGTCATTTGAGGAAATACTAACCCACTGTTTTGGTTGTTGTTAATGAACACCGTAATCTTCCTACTTGCTTGTCACCTTCAGGCCACTAGCATCCTAAACCCAGTGTAGGGAGGAGAGTGACAGCAGAGTGAGCAGCCTCATGACATTTGAGCCGACTCCTCTCCATATAAAGCAGGTTACAGTCAGAGCGGAGTGTGACAGTGTGGGCTACTCCCTCTGCATCTCAAACCGCTACATATTCCAACTGCCGCCACAAAAACGTTTGGCCTGATTCACAATGAAGTCTGAAGCGTAGAAGACACACTGACAACCAACTTAGAAACCGCTTTGATTCATTGAACGCAACATCTTCTTGTATCGGTTCTTTTTTTGTTGTTTTGGCACGCACACTATTCAATGCAGAATGGCAAACAGGAGCCACATTCATCTGTTCCTGCTGAAGAAATTAAAAGATTAAACATTAGGCCAGTACTGTGACATTCAGCCGCCACCGCCTCAGAGGAAACCATTAAAGAGAAACAAAGACACTTCACAATGGACCATTTTTTATCAACTTTTGATGCAGTAACCTCAAAGGAACCCCTCAAACTGAGAGAAAAAGAAAAAGATAAGAACATAAACGGCACTCGGGCAAACTATTCATAATTGGAATCACGGTTTGGTCAAGATGTGTTTCATGCAAGTGTCATAGATCCATCTGCTCCATTAAGCGTAAGAATATAAGCAGCAGTAGGGGCCGTCATCACTGGACCATACTTTGGCCTGAAGCGGACCATTATTCAAAAAAACTTTGCTGAGGGAAAATCATAACCATCTTTTTGATTTAAAGAGAGAACAAACTAAGAGTAAATGCTATTCCTCATTTCAGTTATAATAAAATCAGCTGCTCCTGTGGGGCTGAACCAAACCCAACAAAACCATTTGACAAAAAACAGACTCAAATACCAAACTCTGTTGGGCTTGTTTAATGCCCTACACATCCTCTATTGGCAGAAGCAGGTCCCACTGCGTTTGGCTTCTTTCCTCCTGTATTTTCTCGTCTCATGTTCATATTGTTAGCATGAGTAACAAAAACAATTAGGTATTACCGAAACATACTTCAAGAGAGAAAGCACCTGTAAACCTAGTTTAGAAGTAAGAATGAAGAAATTAACTCTGAATTAACTGGAATTGATAAGATATCATTCTTTTTATGACTCATGATAGCTGTGCAGATATTCAAATACTTCCTCCACGGTCCACAAGGATTTACCAAGGCCGGGCTGAATGTCCTATTACATCCTGTTTGCCGAGATATCTTTGAGTGTAATTGTTAATATGCGCCACATGAAATGCAGCCTGTTCTTTTGACCTAGTACTGAGCTAATTAACTTATTAAGAGCAGAGGGCAGCCTAGAGTCCGGCATCAGGGGCCCTTCAGGCTCTCGCTTTAACATTCCTTAGTTAGACCTTCTAACTCCAAGCATAAGCCTCTCACCTCTGCTCAGTGTGCCCACCATCCAATTAAAGCCAAAAAGCTATTTCTTCAACAACTAAAGGCACTAGTGCAACAGTCCTGCTCAGCATGCTGCTCAAATGTTTGACATTTTAACATTGTGCTATTACTTAGGCAAACAATGGATCTCCTGTGCATGTAAAACACAGTTTTATTAGGGTCAATCTGCCACAGAGAATGCTTCTGAGAGTGCATGATGTTGTGGCTGCAGTATTAACAGTGCCTTCTTTACATGGTTCATTATCCTATGTGAATTTGAAAAAAATCACTCAGCCCCAACTTGTCTCTCAGTGGCTCTGTAATGAGGGTCCGTGTTTTGAGCTCACTTATCAGAGAGCTTTTGTGATGGTCAGCATTTTCAAACCTTGAATTAAACTGCAATGAATAATCCACAAATGCAGCAACTTGTCTGCATTTCAGCGCCTGAGAGACTTTTTAATATCCCTCTCTCTGACACTTGCGTTCTTGACACAGCCCTCTGTATTCTTCCTGGTTTTGGACGGCATGTGGCTGGATTTTATGCTCACCTCAGGTGTGTGTACTTTAGAGAGGGCTGATCTTAACACTCAATATTGTTTTTGGATACTTTCTGGGAGGTACAAACTGCTAGATATTCACAAGTGTGTTTAGGATTAGCAGACTCCACCGTGAGACACCGAGTGATGTTGGTCCGACCCGGAAATTGAACCCATGATCTCCTATTGAGAGGTGAGAGCTCTAACTGCTCTGTCACCATGCACTCCCAGTTATTCTCACATGAGTAAATATTCATGCTACCATTTGCAGGCCTCTTTTGCTTCTTTTTTCTCAACTTGACCAGTCTCATCAAACACATTGCATGTCTTTGTCTGCTCACGCCTGACGATGCTGGTAAAGCTTAGGAGATGATGTAGATCTCTGCAACCCTTTAGCCTTTGTCTTTAAGCCTATTGCGATACAGTACAGAGCTAATGACTGATGAGGCCTTTGACACAGAAATGCTTGACATGCTCCTCAGGGTCCAGACTAAAGACTTCCCTAACAAGCTCGCACACACTTACCCAGGGCTGTATTAAATCCAAACTTTGGCACCTTTCCTAATTACTTGAAACATAGCCGCAGCCAAGAGCCGCTTCCTAACCCGGGCTGAGCAACCCTCTGCAGTGCAGCGTCCCCGGAGTACATGATGATATATGAAAAGCAGAATTCAAATTAGGCTGACGGAGAGTAATTACTGAGGGAGGAGTGTACCTTAGTGTTAAGTATGGAAAAAAACATCAGAATCCCACCTGAATCCTTTATCTCTCTCCGCCCTTTCATTTGCGCACCGCACCCTCACCTCTCTTTACTCCTCTGCTCTGTCCTCCCTGAGGACCTGCTCCTTTTGCTCATTTTATATCTGTGTGTTGTATGTGCTCAAATAAGGCAGTTATTTCCACTACATTACCACTAATGGGTCTAATTTATGATGCCAAAAGATCAGAGAGCCATATTAAAAAGCTATTTGCTGCCAAATACATGGATTACTCAAAAGTACATTGTGGACAGAGCTTAAGTGGATGAACATGCTTTTGAAATAAGATTTTTGTTGACTGAAAGATGGGTTGCCAGGGACACTTACCATTTTGTTGTGTTTTATGAGAGCCTTTAATATGGTTTTAATATTTGACAGTAAAATGACCAATTATTAAAATGATTAATTCTAATAAACATGTACATTAATGAACCATTTGCTAATTACAGCTGTTCAAAAGAAGTAGTCCTTCCTTTCTAACCTTAACCTCAGACGTATGCATTCATTCAAAGGTTTGCCTGTTATATATTAGTTATACAAAGTGAATATTGTACATTGCCTGCACCACATGGGCGGGTCCCAGTGATCACTGCAAACAACATCTATGTCCTGCTTGTTCATTTAACTTTTTGATAGAAGGTATGTTTGGCCCCAGAGTCAAATTGTCGATAGAATTAAGTTGAGCAGAGCATAAGTTTGCAATTGTATAAACTTTTTTAATAACAATGAAAAATTACATACTATGTTTGAGAACCTCTTTGCAATTTACTGTCTTTAATACTTTAATAACTAATTGAGGAAACTTGTTTTAGATCTGTCCAAGTCACATTAACAAGATGCATATCTCCTTAAAGACTATACAGCGTGACTTATTTGTTGCTTGCAGACTCTTCTGACTCTACAGTGAAGCGCCAAACCACCATTATTCATGGGACACTGAGGACACTAATTGTTGAGTGTTCCTTGACTCCATTAATCATGTGGCCTGTGTTCTAATTCATACACTTCTCATATACCACAGAGGTAAATGAATGTGTGTAGGTTATTGTGATGCACTCGGCTGCTGATTACTCTGCTGATGGGCAGGGTTAATTACACTGAGCAAGAGTTGCACATCTTTCCTGAATTAGGCTTGGACTAATTGAAAGCCCTCCAGCGTCTATAAGTGGCTGTCCAATCTGTTGTCTGTGTCCTCTCATTTCATCTTTGTATCAGCGTGTAATCAACTGCTCAAGCCTTCTCTCTCCCAAGCTTTTTCCATTTTGCACTTCTTCTGCAGCCATTAGCTTATCAATGGCTTTCTGCTTATATTATCCCACGATATGTTTTCTGAAAACCTTTATTGTTCTGCACTTAGAAAATCAATTACAAGTCGGTAATACTATCCTGCATTTCCCCTCCCGCTCTATCCTTCCTGTTTGTGTTTAGAGCAAAGAGCCTTCAAGTCAGCTTTGTATCTTATGTTTTGCCCCAAGACATCTTTTGGGTTGAGCACCAAATTCAATCTCAGCTCCCCAATCATAGGTAGTAAAAACCCGACCTGGCTGGCTCAGAAGTGGCTGTAGCCCGTGCTTGGTCAGATAAATCTTCGTAGCTCATCCTTTTCTTATTTTCTTTTTCATCCCGGACCCCCCAGCAGCTCACATTAGAGGCTGCAGATGGCCAAGGGAGATTTCTAAACTGCAATCCATCAGTGTAGCCTCAACAACTGGACAAAAGCTAACCCGCTAACCTCTCCGCCAGCTGGAGCGCTCTGCCCGTAGCTTCTTCTCAAGCTCGGAACAGCCCTGCTTGGCCCAGTTTCGTAAGAGAACCAGGTCCAAACTCACATCCACAAATCTGTTCAGCAACACGTGCAATCATGCTGTATTCAAGTTGTTCCCACTCGACAAGGCAGGCTAATTGTCTTGAATCGTGTCCATAAGATGTGATGTGCAAAACTGTTGCACTGACAAATTTAATCAACAATCCTGCAAGGCTGAAAATGTTTCCCGACATCTGTTTCAAAGCATTTATCGGCTCCCCTCAGAGAGCAGCAGGGTAAAGATTTGATTAAAGGAATGATGTCTTACTTCATCACATGAAATAAAAAGTTAATTTCTTCAATATCTGGATACAGATGGAGTTTGTCCCTAATGACAAAAGCAGATGAATATTGAGCTGGCAGCAAACTCTGTTTATCTTGTAAATATTCAAATAACAAAAAATCAAAACATTACGGAGATGATGGAGAAACTGCTAATAGTTTTATTCAGAAGCTTTTGAGCACAACCAACTGATATATATGACTTGTGTATATATATATATATTTATTATAGAAGAAAATCTAAATTAAAAAACACTTTAAAATGATGCTGTATGGTAATATTTGAAAAACAAAAGGTTGAGGTTTGCATATAGTATTTGGTTGTCCATGTGGTGTGTCTCATACAGGGCCATTTCCAGGATTGATAATGCCCAATGCAGTGTTGGAAACAATCTGTGCACCTCTGGCAGAGCCCTGAGAATAAATGGTGTCTGTCCAGCAGCAGGCACCCTGATAGACACACACTGAGATTGGATGTGTTGAATAAGAGATGAATTTCTGTCTGTGTCACTGTGGCTCCACGACCTCTGAAATATCATTATCTTCAGGGTGGGGAGGTTAAGTTCTCTAATAACAAAAAGGGTGCCACTAGTGAATAGGAGTCTATTACTGATGGATTGTGAGAATGAGATGCTTATGTACAAGTGCAGTAACATCCAAACACATCAATTATTTGTTGCAAACATGATGTGCTGTGAGGGCCAGAGCCACTCAGTGTGTGGTCAGTCTGAGGAAGACTCAATCTTCTGCTTCATTCATTCAAAGGAGGTTATACTAAGTCACGGAGCATTCTATTTTGGTATCAAATGTTCTCATCTATGGGTTTATCTTGTACTCATGTTTTATTACAATATATTTCAAAATAAATGTATTTGAACAGTTTAGATAAATGGTATAATCACCAGTGATAGTACAATAGACAATGTAAAACATTTCAACAACAAAAATAAATAAAATCTCATACATAAAATGCAATGCTATTGAAAAATAACAAACTAAACTAGTTCCCCATGTGGGACAATAAAGGAATATCTTATCTTATCTTATCTTACTTTGCAATGGCTGAAGCCATTGCTGGAGTGTCTGCGTCTCTCCCTCTCACAGAAACCAGAATGTACGTCCTCTGGACAAGCGCCGCTTAGAATTATTATTCTTTAGACTTTATTCTTTTGACTTTATTCTTGTAGTCTCGCTCTATTTTTGTAGTTCCTCCTCTTTATTTTCCTGCCAATAAAGTCTACCTCTCTCCCCCTCTCTCTCTCTCTCTCCCCCCCTCTCTCTCTCTCTCCCTCTCTCCCTCACCCTCCCCCCTCTCCCTCTCTCCCTCCCCTCCCCCCCCCCTCTCTCTCTCTCTCTCTCTCTCTCTCTCTCTCTCTCTCTCTCTCTCTCGCTCGACTGGCTCCGTCACAAAATTCTAAAGAATAAAGTCTAAAGAATTCCGCAGACACTCATAATGCCCAAATTCATTTAAATGGGGAAAACTAATACTTTTGAAAATTTGACAATTCTGCAACAAGTACAAGTTGTTCAAATGTCAAAAGTAATAGCACACGTACTACTGTGAAAGCGATCGTAATGAGGTATAACATGTTGAAATCGGTTGAAGCGTTAAGGAGTTGAAACTGGCTAAATGGAAAATCATGGAAAATATAATAATAAAAATACGTGAAATTCAAGAACATATAGTGCCTGCGTGACATCACGCAGACACTCACTTAAGTTGTTGTGGGCCATAAGCGCTGAAGGACAGAAAAACAATAATTATGGGGTTGTCTTTGAGGGAAGAAGGCTGCATTTTCTCCAGTGACACACAGTTTGTCTGCTGCAGAAAGAGCATAGTACACATGTACAAGATATTGAAGAATCTACTGCATTCTCCAGTGCTCCAGTGTTCTCACATTTACAATGCACTCTCCCTCTGGCTCAGACGTTAGGATTATTGTTTTATTGATCTTCCTTTGCAGCTAAGTCCATTGCAAATCTTATCAGATTGATGCTGTTGAGACCAACACATAGATTTTGTTTCATTTAATCAAATACTAATTAATGTAACTGTCTGTTCCAGCAATGTACAATATATTTAAACCAAATGTGCAAATGTCTGTTTGTTTTGTGACAGGGATGCTCACGGTGGCCCCTAAAGGATCTTTCTGCCCTGAGGCGGACATAACCTGTAACCCCTGTCTGAACGCTGCCAAAGACTGTAACCTCAATGGCAACTGTAAGAAGCACCGCTCCGCCTACATCGCCACCTGCAGCAAAGAGGACCCTAAAGGCGACACATGCAACAAGAAACGCTGCCACAAAGCTCTGCGTGTGTTTCTGGACCGTGTACCTGCCGAGTACAGCCACCGCCTGCTCTTCTGCCCCTGTCAGACCAAGGGCTGTGCCGAGCGACGCAGGCAGACCATAGTGCCCGACTGCTCCTACAAAGAGAAGGTCAAACCCAACTGCCTGGAACTCCTGCGGGTGTGTCGTATGGACTCTCTGTGCAGGTGAGAGAAAGTGATCACTGTGCATGTTTCATTGGTGACTCTGAGAAAGTGGATTTTATTTTATCTTTACAATAATACAATGGTCCATCAAACCTGGAGCTGCAACATGCACTGGGACGGTTTGCAGCCGAGTGTGAAGAGGCTGGGATGAGAATCAGAACCTCCAAATCCGAGGCCATGGTTCTCAACCGGAGAAAAGAGGCTTGCCCTCTTCAGGTGGGTGGGGAGTCCTTGCCCCAAGTGGAGGAGTTCAAGTATCTCGGGGTCTTGTTCACGAGTGATGGAAGGATGGAGCATGAGATCGACAGGCGGATCGGTGCAGCGACTGCAGTGATGCAGTCGCTGTATCGACTGTTGTGGTAAAGAAGGAGCAGAGTAGAAAGACAAAGCTCTCGATTTACTGGTCAATCTGCATTCCTACCCTCACCTATGGTCATGAGCTTTGGGTAATGACTGAAAGGAGGAAAGGAGATAGGGTGAGGACCTCAGTCATACAGGAGGAGCTCGGAGTAGAGCCGCTGCGCCTCCACATCGAGAGGAGCCTGCTGAGGTGGCTAATAAAACTAATTCTCCATGCAGCCACAAAAGACAACCTTATAAATATTAGACTCTTCAAATTCCAAATTCCAAATATGAGCCAAAACATGTCTAAGGTCTTAGTTCAAAACCACCTTGACTATAATAGTCCTGCCTATATCCAAGCTCTTGAATCTAGCCTTGAATCAAATCAAGTTGTGAACCTAGTGGGTGAAATGTTCTAGAAACTGTGAAAAATGTCACAGCTCAGACATTAGATTATAGGTTTGCTTATTTGAGTTTCATGCACTGCATTTAAAGGTAGGGTATGTAGGTTTTGTATTAACATTTTATAAACTTGACATTTGCATCCCCGAGGTAAAAATGTTCTTATCAAATATTGCTTGATGTAATTTAGTCTCAATCACAAAAACAATAGACATGAGGGCTGAGTTGTTTCACGTTATAATTTGCTGTTTTGGTCAGAAATCCCATTGAGACTCATATGAGACTCTCATTTGGGTTCCTACATCTAAAACTCATTTTAAATAAACTTAAAAAGGACTGCCTCTGGTCTGAATACTGACTCAATTCAGTTTGTTTTATGAACAAGTAAGAGCACAGGCAACATACTATCACAGGATGTGTTACTTCCTGCTTCTCAACACATAACACAATGCTGAGATGTCCTTTTTGCACTAAAGTTTGATACCTTCCTGCTGTAACTTTGCCAGTGCAGTAATTAGATGTGGAGGCTATTAGAGACATGATGAAGATGTGACGCTAAGTTGAAGGGACAACGCTCAATTAGGCTGAACAAAACATTAGTGGATCGCTCTGTCTGCATGGGGCCCTTATTGGATTCAAGTGGCTGAATTCAATTCTCACCTAGCCAGCCGTGACATGTTTCTATGTTAGTGCTACTCAAGGTACAACACACAGCACTGTCGGATCTCGTTACACCCCAAATGTACTACGGGGGTCACACCATTAGTTTTAAAGTTACATTTAAGTGGCAGTTCTTTGAAAACTTTAAGTCCTCTTTAATGAAGCTAATGGGCTTTAACAAACTGTGAGATCGGTGCTAAAAATAGTGAAGTAATGAGGACCTTTTGGCTCTCCATGGCACACAATTAACTTTCTGCACAGTTTTGAAAGTTGGCATTTTGCATTGGAACTGCATGTCAGTTTTAGAAGTTTAGTCGACTGTTTTGGAAAAATAATGCAAGTTTAGAATGTAAGAAATTAGCATGTGCTTGGTGTATCATTCTGTTGGTCTCTTCAGCCATCGCAGTGCAGTACATTTTAATTAGATGCTATTTTTGGTAGCAAGCTTATTAGAACACAACGTTTGTGGATGGACTTGCTACTTCCTCCTGCTGTAAATTTGAAGTGTAAATTGGACTTTGTGTTCTTCTTTTGTTAAGACTCTCTGTTTGTGTACTATAGGGCCTGCATTTGTCTTGCTTCCATACAGGTGAGCAGGCCAGAAGATTTAGCCTTAATGGCAAAAACCCAATTCCCTCCAATGAACACTAAATTCAGCTGGCACAATGCTAAAGTAGGGAAACTCTATTGCCTCTCTTTCGATTTATGATTGTCTTGATAATTACCTGCTCGGTCGTATTGTGTAATCTGTTTTCAGGCTGGCGTGCTTTCTCTGACCCTTTGGCCCCCGGGTGTGTGGAGTGCACCCCCTTATTGAGAAAGATGAAATAGAACGTTGAAGCTCATTATCTGTGATGCCCTGCCGGGGTCAACAGCTCAATGTGTGCACTTATAGAGAACGGACACATGCTGGTGGCTCTCGGGAGGCTGGACGCGTCTGCT
Organism: Eucyclogobius newberryi; assembly: GCF_026437365.1. Classification (NCBI taxonomy): domain Eukaryota; kingdom Metazoa; phylum Chordata; class Actinopteri; order Gobiiformes; family Gobiidae; genus Eucyclogobius; species Eucyclogobius newberryi. Next base: position 17,814,563 of record NW_027316278.1, read on the forward strand.
CCACACACAGAATTATCTATGCGCCGTAATGTGGCCAACACTCAATTACAAAGCCTATACCGCGCAGGGAAGGCCGGACTAACATCTCTTTACATATTCTCCGGGAAGTCCACCCTTTTAAAATCAGCCGATGAAGTAATTGATCCATCACATTAACCAGCGTGTCATTTTGTTAATTTGTTCTTCACCTGCAGAGTGACAAGAGATCAGGTAAATTTAATCTAAAACTAATTTGTTATGCTAATAGAGATTAAAGAAAGCGATAGCAGGGTGTTCCGTGCCACCTTGAAAGACTCGACTTGAGGCAGTTGGGTGGAGTAACCAAAAGTTGTGCTCAAGGAGTGGGTATTGTTACTTCAAAATGAATATTTCTCAAGAACAAGTCACAATCATACCGAGAGTTGTATTTAGCTCCAGTCACGCTTGTTTGATGAATCCTGTTTACAAAGTCTTCCTCCCATCCAAACTTCAAAAACACTCATGATTGAATTTCCCCGATCTGTGACATCATCGATTGAGTGCTGAGATCTTGTTCACTGTTTTTAAGTCATAAATTATCACCAGACTTGTTCTGAGCACTTCTGCCATCAAATCGTGTTCATTACAACTGCATGCCAGGGATAAGCTAGCATTTGTGTATCTCACTGATGGAATTCCCTCTGCAGCCAGTAGATGAACAGATTTTTTTAAACATAAAGCTATAATAATCAAGAGCATGTTTAAAGGTCAATAACATAACAAATAATGCATGGTATTTGTTCTTAACGTCTGTTTTGTGATGGACTAATGCTAATTGCTACCTCTGGGCTTTACTAAACGTACATTGCAAAATGCATCCAGCACCTTGACCTGACCTTGACCTCCGCTGATAAGACTGCTTGATGAGTGTGACTGTCAGGTTTGTCGCAAGAGACACTGATGTGAGAGCAAACAGGACACCAGGCTCGTCTTCGCCCATCCCACTGTAACCGTGGACAGCAGCAGAGGGACCAGAGAGGGAGATAATGAGGAGGAGGGGAGGACAGGGAGGAGGCCTGTAAGATCGATCCAGGCTGTAAAACTATTGCAGTGTGCCGGGGTCAGTGGTCACACACCTATGGAGCCTCATCAACCTCCGATGACCATCTCAAAGTCAAGCGTCAACTCCCAATACAAACAACACCATATCACGGTCAAGAGATCATCACAGCTTACTTGAGGTGTTTAAATATATATAACACTATATCATTTATTCAGGGCTGTGAAAGCCAGCTCAAACTTCAAATATTACAGCTGATGCCTGTGTAAAAATGAATTTCTTCTATGAAACCTAAAATTCCAACAATGGCCTAGTTAGCCTAGTTGTTTAAGAATAAAAACATTCAAATTGGGTTGTGGCTATATGACTATGTGGCTATAGCCTGTACAGAAGTAAAGACAAAAAGAGCCAAATTGTACTTATACTTGGATTCCTTATCTTACCCTGATCCACTTTCCTCCACAGAAGACAAGATGTTTTGATCTCATTTTGTATTCCAGCGCTCACTACCACCTCCAATGCATCTATTCACTGGGGACTGCAGCTGAGTCCACAGAGTGACAATGGTCTATATTTGGAGAAGCTTTTTGTGGTGGTGAATCTTTAGAGAACTCCCAACCCATTTCTAACACAAAACCAGCACAGTGATTCGTAATTAAAGTGCATTGAGTTTGATACAGTATTGACATTATTAATTCCTAAATAGATCAATGTTACACTTGTATCTATCTTTGATATATACAGCACCATTACAGGGCAGGCTGGGCTTCTGGACTCTAAGTTTCGAGGTGCATCGGACCCTGAGAGAGAATTGATCACTGCATAACATAGGTAGCTGACCCAGTTTTGGAAATGTAGCGAGGTATTCTGCTCACATGCACTGACCTAACACAGCTTTCTCACAATTCATTACAATTTTGGGTTAGCACAATACTGTGGTTGCCTTATGACTTAAATATTTGACACAAAATAAAATAAAAGGTACATTTATTTGACCTGTTGTCTATGTTCCCTGTTTGTCTGGAAACCAAATTGAAGAACCAGTGCAAGGAACTTAAATAAATGTAAATCTTATGGTTTATTGCATATACAGCTGACACTTCTGTAATATAATTTACAGATGTGTTTTATAATGTGGAGGGGCGTGAGACTCAATAGCTTATGAGTGAAAATGTTGTACTTTTTGTCATCACTTCTCTCACTTTCTCCGCATTATCTGAAATAATGCTATTCATTGCGGCAGGTTTTAATTATACAATACCAACAGCACAGTTTGTCGAGCGGACAGGTAAGATGGATTACTTTTCCATCCGCGAATAGGCTTTTGCTTCCTGTCAGGCTAATTGTTTGTGTTTTATTGATCATAACCATGGTGCTGAATCAATGTTTTACCCACACTTACTATTTAAATAATGTGCAAAAACAAATACAATGTGAGAAGTGCAAAGAGGGAGAAATGACAATATTGTGTGAACGTTTTACCAAACGCCTGTCTAAAGGTGCAGTATGCAAATAAGCATAACAGATTTGTCAATATAATAGAGTACAGTCTTGGGAGATTGGATTATTACTGGTTTAGAAGAGCTTAATGCTTGACTGACTATTGATTATTATAGATTTTTTCAATTTAATAATATTTTTATTCAGATTTTTTTGGGTTGTTGGAAGATGAATGAGAAGGATATTATTCCCATATAGAAGACATAAACCTCTACAAATTATGTAAAGTGAGAAAAATGAGTTGCATTTAATTCCAGTACTTTCCCAACTCTAGTCTCTAAGGACATGAATGAAGAAGTATAATTATCCACCGTCTCCTGTCTTCTACAATCACTCCTTTAAATGTTTCAATCAATTATTCATGCAAATAGTATCCGCAAGCTTGGAGTCCTTTACAAAAGGAACATCTGCTCTGTGATTTTTATAGGCACCACAAACTTACTAACCTTCAATTTCAGGACACTGTGGGTCAGACTTTGTTTTAGACGAGTGGATTTTCATCACTTTCTATGACAAGAATCCCAACTGCCGGTGTAGTTTTCAGGGACAGATTTGGTCTTCTTGTTTGAGGTACACGCTGTCTGTGGACTGGCTGTTTGCCTTGTTCAAAGAGTTTTTAGGGAGTTTAGATAACCTTGAATAATCTACTCACTCGTACAAAATACACATGTGTGTGTAGTGTGGGTGGCACACATGATGTAGCATTCGATTTGGTGACATCGCACTCAATAGGAGGACTGGACCGCAAGGAGGCGGGACACTCAGAAGAATGTGAGTGTCTAAATGAGTTGCATTGCAGCTAAAGATGACTGTATTTAGATAAAAATGGTTGTATAATGAATTGGAGGTCAAGTCTGTTGGAGTTGTTGCAATACCCGGGAGAGCGAAAGGGTCAAAACAAAGTGTCAGAGCCAGAGCGCAGCTAAACTATTCATGTTGTTTGCCCAAATACCATCTGTCCACACTTGCCTTTTAGAGTATTGACCGAGTATCCCACGAGGGCTGTGACAGGCCAAGTTCAGTCATCACAATGTTGAGAGGAACATAAGGTGGACAAGTATAATAAGGGGCCAGCTCATTGCAGAGTCGCATTACATCAACATCAGCATCTGTATACTTATTATACTTATACTTATTACTGCTCCGCAATCGCAATGCCGTGGAAGTAAAAATAACTGATCGCTGATTGTGATTGTGTAGGGAAAAAGTAGGGAAAACAATGGGATCTTGTCAATCGATGAGAACATTTAAAATTTCATTTGTATTTTTAAAATGTTTGCAATTGGGCCTCTTTGATTAAGTGAGAGGTCAAAGATCATCATCATGAAGTTTTATAGCACTGTGAAGTCGACAAGACTCTAATAGGAGCAGCACGATAATGCCAGTGGAGGAAGTGTGAGCCAAATGCGCCGCAGACAGAATGGACTTTGTTTTTCTCGTTTGCTGTGTAGTAACTGCCATTACGTCGACAGCCATTGTGAGCCAATTACGATTATGCATCCAGAAGATGAGTGAGTGAAAACGGCTTCTCTATGGCCTCTAGCTGAAGAACGAGATCGCAGATAGGAGCATAAAGCAGTTAACAGAAATTATCATAAGTACAAGTTATATTTGTAGAACCCAGTGGGAAGTCTATACATTAGGGTTTTTTTCTCCAATAGTTTAATGCAGAGCAGGATATTAGAGGACTCTGAAGTGCATATCTGTTTCCTCTCCTTAGCAGTGAAACAGCTTGTTCTTCTAACTCTCATCTGATTTGAGCCCCATTGTTTGTCATGGCGCCCAGTGGTAGGAATAAGAATCCATATAAAAAGCCATTAGTTTTCTATTACTGCCACTGTAGATGGACAAGCACTCAATGCTGTGCCCAATCACTGTGTTTAAAGTGTCAGGTTGCCTTGAAAGAAGTCTACCTTAGCTGGGGCTCCCCTGCCACTTCCCCTGGGGACTGAGTGGCTGAAATGACCATAAAACTGTGTTGAGCTCGACAGCCTGTAATTTCAGCTTCGAGTGGCATTTCACCGAGGTATAATGGAAAGCCGGTGGAAGCGGGTGGCACGCGCTGCATCCCTGTGTTGGAACACCATTGTCTGAACACTCAGGACACCTCTCTAAACTTTAAATTACTGTTTTTAAGCCGTCATTGTCTGAGAGAGCTCCGCTTCTAAAAAGAAACACAGGCGTTTGTTCAGGCGCTTTAATTTCCACTGCTCTTTGCCTTGTTCTGACAAAATGTTGAATTCTTTGTTAGTATCAAAACATTGTGAAAATCAAAAAACATAAATGTCGCACAGTCTTCAGGCACAACATTCTCTCACCTTTCTTTGGTTTGTTCATAAATGTTCTTCATGATTCAAAAGTACTTAGAAAACAGGTGCAGTGGCAGATAACTGTGTTGCTCTGTCCCCTTTTTATCTATATTAACATTCACAACCACTGCGATGGCATTTGCGTGTTTGTTGTGTTGCTGCACATCTTTCTGTGTCAGCCACGCCAGAGCAAGCAGAAGGACGCTGCTTTGTGATGCACGGCTAAAGCAGGGCTGAGCATGTTAACAGCTGCTCGTTTTAAGGAAAAGAAGGAGGAGGAGAATGACTGGAGATGAATGTGCGGTAACGAAGTGAGTGGGGGTTAGCTGCTGGAGGCCTGGACCATCACACTACACTGGCTCTGTGTGGAGATACAGGAGGACAGCGGCAACATGGGCACACACAGCATTACCTCATCAGACAATATTAGCCTTGAGTAAAATTAGTGACGTCCTGATTCCCAAGAAGTCATATGGGACGTGAAATCAGGTTTTACATTGAACAGGAAACACATTCATGCTTACATCCGAAGATCATCAGGAGCTGGCACAGTTTTATAACACTGTTTACCTAACAAAATCCATGTTTGGTATCACAGGGAGACAAAAAATATATTTCCAGTATATCATAGGACAGAGGTGGGACCAAATCATTGTTTTGCAAGTCTTAAGTAAATCTCAAGTCGTTGACCTCAAGTCTGAGTCATGCTTTGATATTCACGTCCTTCCAAGTCTTTATATATATTTATATATGACAAAATGAGGAGACAGTTTGTTCCTGTAAAATTAAACATTGAAAGTATTTCAACTGCATAGAATTGTATTTTTGAGGCGAAGCATTAAGTTGTCTCAAGTCAAAGTCCCAAATCTTCAATTTATCCAAACACGATTTGCACGTCCACAATTCTGTTATAGAATGATTTTGTTTTGTTGACTAAAGTCAGGACAGATATAGGGGCATTTGACTCATATTGGATTTATCAAACAGCTTTTCCATGGCATTTCTCAATAGGAAGAAATTATCAATAATCATCTTAAAATCACCTAAAAATTGATTTAATGCTGATCATTGTGCAATTAAATTTCCTTTCAAATGTATTTGTCAACATAAGCAACTAGAACCAACATGGCAACAAGTGCCCTTTTGGTGATAAAACAGATAGTGGCATCAATCTAAAATATCATACTTGTACTTTTTTCACAGCTGAAGCTTTGACCATTAAAAACAATAGACAAACCGAGCAGAACATCCAAAGTTATATTTTAATTGGGCAAACAAACGCCATGACAGCACCAGGAAAGTTAAACCACTAAGTTCTTTATCCGATGTCACAACTAATCACAAAGCGCCACAAGGGCTCTGAAATGTGAGAAAATGACAAAATCCTCTGCATGTGAGGCTAGTCTACTGTTTGGTCACTGTTTGGTCACTGTGCCACACAAACCTCACACTGAACCGGTCAAATGGGACTCTTTGGATGACTCATTGAACAGCAGACTCTGGCACTTGTGTGGGCAACTGTGATCTGAACAGTACAGACAGAGCCACATCGCACACGTGCCTCCCCATAAACCCACTTAAATGGATTAGCAATGCCACCTCAAGGCTTTCCCAGACTTTAAGCTCTTATCACAAACATGCACTGAAACAAAACATACCATTTCTATCAGGTGAGGGAAAAGTGAGTTTGGGAGAAGTGGCTCTGATGCCCAAAACAAGTCGGATCGTTCTCAAGACAAAAGGTAGGAAATGGCTTGTTAGGGCTGTGGCGGGCTGGTTGGTATTCCACACACCTGCTGTCGAGGATCAGAAGCAGATGTTTCCTATAGTTTCCTCAGATTGATGCTGGGTACAATTGGCAGCGGGTCAGAGTAAACAGTGCCAGCAGAATTAGGTCCAGTGCTTTGAATTCACACATGGATGTAGAAGTGGATAAACCTGCCACACGCTGCCTGTTATCTCACTGTGATTTGTGTTTGCTGCCCAGGTCGCGGCTGGTGGATTTTTACGTCAACTGCGCCGAGATTCAACACACAGTGAGCAACTGCCCCAACCAAGGAAACCATCAGGCCTGTCTGGCCTCCTATGCACGACTCATAGGTTTGTTTATGTATTTTCTACCATATTTTAATCGAGTCTGCACTATTTGTGTCCCAGGCCAAGATAAACAGGCAAGAACAAATCAGAATTTCACAAGCAAACTGGAAAAGGAGGCTGATGTTTTAATAAGATGACCCCGTAGGCCTTTTAAAAAAAAGGATTTGGAAAAAAAACAAAAAACATTTTGATTTTTATCAGTTAGACAAGAGTTCTCCTTGAGGTAATTGGAGACCTTCAGCACCGAAGACTTACTTTATTAAACAGTTGTTGACCTGTTAAGTGAAATATTTAAGAGGTATTTGGTTTGTTAAGCCAGGTTTTTATTTTTTTAAGTAATGTTAATAATTTATGATAGCGAAACAGGTTGAGCATCCAGAATCAGTCCAAGTTAGAATCTTTGGGCATCAAAAGACATTCCAAAGCCTGGAGATCTCATGAAAGAGCACACGGTCAGAAAAATACATCTGAAATAAAATAATTATGATGGTTTGCTAAGAAAATGGAAAGAAAATGCTGAAATGAAAATAATTTAAGATCATCCATTTAAGCTTTTCCAGAAATGCAGTCGTCTTAAGCCAATGTTGTTCATGCACAGAAGCACAACAACGTTAAGGTCGCCGGAGGTGGAAGTGTCATGGTCTGAACCTGTTTATGTGGGAGAGAGAAAGTTGGACTGTAGTCATTGTAATGTATAATGTGTGTTATTTATACCCATGGAGGTTGATTAATTATGATTATCTCGTCCATGTGGGGATAGCAATACAACCCCAATAAATGTCTTGGGCATGTTATTTTTTCAGTGCACTAGTTTTGAAGTTTTTTAGTTACGATTCTGGCTATTCACAGAATGCACCACGCCATGCCCGCAATATGCTTCACCTCACCTCATATTTTGGCATGATCACACCTTAGTGCCACTCCCTGCCCTGTCAGCACTTGTGCAGATGCAGATGTCAGGAAACTACCGCCTCACTGCCCAAGTTAACGTTAAGACCGGGGCAAGAAACAGCACTAACAGTCAGTGCTTGCTCAGGTGCAGATGGTTTGCTTTGGTGGTGACGTTCGCTGGAGAAAATTGTCTATTTACATTTGAAGATTATATGATGGCTCTAATGTGTTACTAATGAATGCAGTCCATGATTGCCCATTAATGAATGTTTTTGCTAATGTCTCATAGGGACAGAGATGACTCCAAACTATGTGGACAGCAGCTTCTCAAACTGGACCGTAGCTCCGGCCTGTACGTGTGACGGCAGCGGAAACCAGGAGGAGGAGTGCACCAAGATCCTGCGCTACTTCACCCATAACGCCTGTCTAAGTGAGCTATCTTTATATATACATGAGTAAATATGCAGAGATGTGAGAAACTGATAGTGCTCCAATGGTCATGTAATATTGATGAACGGACAGTGCTGTCCAGCCGTAGTTTCTCTTGCTTCCATGTAGCTAAAACATGTAGCATTGATCTGATGGAACTGGAATGATTTTCTGTCGGTGTGTGTGTTATTTGAGGAAATGGATGATATGAAGACGATGGGAAAACTGAGAGTGAGGGCCTGGCATGTTCTTATTACTTGTAATTGTATTTTTCTTTACACAGTCAGAGTTTTTCTGAAAAACAGTATTTCACAAAAATAAGAACGTAGTTATTATTTCTTTTGACTGGTAGTTTAAAATCTGATGTTCAGAGCTTGTCCTAGAACATAAAAGACAGGTAAACTCTGTCTTTTTAAATACCGCAGGCAGGACACCCTTTGGATTACAACAGTAAACTACTTATAACTGTTTAACTTTTCTCATATCCAAAACGGTATCAGGGAATCAGAAATAGCTTTGCGCTGACGAGTGATCAAGTCAGAATTATGTTAAAACAATAGTATCAAAGTTTGTTGTTGCTGTGCAGTGAAGGAATGAAATGATCAGAACAAGTCTGGTCAAAAATAATAATTTACATTTACAGTCTATCTAGTTTTGGGCACCATTTTAACCTTGTCCATTCCAGTTGTGATTTACAAGTAGCAAAAAGACACAAATTACAAGTGAACGTTTTCCTGCCAGACTTTGCCGTAAGTTATCCATGGACTCTGATTCAGTTGGAATGAGATATTCTTAGGCACTGAGAAACATGTAATGGGTTATCACTCCACCATCCTTCCCTTGGGCACGGCTTTAATACAAAAGAAACCATTTGCATGTGAATTTCCTTTTCAATCTACAGGAGTTAAAGGGCTTATGCCTTGTGGAGGAAAATGTCATAAAAGAGAGCAGATTTCAGCCAAATGGAATACAGCTAAAATGTACAGTCCTCTGTACAGTGAATGGCTAGTACACAGGCTACTGCAGTATGACAAAGTTGTTAAATGCGTTTTCACTCATTGCACGCTCTGAAGAAGGAGCTGGAGTGGTGTCATCAAACCTCCACGACACTGTTGCCTTAACATGTTCTATTGTGTGGATAATGCTTTCAGACCATTTCAATAGCTTGCCGGGGTGTGCGTTTTAGCTGAGCGTGCACTTTGAAGGATGAGGCGGGGAGCTGAGGAGGCGTCCTGAAAAATAACACAAAATGCAGCTCCTCCGTTTTACAGTCACTGAGAGCGGGCCATAAATTCCACCACATCACCAGCGTGCACAAAACCACTGTACGACACAAACGTACATGCGTTCTCCCAGATCAGTTATGGCGCTGAATGCATATCACTGGTCATCTTTTTTCCCCCCAGAGAATTCACTTTTCATATTGACTGACAAAACAGAAACAGAAAACAAGCTCAGCATCCACAGTACAAGTCCAAGCAACTGGATAGTCGCAGATTTAGCATTTAATCAATGGAGCAGGAGGCTTGAAGGAACCACAAGGAAGAGTAATAGAACAGAATAAGCCCCAGAGATCTCTATTGTGTTATTTTGTCACTTTAGACCAGTGCGAGGACCCAAAGGAGGTAAAGGAGAGATCCAATGAGACCACAAAATTGTGTTTTTGCTGCCAATTTGTTTAAACCAAACTGTGTACATTGTGATACATTCAATAATTTACTTTAAGATGCAAAACAGTGTAGAGACAGTTTGGAATGTGATTGTATGCAATTCATCATAAGGAATGTTGTTGGATAAAAGTTATGATATTGGATTCTTGACATATACTTTATAAATAATGAGCCTCTACATTGGTTGATGCATATTTTTCTAGTTTATGACTTGGTTTGGCAGGATTGTGACTGTGGTAAATATTTATGATAGTTTCACATCAGTCGAGTTGCTATTTGAGAAGAAAAATTAAAAAAAAATGTACAAGTATAAAAGTGTAGAAAGTAGAGCTGGTTTCTAAAAAGGATTCAGTCTATGAATCAATAAGATAATGATAATAATAATTCTGCCAGTTTTAACAAAATCATCAAACCAAAAATTTATAAGTGTGAGGAAAATGGTCACACTGGGAAAAACATTTGTAGTAAAATCTTAACATGTTCACTTTGTGTTTGTGAAGTTTGTAGTCTAACCTGTCATTTGCACTTCAAATATATTTGAATATGTTTATCAGTACAAGAATACTTTCTCCTGTGTCCATGTCAGTGTACAGTATTATATTATGATTATCACCCTTGTGTGGTCCATTTGAAGTGGTGAGACAAACGCCATCTTCCATTTGTTTGGGAATATTCCATATTTGATCAGTCACATAAATCTAAATTCAAACTCTGCATGCCGACCCTATAATGGATGTTGGTTGCCAGGCAATTACATGGGCTGTCTTCTCTTTGGCTGAACAAAGAGGAACAGGGCCTGTGTTTTAAAGGGATGAGCAGTGAAAAGGTACTCGGGCCCTGTTCGAGCACATCGAGCTGGAAAGCCCACTGAACAGGATTTATCACATTTTGCAGATGCTCTTACACACATTAAAAATACATAACCAACACAATATGGCTGCTCACTGCTGTTGGTGTCGGAGCCGTGTGAGCGTCATAAACAGAACTACAAATGCACTGTTTTTACCACTGTTTTATATCATTATGTTTCTTTGGGTTTTGCACTCAGAAGGAGGTGCTTTTGCCAGCTCCTGGACATGTGCATTGACCACTCACTTTCCATGGAAAATGAGTAATAACAATGAATTTCAAGTAATCCAACAAACAAATTAAACTTTTAGACATCAAAATTGTAAACACTGCGGTTTTAGATCTAAATTGTGCACAGTGAGTCTCCATCGGTGTCTTCAGGAATGATAATGACATAAACATATCGAACTGTGAAAGCATCGGTGTCTAAATAACCAACGCTTGTACTTGGAGACAACTTGAAAGTTATTCCCAAGCAATGCATTTTACAACCTTCATATTTCTGATGTTGATTAGTCTGCCGCATACGTTTTTCTCTCGTCGATAAATCTCAAAGACTTTTTTCCCCTGCTCCCGCACCCCTCATTTTCCCGTGGCTGCCAAAGCTTGGGCAGAACACCAAGATGTTGACTTAAGGCTGTCTGGCTGCTCACTGGCTTATAGGAGCGATTCAGTCCAAAAACAAATGACTTCTGTTTGCGTCCCCACAGAGAACGCCATCCAGGCCTTCGGCTACGGGATCGAGAACACGGCCAGCAGAAGCACGTCTGTCCCGGGACCCCAGGTGACTGTGCTGAGGTCAGAGCTGCCTGTTACACCAAGGACTGACGGGTACATCAGCAAGGTAAATACACTTTAGATATGGCACACGAGTGTACGAGAGAAATATCTGAGGTACTTTGTCATTCAGGTATAGAAAGGGAAATGTACCGTGTCCTAACGAGTCCTACAGTTGTGAAGAGAGGCTTTTGAAGGTTCATTTATTGAATTTCCTTTATTTTTTTAACAGGACAACTTGCAGTTACATAATGCCAAGGTCAAATATGCTTGTACAAGATTATAGCTCATTTCCATCTGCAGTTCTTCATAAAGAAGTAGGAAAAGTGCAACAACACTCGTACTTTCTCTGAGCCTCAGTCAGTCACGTCACTCACACATCTTCCCTTTCACACATTATATTACAGTGCAGCTATAGAAACAGCCTATTTCTGTTCCAATTACAATATTATCTATATAATAGTTTAACAGCACAATTCACGCATTGAAAATGCACGGTGCTATATAAAGAGCTCTGGCATACATTACCATTATAGAATGCACTTATGTAAGGTACGGCCACACCTGCCTGTCTGAGCCTGATCTCATCTGATCCCGGCGATTCTGAGCTGGACGAAAGACTGTAAACTGTCATTGTGTCCTCAGGCAAGACATGTGACCCACACTGCCTGGTATGAATCGGGTGTGAGTGCATGATGGTGATGAGCCTCGCCTCCATCCGACTGTAGCAACTGTGGCTACAACACAATCACGCGTGTGGGTGCGTGCGTGCGTGTGTGTGTGTGTGTGTGTGTGTGCATTTGTGTGCGTGTGTGTGTGTGTGTGTGTGTGTGCGTGTGTGTGTGCGCGTGCGTGTGTGTGTAATACTGCATTGTTCTTGCGACACTAGTTGTCACATGAGGTTTGATGAATGAACTCTTAGAGGCGAAGGATCCAGATTGTGGATAATCTTGTAAACCATTTTGACTTGGGAGAAAGAAAAACATTTTCAAAGCTCAACAATTTAAATGTTTGTTTGTTTGTTTGTTTGTTTGTTATCTTGTCCAGACTTGTTTTATACGTGTTTACATAGTGACACTTGCCGTTTCAGTGTAGTTTTGTTGGTTGTGACCAACTTGAGATGCAATTATGAAAATGTGGAAAGATCATAACGTGTTTAAGTAACTTTTAGCTGCTTCAATAGAAGATGAGTCTCTTACGATTTTGAAGTTTGCCAGGTTGAATGCCAACATTTTAGATGTTTTCTTAACACGTTTTAATAATGGGTTAGGATTAACCGATGGCCTTGGAATTTACTGACATTGTGAATAGTTTTACCATTTATCGTCACACTGGAATGGATCAGATATTTTCTTTTATGGGAGAAATATGAGATACGAGTATATTTTTACCATCAATACAGCTACTAGAGACATGAACACTCTGCGCAATGTGGCAGATTTGTCCATTAAAACCTGCCTTTACTTCAGTACAAGAATCAAATAGTCGTGAGTTGGCGTCATATTGACAGTGCAAGGCCACATTGAGCCTTATCGAGTGCATAGCATAAAACCTGTGAGACGAGTTGAAGGAAAGTGAGAAGAGTTGGAGAAGGGCACATTCTGTAACAAGGTGATGGATAGATACAGATAACCACATAGAAATGTTGACAGTGATAGAACTGGAGCTTTTCGCTGCTCCGACTATGCAAGGAATGGACAATTTCACAACCATTTGACTATTTAAAATCATATTATACATTAAACCCTAAATATGGTAGATATGTTTTAAACTACTACTTTAACTGTATTACCAGTCTGATTTCACTGCAATTACCACAACAAGTACCATTTTATTGACCACACTGTTAATGTTTTAAAATACGTCATTCAAATGTTTATCAAACGTTTTCCTTATATAGAAAAAAGAACCACAAAAACAGAACCAGTGAGAGATTTATTACCAAATGCACACATTGAAACATTTAATGACGCAGACACAAGCAAACAACAGTGTGCTGCTCCCGCTCGTTCGCCCCAAAAAATGTTTCCACATGTAGCAACGTCCATCGTGTTTCCCGTCCACATCAGAGAAGAGGTCTGAGGTTCACTCCACATTCCAAACCAGCCGAGCCCATGTCCCCACTCAGAGCTGGACTGGTCAATTTGTCCTCTGCATTTGACCAATGCTTCAATGGCACCCGGGCATTTCAGTGCGGCATCCGGGGGCCCATCTCCAGACCTAATTTGACCTATTGTACATGTTTTTAAGGAACTTGTTAGTATCATTAATCGAACATATATTGACACTACTTGAGACATCTTGGTTACAGTTACTACACCACACTCTATTCCAACGTCAAATCGGATACTGATTCTTGAGAGAGCATATTCTTATTTATGCTTTTATACTGGAGTTCTGCTGAATTCACAAAAGTCTAACCTCTTTAACAGTGAATCAACATTAAGCACACTTAGATAATCCTGGGCTTAATTGCGTAATGTGGGTCAATAGATAAAGAAGTGAATTTTAAAGTATTTTTCAGACTTACAGACTTAAGTCTTATATTTTTGATAAAGAAAGGATTTTGTGAAAAGACTAACCTCTAAACACTGCAGCTTCCACATTATGCATTATGTTTGTTAAAGTCATTGGCAAATCAGGCCCAATTTTTTATAATACGGTAGTTTATGCTACACCCCGGATGATGACATTTGGATGAAATCGTTATATATAAATATTTTCTCAGCTCCACAATGGAATGATGGAGAAACGAAGAAGGTGGGGGTTTAATCTGGATTAGAGCTGCTAAAATACTGGCCCAGGGCTTGTACTCTGCTGCAGACTGTAGCAGTCACCTCTGACTGGCTGGTTCTCTGTCTGACAGAGAGAAATATAGTTCTTATGCAGCACCAGTTTGTCGTTTATTAGTGCAGTGCCTCATTTTCTGCTCAAATAAAACGTGACAATGACAGAAGCATATAATCTCCCAGAGAAGTCCACGTTATCTCCCCACACAAAAACATTTCAGCCTTCACTGAAGAAAGACCTTTTCCTGTCTTTAAACTGAGCGATTGAGTTAAATGAGTTTTCACAGTGAAGAATGTTTGAGTTTCACAGATGTATTTTAGATGTGTTTCGCTGCTGCTGGTTAAAGACAATTGTGTTTTTCACCTGTAGCTTGCAGACTGCTTGAACTGTGAAACTGTAACACGTAATGATGCCCTTTTATACTCACTTATGACAATTTACCAAGATCATGTTCACTATTATAAGATAAGATAAGATAAGATATTCCTTTATTGTCCACACATGGGGAAATTCCATTGTTGCAATGCATCCAATACAGAGGAAAAGGACAGATAACTTATAGGAAGTTTATACTCTTTTAAACAAAACTCTTATAAACAAATACTCCTATAGACAGAACCTCTCATTTCTTAATAAGGAATGGACGGGAAAAATAAAGATAAAATAAGATCAAAACAGCTAGCGTAAGACAAAATAATACTAATAATAATGGTAACTTACCTGTAACTATAAAAACATGTCTTTGATGACTTGATTTATACAACAAACTGATTTTACTTTGTTGTTTCCTTGGACCCTTTGCTTTCAAATGTCATCCCAGCTTTTAACTCCCATTTGCACTGTCTATAAACATGTTAAACTGACAGTATCCACAAGAGCAAATGTACATTGTAAAAGAATGGCTTCACATTAAGACGTTTGTTTCTGGGGTTTTCCAGGGCCTTGTGCAGTCATTAAATGGTCACAGTGCAAAAGAGTCATGCATTGTCCTTTACTCACTGGCTCTCATTGTTGTGAAGACAGCAAATTAAAACCTTAGAAATATGTGACGAGGAGAATTAATGAAGGAGCAGGCCTGATAACAATAACAGTGTGTATGCTGGGTAAAGGTGGGAGACGCAGGGGGAATTGGCTCAGTGCATGTGTGTGTGAGGTATTGATGCACTGTCTGGCACTGGCGCTGTGTTTAATTTATTGTAAAAATGGTAATTAGGAAACAATAAGACGTGTGATTACTCAAGCAGGAACTTTATAATTAGGGAGGAAGCTGCAAGGGACATTTTGGGCAACCCGGCATCTTTAGACAAGTATGCTCTGGCAATTAAAAATGGTCAAACTTCCATGACAGATAAATTGGGGGGAGTGTGGCTTTCGGTTGGGAGTTGGCTAAAGATCTGATGTGTGTAAATCTGAAAAAACCCAACATGCACCTGGATCAAAAGGAATACAAATTAAGTTTATACATAGATATTTAATTTTGGGTAAATTTCGTGTCCTCGTTATATATTCATAGCCATAAACGTGTAATGAAGCGGGAGACGGTCGAGGTTGCATTATGTGTAACTTTAAAGGGGGGAAAAAGACCTCATTACACAAAAGTAGGAGGTTGGTAATTAATGTACGGTAAAGAATTTGTGAATAAGCTCAAAGTGGAAGCACATGAGACAAAGCATAGCAGGTGTGTGAGTGACAGCTGCTGCTGCCTGGGATTAAGCCTTTCCACGTCATTCATTGAGCATTTTACTCTTTCATACTGTTTTCTGCTCATTTAGATGCATTATTATTCAACATGTCAGTCACACTACTTACACCTTTTTCCTATGCGGCTGAGTGAGTGCTGGTCCTCAGAGCATTTCAGCCTTACTGTATACAGGACGGTGTTGATGGGAGAAAACTGTAAATGTCTTGTTTGTATTCCCAGGACCGGCGTGGGCCTCGATGAGATAAAATGGATTTTCTCTGGGCCCTGATGTGAATTTTAATGTCCCCTTACATTTATTCACAATACCTTTTCACTTACAATAGCATACACTGTCGATGTGTTAATTTTGTGGGACTAGAATTACCCTGTTACATTCCAAGTCATTTGTTGATTTTCTGCTTGGCTGGATCAAATTGCCTGCGTAACTCAGGATAACTCGATAAGTTGGAGGGGGTGATGCCCTGCAATTGTACTGTAAAAAGGCAAACGACGGTCGATAGCAAAAACACAATTGGTTTTGTTACAATTGGTGTCGTACACATAGTTACACACAGTTACCCCGATGCTCTTGGGTGAGGGAGCGGTTGTAGATCAGAGCATTTCCACCTTGTCTGTACCGGTCACGGTTTATGAACTGGACTGCAGTGGATCCCAGAGCAGACCAGAGTGTGTGTGTGTGTGTGTGTCTGTGTGTGTGTGTGTGTGTGTCTGTGTGTGTGTGTGTGTGTGTCTGTGTGTGTGTGTGTGTGTGTCTGTGTGTGTGTGTGTGTGTCTGTGTGTGTGTGTGTCTGTGTGTGTGTGTGTCTGTGTGTGTGTGTGTGTCTGTGTGTGTGTGTGTCTGTGTGTGTGTGTGTGTCTGTGTGTGTGTGTGTGTCTGTGTGTGTGTGTCTGTGTGTCTGTGTGTATCTGTGTGTGTGTGTGTCTGTGTGTGTGTGTGTGTGTCTGTGTGTGTGTGTGTCTGTGTGTGTCTGTGTGTGTGTGTCTGTGTGTGTGTGTGTCTGTGTGTGTCTGTGTGTGTGTCTGTGTGTGTGTGTCTGTGTGTCTGTGTGTGTGTGTCTGTGTGTCTGTGTGTGTGTGTCTGTGTGTATCTGTGTGTCTGTGTGGAGGCGATCTGGACTCATGTCAACAGGCTGCTGCAACACATCACTGCCCCTGCTAATTAATTGGCTTTTAGTGGAGGATGTCTTTTTGTGCATTGTCAGGCGAGCTATGGCTTCAATGCCTCTGTTTCTGGCAACTATCTCTTAACCATTTTTAGGAAACACTAATTGTATGGTGACTGGTAGAAAATGACCATGGTTTACAAGACATTTGCTATTTTGCCATTTATGTTTGTTTTATACCTTTATCCACTCGCAAAGCATTTATAATCATTTGAAAATTAATAGCAAATCAAAGTAATTTGTTCTATGCGGAAAGTGTAAAACTGCCAAATGTGTCGAAACTGTAGAAGGGGCCAAGTTCTGATTTATTTTATGTTTTGTTATTTTTTAAATACATTTTAAGCAACATGTTATTAATGGATAAACAATGACTATGTTTTTCACATTTGTCTGTTTTTAATTTTGAAATAACAGTATTTTATTTCTTGTTACCTCCCCTGTGGTGTTGTGGGAATTACTTTTTGATTCTCAGCACTTAATTTGAACTTGTAACTATTGGTTTATTAAATGGAAAAGATTAAGAAAGGAAGGAGCAATATTCACACACATGGAGCACACATTACATTTGGTATTTTAAATAATTTTTTCTTGTAATAGCTAAAGTAAAATGAGTAAAATGGTTTACTTTTGACAGTGATTTGGACAGACACTGCAATTACACGAGACACAATGTTTAAGACTAATTAAAGAGATATATTCATGAATAGTTTTTGCTTTCGTTACATCGCAGTAAGTCACAGCAACAAGATGACATTTTTCACGACCCCTGTGATGTGCTTTGAAAATGTTGCCCTTGTAAATAGAGTAGGACTGGGAGGCAAACGATTCTGCTTCGTGTCACATAAATACGCGGGGATTGAAAGAAATCCTCACAATTCCATGTAAAAGCATGTAATGTAGCCTCTGTAATAAGAAAGTGAAAATGAGGAAATGAGGGACCGGAGGCAGCGCAGTTAAGTGTTTCATTTTTGTCTCGTATATTAAGGTAAACAGTGCAGCGCTTTGATCTATTGTTCTCAGTCAAACAAGGGTCTTACTTGTTGGAGGTCCGCGCTATCAGTAATTCATGCTTTATGAAAAATTGAACGAAATCCACGGCTACTGTTGGCTTTACCAGTGTGTGTCTGGCTTTGTAGACTGTTTTTCTTGTAAATAAAGTCTGTAATGATGGCTTTAAAACTGTTTAGAGCACGCTGGCACAACCTAAAAGAGCTTATGAAAAAAGAAATGTCATTGCAATAAGCGTGGCTTTGGTGCCAGCTTGTTTAAGGAGCACGGAGCATAGCAAGCAGCAGGGACCTGGAAAACACTTCAGTACAAACATTTTGGAGATCAAATGTCTCTAAGGTCTACCAGAGACACATGTGTGTTGCTTTGATACTTTTCTTAATCCTTTACAGCTAATCTTGGTGACAAAATTCCAAGATTTCAGTTATTTTAAGATGCATCAGCTCAAAATTGCCCAAATTTCCACAGCGCATCTTTTAGCCGGTCGTAAAGAACACACCACACCAGTTTTATCCTTGTTGCATTGGCTCCCCATTCATTTTAAAATGTAAATGTAATTGTACTGGCGGGGGTACATCTCAGACCTCATTGTTCCCTCTACACTCCCGTGCGCTCGCTGAGGTCAGTGGGCCAGCTCCAATTTGACTGGCAACTGGGGCTTTTCTGTGGTTAGTCCCAAACTCTTCTGCCCCTTCACTTGATGCGTTTCAGTCTTGTTTAAAAACGTTTTACTCACTTGCAGAAACGAGCGGCCTTCTGTCGTTTATGGATTTTATTTTCTATAGTTTTCTATTGCTAATGTCATTATTTTCATTTATTTTCCTCTTATTCTAATGCTATTAATGTGGTTTAAAGTGATTATTGATGTTGTGTTCAATAAGTGCAACACTTTGAAGACCTTATCTTAGTAAAAATGTGCTGTATAAATAAATTAAATTGGATTGGATGATTTGTGTAAGTTGTTAAAACTATAAGAATTATTATTACAACTCATTTACTCTTTTCCATTGCTTTTATATAATTTAGGGAGCTGGTACTGGACAAAGTGAACCCTAGAGTCCTTGACAAGTCAGTGAATTTACTGACACATGGTATTAACACACATATCAGAGCATTTAGGAGACCAAACCACATGTTGTTGCCAGCACCCCACCTCATTTCTCCTGGTCTGATGTCTTGTCTCACCTCCTCCCCCTCAGTAAATGTCACACGAGGAGAATCTGATTCATGTCTAACCTTTACGCGTCTTTGTCCCCCCTGCACAGTTCCCCGAGTCGAGCCACGACCCGATGGAGCCCCCCGGTCTGCTGGAAGACGGCAGCTCCTCTGTGCGCGCCGGTGCCTGGCTGGTCCTGTTGGCTCTGCTCATGACCCAGCACGCCGTATAGAAGCACCACAAGAGGAGAGAGCCAACCAGGTCATCCACCCACAAGCTGATCCTGAGAGCGGAAGGTGTGATTTCTGTTGAGTGCTAAATGCGATTCTAGGGGGGGTAAAAAGGATTGCGGAAAAAATGAAAACAGGAAAAAAGAAAAAAAAAATCAAATGCAAAATATACAGAGACTTTGTGTTGTCTATTTCATGTATTGTGAAGGCGGAACCAAACTGTCTGTGAGCTTTAAGAGAAGAGACACTTGGATATTCCTGCTGCCGCCACCGGACTAAAGCTGAACATGTCAAAGACTTTTGTGCACCAAAGGAAAAGAGAAAATATTTATGAAGTTGTTGCAAAAGCAAAACAGACAATTGAGGCAACGTTGGAGGAGAGATTCTTATATGTGACTGTTTTTTTGGTTTGTTTGTTTTTGCTTTGAATCTTGACCAATCAGAGGACGGCCACAGGGGTGTGATGACATCATCGTGTAAACTTGAAGCTGTACTCTTGCGTGTCATACGTGTTGCTATAGTAACTGTGACCATACCATGCAGCCCGTTGATTTGCTTCTCTATCGGACTTTGGACAAAATGACTGAAATCGTTACAGTTGTCATTTGAGATGTCGTGGTCATATAATGTCACTGGTCACTATGTATATATTTCTTTCCAACCTTAACCTAGAAGTATTCACTCTAAATGGACATTACCTGTACTGAGTGTATTCAGTACCAACATGCAACTCCTATCTATGTCTTGAGAAGGTTTGATCACAACCAGTGTAAACATGGGTACAATTAAAACAATCTCGAAGCTGCTTGAAAAGCCATAAACAGTGTATGACTATTGTACCGTATTTTAATGTTATTACCATGACATTTACGTGAAGGAAGATGGCCAGCAGGGGGAGTGTTGAGCCCCCTGAGAGGACACAGGTAATGAAACAATCGCAGTAGCCCTGGGTGGTTTAACGTATTAAAAGACTATGTGTGTAATCTTGCATAATAATGGCAGTCAGGCAATCAGAATTAAACATTCACTCTACAGCTTTCCTAAGTCGTATCCTGTGGTTAAATTTGACGGCTCACATTTTGCTGTTGCCTTGGTGAACAATAAAGAGACAAAATGAGTATTGAGAAATTTTGCATATTGAGAAATTCTGCAATTCCTTTGAATTATAATTATGGAGTTGGAAGTCTCTTTTGTGCTTTAGACATTTTTGGTATTCATTGTGATAATTACACAAATATGTCCTTCAGCTCAGTTTCACCTTCAACTACTGCAAATCACCCACCCAAGTATGGAGGCCACACACGGACAGATAAACAAATAGGTTCTAAACCAGATGCCCTACCGGACCTTCTCCATTTACCAGGGCCTGGCACAAAACACATGACTCCTACTGACAAAATTACACTTCTAATTCTTATAATAACAGAGCCAAGATTTAGGATTCAAAACGCATCTTCCATTTGAACCAGACGTTGTTCATAAGAAATTGCAAGTCTAAAATCCGCCCATTACTTTTTACAAACACGAGCGATTTGTGATACAAGACATTTGACATTTGATTACAAGACCATTTGAAACTACCACTGTCCTCAAAGTCATTGTGTTTGACTTTTAGCAAATTATAACTCTGCCTAAAATGTAACTTGTCATGTTTATGCTACATTCAAACACACATTTTCTGCGCTGACCAGGCATTATATGATTTTATACAGTAAGACAATGTAATTAAAAAAATGTTTGTCATGAGATAATACAAAACATGCCACATAAATGCTGGCTACTGAGAAATATGACCCACACATTTAGCCTGCTCTGATTATCTTTCAGAAAAACACTTGTCAAATCAGCCTTGGACCACTGTGTTTTGGTTACTGAGCACACTCTGTATACAGCGCGGCCCAATGTCGCATTTGGAAGAAATTAGAACCATTTTCCCAAATGGTAAGTTTACTATTTTAGTCTGATGAGAGGTCTCAAACGTCAAACACTTCAGTGAGTTGTTTATCTTGTTTCAAGTGAGCCACCATATTCAGCCCTTTTGTAAACTCACAATTTATGATGTTTTAGCCCAGTGTGGTTTGCTCCAAACCCCAAAGCAAATACAAAGTACAACCAGCGCTGCAAGTAAAACACATAGTTCTTTTCTCAAACGTGGTCAAATCACACCTATAAATACAACTTTTTTATCATTTATCCTGTTCAGCGTTTAGTTTATATTTATATGTTTGTTTATATATAATACAGTTACTTTTATTGCCATGGCATCGATGCTACATTTTCATCTCCCTGAAACCCATGGATAGTTGAGAGTAGTTCCAGTTCTAGTTGTCCTCAGATGTCGGATCTTCTAACCGATGACATAATGTGGCACTGGAACACTCACATCTCAGAATTCCTACTTGGAAACAGTTCAGAGTGAATCCGGGGCAGACAATCCAACATGTCGCAATCTACGTTTGGATAAAGTTTAACTATTGACAGTTCAAATATTGATAGTCCTTGTTATTTTCCCAGAAGTTTGTCTCCACTGTCGCTCCTGAGCTGCCTTTGAGCAGCTGTCGTAATAAATGTAATGTTGCGCTAATGTTGCTAACGTCTATGCTACTCAGAAATCCTGTCAACACGAGCAGAAAATCACTCTCAAACATTGATTCATAATTTTCAGTTGTATTAACACTTGATTTTGAGCACTTTCCTCTTCTTTAATGATTTGATTAGTGTTGTTACAGCACATAATCTGTAATATGCTGCTCACTGTTTTTCCGACTTGACATCTGGAATACCGAAACTCAGAGAAAACGTTCTCGCCAAAGGTCCGAGTTCTTACCTCTGAGGATAAATGGAAGTGTTACATCATTTAATCCTGTTATTTTCTTTTTTTTTCTTTTTCTGAATACTTTTTGAACAGTACTTTCACATGTGTCTTCTCCCTCACCGACACAACGCCTACATTCTACATTTGTCGTCTTTACTCTTACACATATAAATTGCCTATTTGTCTAATACCGGCAGCATTTGTTTGTGCATGCTGTCCACACACACTTTCAGCCTCTTTCTCATTGTTTATCACACACTGTATGTCCCTGGCAAAGCTGCGGTTCTATCCAATGATGATGTATGGCAAAGAGGGAAAAAGGTATTAAATCCAGGGCTCAGAAATATGCAGGTTTCTAAATTACAGCAAAGAAAATCTGAAGACACAAATAATGTTCTCCCCCACGAAATAGCGGGATACAATGTGAACTTAAATAAAGGAACAGGAGAAGAGCTTCCTTTTGTCAGCCTTTTTCCAAAACACAAATTCGTAAGAAATGATTTCACCTGCAGTAAGGTAATTATCTGGTCTGGGAGTCCAAAATGCAGCTTTTTACAGAAACCAGACTTTATCAAAGGAATAAGCAGTTTTCTGTTCAATCTTTCACTTGTTTTGGGTGTGTTGTGTTTATTTAGCGTTCAGACGGGCCTGTGTGACACCTGTCCATGTGTAAACCTGCAGTGATTTACGCCTCCACGTATTTGACATAGTGAATTATTCAAAGGTTGGTGGTTGTGAAGAAGTAGAGCGGAGGGATTTCCCTTCTGAGGAACCAAAATGAAATACAAATATGTTGCGGCATTTGAACATGACAGCTGAATGCAGTTTAGAGTAACTTTACTTCTGCAATTGCTCGAAACATGTTTGTCAGGTAAGGTTGCTGAAATTACATTTTGGAAACTGAAAACTATAAAATAATTTGTTAATTTTTCCTCATCCAGGTAATATAAGAACACAACAGATCTAATACATTATTTATTTTTCCTCAAAACCTTTTTATGATTATTTTTTTTGGTAAAAATACATTTGAAAACTAGTTATTTTAAGTGGCAACAGCAACACCTAACATTATGAACTCTGTTCTTACCTTTGTCCACCTGAAATAATTGTATCTGCTTTAGTGACACTTGTCCCTTTTTGGCACTGCGTAGTTTTTAAAACATAATTGTCAACTCTGGGCTGCAGTTTTCTCAGTCCACTTAATCAGAGAATTTACAGCCAGAAGCATCCGCTGGGTTCCTGTTTATACAGCTGTCACCTGAACAATGCTGTCTGTCTGTCCACGGCTCAGCGGCCGTTAATCACACATCGATTTGGTCACTTTGTTGCTTACTTTTCAGAAAAAAACATGACGCACTGTTGAGTGATTATATAGTCAGCCTTCCATAAAAGCAATCAAAACTGGCAAATACATTTGGGTCTCTGACATGCAGGAAATGCAAATAAACTGATCTAACGTCAAAGTTATAAAACACACCGCATCAGCATTTCCCTTATATAATTATATAAACCTCTGTTTTATGGACTATAGCCTTTTGAACAAACACTATAAAACATACTCAAGAAAGAGAAGAAAATCCAAACAGAAGTCTCAGGATGCTCACATGATTATTTTGGGGAACCTGCCTAAAATGTTTTGGAACCCCTGATCTAGTGTAATTATGTAAACATCATATTTCTCAATTAAGAATATTATTTAACTTGGTTGAACTGTGAGTCAGTCTGTTCAGTCTTTGAAACCACAGCATTTTCACACATCACTAAATATTTGCACTGCATTGTAAGTGCAGGACAATACAGTATTGAAGGAATTCTACAAAAAGAGCCAAGAGATAAATAAATAAATAAACGTATTCTGGAGATTTTCAGGCAAATATTAGCATAGCGGGAGGGCAGCAGGGAGCCATTTTGGAAGCAGGCATATAAAGTTCTTCAAATCTCAGATGTGCAGCCAAAATGTTCTGCTTATCTGTTTGCTGTGGCATATTTAGAAGCACAAAGATAGTAGTGCAAAGCAGAGAGAACGTTCATGCGTAAAATCCAACTCATGCACGTCTTAAAACAGCAAAATTGCAAGAATAGCATTTTTTTTCCAAGGGAATAATTGCAGAGTCCGATTTGTTTCCTCCTTTGCCAAACATAAGTGGAGGAAGGAAGGAAAGCAGCGCAGGGTTTTGGGGGCACGGAAATAAGAACGCGGCAGGTAGCTGTGCATTTCACAGTTGATTAATGAGTCAGTGGGATGATGCTGCTTATCAACACTCTGCACATGGCACACACATAAGAAGAAAGCTTTACTGCAGCTGGGAGCGTCCAATCACAGCAATCGCAGACGGCTCCCATTCCTGTCCCATCAGCCCATTCTGCGCTCACCCACCTGTTTCACTTTCTTCTTTTCTTTTTCGTCTTCGCCATGGTTTAGTAGCACGGCTGTTGACTATACATGAGGTCACATGAGCCACAAGCTGGTTGTCATCGTCTCATTTAAAGCCAAATTATGAAAAGATGAGTGATGGAAACCATAAATTTAGCAACCTAATATTTATCTTTTTACACTTGACCATAGGTAAGTAAAGGTTAAGGTATTTTTACCCTATGTCGCTGCATGGGGCAACCTGCAGGCTGAGTCAAGACCAGGGAAGAGGGAAGATTGTGCCATTGTGCCGGCGTTAACTTCCATTTCCAAAGACGCATGGTCAGTGGGGATCATCTTCTTGATGAATATAACACATAAATTCATAGCAAATGCACACACAACTTTAGCCTTTTATTATTATTCTATTATAACCTTGGATTATTATTGTTTTAATGTTGAAACTCATTGACTTCAGAAAGTAATACTTAAAATGAGAGTGTTATATTGAGATGGTTTCTAAAATGCCAGTGTTATGACTGTTTTTACTATGTATTTCATTTTGTGTGGTACAGTGTAAAGTGTGAATATAAAATTGATTGCTGATTTCAATTCCAGGGGTCAGTACATGCACCTCTGAACCTCCTTCACTTGATCAATCATAATTCTGCCTCTCAGTGGATTTTCTGCTCTGTCAGTCACAGTCAATCAATGGTATTTGGTTGGTTTGATGTTTCACTGTTTTTCTATCTTCCACAAAAAGATAATCTTCAATTCACTTTGAGGCATTTCTGTCTTAATTACTCATAAATTGATCCAGTTCACTCTCTGCAGCAGTCTTCAAAGTAATCTCAGTGTACTTTCACCAGGAGTTTTTGCCTCTGATCTAAATGTCACATTTGTTACCATTGATGCTTGACCTATTTCGTTTCCTTATCAGTAAACTACTCACCCCTTGGCTGTTTGTGTCCAGAACAAAGTCCCCAGCAACCAACAAACAACAGTAGAAAATGATCAGTCAGCCATAACATTCTGGGCATATATCAATGTTATAGCCATCATGGCATTTGTTTTAGGAATATTTTGTCAAATTGTTTTTAGAAACAAGAAACATTAACAAGCCAAGCATTAATGGATAAGATCAGAACAGTTCCAAAACTTGAGCTCCTGTGTGATCTTCCTGATCTGGTGCATGATCTGGTGTATCTTCAAGATGGTGAGATGGACTCACAATGCAGAGCATCAACCTTATGAGGGAGGTGGTCATGATATCTGCTGGGTTATTATTTGTGTTCACTGGGCATAAACCTAAGTGAAGGGACACTTTGAGGACATATTCATGCAATTGAGAATCCAAACAAAAAATTTAGGAACCATTTTAAACTTGTAGGTGATACGAGCAGACATGATGTAGTGTACACACTACTTGAGAAGTAATTCTCTGCTCCATTGAGGAAAGATTGGACATATCTATTGTCAGAAGAGGAGGACAGAGGGAGAAATATCAGGAGCAGCCTGTGGAAGAGTGAAACAGATCGAACCAAGGCTGCATGAGTTTGACTGTTAAAGCTCACAACCTCACATGTGGGCCGGTTATTGATGGAGCCGTCATATCCAGGCTCAACATCTGTAATGAAATTCCACTGCTCTTATTGGATCAGCCAATGGATCTCTGTCTCTCTCGCAGCTGTAGTCTGGACTTTATTTCACAGATGTCCCATACTGTGCAGACGCAGGCATAATACACTGCACATATTGAGCTCTGTAAATCTTCCCATTGTTGAAACAATTTAACAATTAGCTGAAATAATGTTTCCACCACTACTCTGTGTATTTTTCATTCTGCAAATTATGTTCTAAATTAGTTTAATGCAATGTCACTTCAATTGCAATAATATGACCAAAAAAAAACTTTTCAACACCAAACTGTGTTTAAAAAAGATTGTTAAGATTGTAAGCTTGATTGCTACCCTGAGTAATATTACAGGGGCACAAGAAGCCCTTACTCATGTTTGTACCTGTGCCCATTACACAAGGGCTACTTACCGGTACCAAGATAATACGTTGTGAATTATTCCAATTTTAATTACTATCATAATGATTATTGCACTTAGAACCACAAGGAGTTTATTACAAACCCCAGAAAATAAATAATGTGGCAGAGCAGAAGAAAAGGGGAGTACAAAATCCACATGACAGCCCTGGTTATCGTGAATGCTAATGCCCACTGTGTTTGCTGGATTGACACATCGCCTCTTTTATTGATAAATTGAGGTCTGCTATGCTGTAATGCCACAGTATAATGACCAATAGCAGAGAACGAGCAGAGGTCCTAAGGCACAGATGATGACACACTCTTTGGGGCAGGTGCCATTAATCTTTCACCCCCAGGTTCCCCCACGTTCACATTATGACCTGAACATAGCCAATGATTCTTTGTTTCTGCTGCCTTATGCTGGGCTGATTTAGAAATGAAATTACAGAAAGGATTTTTTGCAGAAAATCAGTGCACTTATTTCTGGTTGTGTATTTTAGGCTTTGGATGATTTGATAAAAAGGAAGAAGATTAGCATCCTACACTTTCTCACATTCGCCTGTCGGAAAATTGGGCTGTACATATTCATAATGCAATGGCACAGACCACCTTAAATAAGCAGTATAAATATATATATATTATTCAACGCATATTTTGTTTGAAGAGGGGAGTCTGTGGATATGCAGACAATTACTTTAATCTTATGCAAGACCTGATCATATATACAGTATATAAGATACATAGACTAGCAAGAGTAAGCAGACCTAATCACTGGGGAAGGCTGTGAAGGCCAAACATCAGAAAAAAAGGAAAACAGATAGAGAAAACGCGAGTGGGTTGACAGTTCACACGTGTGTGTGCATATTCAGGAGACTTCATTCACAGCACAATGATTTTGTGACATTTCAGTTGTAAACTTTTATACAGTGAGGTTTTCTTTGGCTGAGGCTGCCTCAGGCTCACGCAACAACCTGCTCGCCCTCAGCCAATTAGAAAATTACTCAGCATATGAAATACAGTGTACCAGAGCTTCATCAATTACCGTAAAAACACAGTATTTTGCTGTTCAAGCAAATCTGCCTCCGCATTGGACTCCACTATTTATTTTCCAGTGTTAACCGTCACATCAGATCAAACAGCAAATATTATTAATGAATGATAAATATTTAAACCCTCTTTGCAAGCCAGTGCAGGGAGAAGTTCACTTATTGAGTAAAATTAACAAGTCAAATCATATTGATAGATGTGCATTAAAATAATGAATCCTTTTTATGCTTCAGCAGTTAATAAAGAATGAAGGGACAGCTTTAAGTAAACAAAGTGCCTTTTTAAATAGGGCGTATGAATCTAAATTGTACTATGCCATGTTACTGAGAAGGGTTTAGTAGTTAGAAACAATGTTATCAACATACAATATTTCAAATTAATTTACAGTGATTATTTGAAAAGTGACAATGGAAAATACCACAGAAAGACATGCAGTCTTATATAAGCATGTGGGGACCCTGTGCAAAGATCATATTTGGTGGCCATTTGTTTGACCAAATATCAAGAAATTACATATTAATTGGAAACCCGTCAAAACGATGCTAAGATAAAATCATCTCACATTTTCATGAAATAAATCAAATAGAACTGCATACAATAGTAAGAAAATATGTGCCTCAAATATAGAGTTCTGTCAGATAGAATAGATGGACCAGATATCAGGGAATAAGCACGCGCTGACTTTATAAGCCAAGTATTTTTAGGTCTTTGCCCAGGGCCACCCCAGGTAAGCATACTTAATTCATGCACTGAGCTACAGATAGTAGAACATAGAAAGTGTTAGGGTCCGCAGCAGACGACCCAGAGGACAGAGGGGAGAAAAACTACTCCACTGCCCTGTACTTTTAGTATTTGGAGTGAGTTTCAGCCCCAGCCCTGGTGGACTCAGCAGGCTTCAGCAGATGTGGATGGACGTACTTAGCCAACACCATGTCAGGTCAGAACACCCACCCTATAAGAGCCAGGACAGAGACAGAAAAGAGGGAGGAGAAAAAACATGGTTTTCTCTCTTCACAATATATCTTGAATACTGATACAACACAAGAAAAACAGGGGGAAAATATATCATAGCAAGTGACTAGACACCTACCTGGGCCCTTACCTGGGATTTTCCTTTTGTAACGTGAACTCACTCTCCAAAACACTGGATGAACTGGCGATGAGACGAAACAGAGACTTTTCTTCATCTCCTCTTTTGTGCTTTACGGAGACGTGGCTCAGCGAGTTGGTCCCGGACTGTGCCGTACAGCTGGAGGGCTTCCAGCTTCTCTGCTCTGACCGACAGAGAGAGCTCTCCGGGTGAAATCACGCAGTGGGCAGTCTGTTCCTACATCAACAACGCCTGGTCTTCAGATGTGACTGTGATCTCCAAACACTGCTCTCCTGATCTGGAATATCTTTTCATCAACTGCAAACCGTTCTACTCTCTACGTGAGTTTGCCTCATTCATTCTGGCCGCTGTTTACATCCCACCGAGCATAAACGTGCAGGAGGCACAGTGTGCGCTTGTGGACCAGGTTCGGAGTGTGGAGTGGACCTTCCCTGACTCCTTTTGTTTTATCCTGTGCGACTTTAATAAGGGGAATCTCAGCCATGAACTGCCAAAGCACAGACAGTTTATCAAAGTCCCGACCAGAGAGCAGAATACGCTGGATCACTGCTACTCAACAGTCAGCAACGCCTTTCAGATCATGCCATGGTTCACCTGATCCCCATGTACAGACAGAGGCTGAGGCTCTCCAAACCTGTAGTGAGGACTTCTAAGAGGTGCGTGTTTGGACATTAAAGACTTTACACGATTAATCGCATTTTTATGTGCAAAATTCAAAATGAATTCAAAAGAAGTGTAAAGTGCATCAGCATTTTTATTCAGCAGCAGTTAAATAAAATATTAAGTATTCACTTGCCACAAAATCCTGAGCCACAATCATTAAAGTTGAAGAGGCCACTTCAGAGGTAACGTCAGAAACATTGTAATCTCATTAGACATTAGACACTCATAACACATTAGGAGCAGCATAACCAGTCTAGTACCAAATGTCCCTAAACCAGAAAACACTTCAGTACAGTTTGTACATTCTTAGAACTTGACACTAAAGCATCATAACATTAGTTGTGCAAACAAACTCTTAACCAGTTAAATACAAATAAATACATTGTGTGCATTTTAACTTAAACAATGTTATCAAACACAAAACTAACGCTTATTGCCACTGCCAGGGCATTGAAAAGTTTGTAGATTCCTAAAACTGGGTGTTTTTTTACTCCTCTGCACTAAGCCAGTTGCTAAGGCGCCAGATTATTCACGTTTTCAAGACGCGCGCCGGGCCCTTCTCGCGGATATCCCCAGCCACGGCGCCCGTCGAGACCTGCTCACGCCGGCGGGACCTGCTCACGCGGCCCCCCGGCGGGACCTCACGCGGGCCCCGTGCCCCCGGCAGGGCCTGCTCACGCGGCCCCCGGCTCACGCGTTAAATAAGTGATGAGTTATAACACGTTAACTTGCCCAGCCCTGATATATGTACAATACAATTATTTTTTCTAAAAAAAAAAATTCTGAGAAATCCGTGAACCACCCTACGGCTTCCGGATTATACCCAAAAAGTGATCAGAAATCAAATGACAGTTTGTTCAAAATGTCTCATTATTTCTTGTTTGTCACAAGGCTTCAAGAGTACAGACTTTGTGTGCGAGTGGGTGACTGATCTATATCTGATCCTAAAATATTGCACCTGATCAGTTTAAAATTAGGCTAATTAAAACTGTCTCTTGTAAACTAGCAGTTTCTAGCATAGCCACTCAATAAAGGTGCGTTC
The DNA here is from genome assembly GCF_026437365.1 of Eucyclogobius newberryi. Taxonomy (NCBI): domain Eukaryota; kingdom Metazoa; phylum Chordata; class Actinopteri; order Gobiiformes; family Gobiidae; genus Eucyclogobius; species Eucyclogobius newberryi. Next base: position 17,845,218 of record NW_027316278.1, read on the forward strand.
ACACTGGAACGCCAAGGTATCAGATTTGTAAATCAAAGTCTATGTGGACAAGTGTTCAGGGCGTGCATTGTTTTATCTAACGTACAATGCAGAAGATGAACTAAGGTGAACTTTTGGCGTCCGATGTGGAATCATAACCAGTCAGCCATTATGCTCCAGTGACGTACTTATGCGTTTCATTATCTGGGGAAAAAATCATCCAGACTTAGCTCTTGGAGCAAATGATGATTCACCAAACTGGGATCGCCTCTGAAGTATCTGGTGGACTCAGACAACCTGCTGCGCTGAGACACCAAGAGAACAGCCACACCGGGAAATACAACAACTCCTCTTCCGCGCATGTGCATTGGACACTTTGGACCAGTCCAGGCCACAGTCCAGGCCACAGTCCAGGCCACAGTCCAGACCACAGTCCAGGCCACAGTCCAGGCCACAGTCCAGGCCACAGTCCAGACCACAGTCCAGACCACAGTCCAGGCCACAGTCCAGGCCACAGTCCAGACCACAGTCCAGACCACAGTCCAGACCACAGTCCAGACCACAGTCCAGGCCACAGTCCAGACCACAGTCCAGACCACAGTCCAGGCCACAGTCCAGGCCACAGTCCAGGCCACAGTCCAGACCACAGTCCAGGCCACAGTCCAGGCCACAGTCCAGACCACAGTCCAGACCACAGTCCAGACCACAGTCCAGGCCACAGTCCAGACCACAGTCCAGACCACAGTCCAGGCCACAGTCCAGACCACAGTCCAGACCACAGTCCAGACCACAGTCCAGACCACAGTCCAGACCACAGTCCAGACCACAGTCCAGGCCACAGTCCAGACCACAGTCCAGGCCACAGTCCAGACCACAGTCCAGACCACAGTCCAGACCACAGTCCAGACCACAGTCCAGACCACAGTCCAGACCACAGTCTGAACTCAACATAATAAGTAAACTAGCATTAGCCAACTGCCAACTACCTGAAACAAACAGCTCACAGCTCAGTCTGTGATTTCTGAGTGATTTCTGTGAGTCCACTGGTCCCTCCTGACCACACTTATCCATTTCTGGTGACAAACTGGGTCTTTGAGGTTGTTACAGAAGAGCAATTCTTTGTTGTGAGATTTTTGTCAGCCCAGCCCAAAGCAGTAGCAACAAGCGTGTGACGTCACTTCGGACCCATGAATATAAAGGAGGCTGTCATTACTTTGAGTGAAAGAGAGGGACACAATAATTCAGATTGATGCAGGGAATATGCACACATTTATCATAATTGAATGTTAAATATGTCTCCACACAATGATCAATGCAGAAGAAAGAGTGAGAGGAAGACAGTAAACATCTCATGGAAAAGCAGAGGGAAGGGCTGACTAATTGATGAGGTCAAGTACAAAGCATGGAAAGAAAAGATAGCTTGTTGATGCACACAGCTAATGGAGAAAGACAATAATGGAACAAATACAAAGCTGACGATTTCTCCTCCACCAAAAGCGTTCCCCTAAATGTTTCCTGTCAACACAAGTGCTTTTTACATTATTAAGTTTAAGGGTGGATTGTAGAGGCGAAGCGGCGGACACCATAATTCATACAAAGCATTTTTATTGCCAATACGTCGCAGACTGCATCCAAGGCAAAACAATTCAACCCAGGTTCTTACCCAATAATTTGTTTACATGGCTAAAGAGTCCATAGGGGAGACAAGTCTGAAGATGTACAGCAAATGAAGATTCACTATTCCAGAGAGAGTGCCTTTACTCAGGTCTATGCTTTGGGCTTATAATATTAATACTTCTTTTGTAAGACATAGCCTTGATTTATGTTTTGCTTTTGTTTTGTTTTTCGAAATAATGATTACGTCTCAAAATAGCTAAATCAAACAGCCACTATAGCCATGAGCTCAACTGTTTTGCTATCAATGGTTGAACAGTTGATATTTTATCTACTGTATTTTCCGAACTATAAGTCGCACCAGCCAAAAAATGCATAATAGAGAAGAAAAAAACATATCTAAGTTGCACTGGAGTATGAAATGCGGTGTTAAAATAACAAATAATATCACATATAAGTCGCTCCGGAGTATAAGTGTAAGTAAATAAGTATAAATATAAGTATAAGTTGCACCCCGGCCAAAACGATGAAAACAATACGGTAATTGTATTCAAGTAATGCATTTGTGGTTAGTTATGGTAATTTTTTTATGATGCCACTGTAAATTATCATCATCTTAGCAGGCAGTGATCCACATGTTGACTTGGCACAGATTCAACAAATTCAATGCTGGATTGTGGATGTTCTTGCAACTATGTGGTTGTATTTGTCAAGATTTTTGTTCTTTGGTTTTGTTTTTCTGGCCCAAAGGCTTTATTGGACTGGAAAACTGTAGTGTGAAAGGTGGACAGAGAGGGTATAGACAAGGGGAAAAGGTCAGAGCCGGGAATCGAACCCACAACGCCAATATTGCATCACCAGAGAGCACTGTCAGGTTTTTTTTTTTAAAGGAAACCGCTTCTTGTCCTATTTACGATACAAAAGTTTCCCTATTGCATCATTATTATATTTCCCAGTTGCTACAAAGTTGGCCTGAATTGCCTTCAGGTTGGTATATCTGAGCTTTAATCTGCATCCAAGTGAGACCCACAGCCACCGACACTGGGATAATGCAGCAGGATCTGTGGTAGAGGGATTCAAAATGACAGGTTTTAGCGTGACAGAGCCAGAAAACATATTAATATATTTATTCTTAACTCGCTGTCTTTTCCCATTTCTTTAAGCGCCCACATCATACCAACACTGACAAGCACTCTGAAAGCAAACTCCTCTCACTTTCAAGACGTTTGCTCTGATCGAGGACAAGGAAACCCAGTTCTTGTTGTACCTAATGAGTTGAAGTAGATTGACTGTGTGGCTTATACCAGGCCCCACACAGACCCACTTATCTGTAAATCACCTGTGTTTGGTTTGAGTCCATGCAGCCAATTACAGAGCTAAACCAGCCCCTTCAAAACAAATCAGAGTGTGCTGTTGTCATCCGCTTGTTCTTGATCCAATGAGAATTCTGCTTATTTTATTTCACTTTTTACAGCACCGATAATGTTGTTAGGGTGTAATGCACTTTTCAGCATCTGGGCTTGCTTTCCACTTTTGCCAGTCAGCACTGTGATCTGGAAAAAGGGAGTTAACGTGTGTATTTGTGAAGCTCCGTCATTGATAATGTTCTTTTAGGTCTGATATGATTGAGTTTGTGGGTGATTTGCTGACGTACTAATCCGGTGTTAGCCATGATAAATAAATAATGCTTTGGAGCAGTTTATAGATATACATTTGAACAAATATAGAGAAGGAGGGGCAAAGTAACTGGGGAACATTTTACAAGTAGTATTGATTCGAAAATGTACTAAAAAGATTTGGCACTTTGAAACATGCGGTGCGAAAGAAAGAAACTACAATCCTCTGTTCACTGCACACATCTGTTGTTGTATTTGATGTGAAATGAAAATCACAGAGTATGTACAGTAAAAGTTAGAGGTTGGTTTGGACATAATGAACATCACAAAATGTAGTCAAAGATATTTTAGTGATATACTTTGTGGACATACCTGCTTGTCAGTGCCTCTCGTCACATCTCTGAAGCTAAGCAAGACTGGGCCTGGTTAGTTTTTGGATGGGAGACGGCTTCAGGTGCCACAATAGCGCAGAAGTTCCAACTGCCATTGTGTCCTTAGGCAAGACACTTCCCTTACGGCGTGTGCGTGAATGACTGGAGGGGCGGATGGCACAGCGGCCTTTCCATCAGACTGTTCCAGACCGGCTGTGGCTACAGTATAGCAGCTTACCACCACCAGGTGTGGAGTGAATGAATAATGCAATTTAATGCTTCTTTGACAGTCCAAAAAATATAAATCCAATTCATAAATAACATGATACTTTTTGTTGGGTTTATTAAGTTGTAATTTGAAGTTCTTTCATTAGGCAAGGCAAGTTTATTTGTAGAGCACATTTCATACACAAGGCAATTCAAAGTGCTTCACAGCAGGAAAAATGCATTCAAATCACAAAGAAATTACAGAAACAGAAATACAATAAAATTAACTAAATTCCAACTGATTTTCTAAACTAATAAAATCACAAACAAAAGAGAAGAGAGCAAAGAAAAAATCATTTCAGTCATATGCGCAGCTAAACAAAACTGTTTTTAGCTTAGATTTGAACATTGTCAGAGTAGAAGCCTGTCTCACATCTTCAGGAAGACTGTTCCAGATTTTAGCGGCATAAAACTGAAACGCAGATTCCCCATGTTTTGTCCTGACTCTGGGCACCAGCAGGAGGCCGGTCCCTGAGGTCCTCAGAGTCCGAGATGGTTCATATGGCACTAACATATCCAAGATGTACTTTGGTGCTAGGCCATGGAGAGACTTGTACACAAGCTGAGCTGCTTTAAAGTCTATTCTCTGAGCCACAGGAGCCAGTGCAGAGACCTGAGAACAGGACTAATGTGATCCTGGTTCTAGTCAGGACCCGAGCAGCAGCGTTCTGGATGTACTGCAGCTGTTTTACAGCTCGTTTGGAGAGACCAGTGAGCAGGCCGTTACAGTAGTCTAATCTACTGGAGACAAACGCGTGGATAAGTCTCTCTAAATCTGGTTTTGACACTATATTTTTGATTTTGGCAATGTTTTTTAGATGGTAAAAAGCTGCTGATGTTATTGATTTGACATGGCTATTAAAGTTCAAGTCTGAGTCCATTATTACCCCCAGATTTCTAATTTGGTTTCTAATTTGGTTTGTAGGCAAAGCAAGTCTAATTTTGTTGTTTTGTAAACGTTGTCCAGAGCCCCAAAAGACCTGCTCAGTGTAGTTGTTGTGTATTTGAGGGGTTCAGATAACACCATGACATATAGTGTTGCTGTGTGTAGTCCATATAGTTCTCAGCCAGACACATGACTGACAGTAGAGAGGGATCCTATTGAGTTTGGAGCCGTTACATTCGTCAGAAGTGTGACTGGCTGCAGCAGTGTGAGTGCTGATAAATGTCCTGCTCAGCAGCTGTTTGATGTTGGACTGAGGTTATCCACAACAAACCTCCCCAAACTGCCAGGACAATACAAAATAATTACTCAGAAGAAATGTATTTATGTTGTACTTTGGATGTTTTTTTTAATTTAAGATAGAAACTTTATGCTTTATAGAGTGGGCCCGTGTGCATCTTTTTTGTGGCTTGGACAAATTCCATCTCTCAGCCTAACTCATTTAGGAATGTGATTTCCAACAGGGAAAAATATATATATACTTGGATGGACCAGGCATTACCTTAGGACCACCTGCCTGGTTTACTGCCCCAGTGCATAAGATTCATGTTTTCAGACCTTTCTCAAACGAGTGTGAAACTTTTAGGCCCCTTGAAGCTTCTGCAGGTCAGCCATAGGTGAACATTATGCATCACTATTTTCACAGTTTTCTTTCTTTTAACCATACCATTTGTATATATTCTGCAAGCTGAAAATATCCCTAAACAGGTTTATATTTATAAATGTTCTGACCCATGCATCACTGAAATGAGTCAAACTCACAAATCTGATTCAACAGGTGCCTTGACGAAGAAATATTCTCAGCTATTTATTACATATTTTATTTTGATGGTGTAAAAAGGAATTCTTTGTTAAACTATTCGATGACGAGATTTAAAAGGATGCTTTACCTTTGCAAGGTTGCTGTGAGCGTTGTTCTCAAAAGGATACACATATAATTGGATTTATAACTGTGATATGGACTTGGAATTGAGTTACCATTATAGTTACATAAAATTAACTAATTCAAGATAAAATTTCTCTTATATGCATAGAACCTAATCACTTGCCTCTGGTGAATAAAATGTGATCAAATTATAAAATAGATTTTAAACACAACATTATACTCAACAGTGCAGTTCACCAAAAATACACCTTTTGAAGACAGATAAAATGACATAGAGTAGAGCTTTTAGTCAGTATTTAGTGAATGTGCGCCTTTTCACTTAAAAACACTTTATTTCTTTCCCCTCCACAGTTTGAAAGCGCTCCCCTGCATAATTATTCACTGTAGCGGCCCATCCTCAGATAATGAGTGCCTTGCCACTGAGCTGGGAAATGAACCCGCCCCGGTGAGCTGCTGCACAATGGAGACACTGCCCCGGTGTGAGCACTCTTTTCACTAAGAACACGAAGAGCAGTGGCGGGAGGCTGTTGTTAATAATGCCCCCATGCTTATACAGAATAACATAATATAATTGTATGTGTGTTACAATCTAGAAAGAAAGAAAACGCATGAGGAACGGTGGCTGAGGCACTGAATGACAACAGTGCCCCCTTGTGAAAGTCTTTGTTACAGATAGGCAATTAGTCAATCTGATAATGCCAACACGAGACACATAAAGCTTCATTATATACGGTCGCTGGCCACTTTATTAGGTACCTATGTTCAACTGCTACTTACAAATATTCAACCTGCCAATGTAATAGCAACATAGACTTGATATAGGCCACAAGGAGTCAGACCAGTGTCAGAATGAAGGTAAAATGAATCTGGTCTAGTGGCAAATATCCAGGGAGAAGATTACTACAGCTAATAACGCCAGCTAAAGCCAGTGAGTTATGCCAGGAGTAAAGGATGTAGCAGCAAGGAAGTGCAATTTTAGGCTGGTAAAGTCTAAGCAGGAGCTTTGTAAGTGCATCGGTCCAGCTTCTGTTATAATTACAGCGTAAGTATTAACACATATGTATTGGGGGTGATGTTCACAGGGGCTTAATTATACGATAGTGAAAGCCATTTCTTATCAGTCGAGTTTACGAGCTTAAATTTGTATGGTTCAACACAAGAGTCATTGGCCAAACGTGTTATCCATAATGTAATGAATGTGAAATGTTTATTCCAAATAGATCATCTTAAAATGTATATTATTTGATTTAAATCAAAGTGAAATAATGACATGGAATAAAAGATGATGTAATGAGTCAATATTTATTTTCTTTTTTGATTCAAGGGGATCCACATGAGGAGCGACATTTGGCCTTTGTGGTCTAAATCGCAGTAAATTCACCATGAACTGTCAATAAAAATGTTTTATTAACACTAATAGTTACTGGGGTTGACAGACGAACTGTCCCTGTCTCCAAGAAACCCCAGAAAACTGGACTTAATGACCACAGGCCTGTGGCGCTGTGGTCTGTAGTCATTAAGTCATTTGAGCGCCTGGTCTTCCCCACCTCAAGCCCTTCACCTCCTCTCTGATGGGCCCCTGCAGTTTGCCTACAGAGCCAACAGGTTTGTTGATGACCCCATCAAACTGCACACTCTAGTGACATTCATATGTGCATCAGCAGCTGTGTGGTGTCTAACCTGTGTATTTATCATAGCACCGTTTGGCATGTCCTTCGACCTTATGCATTTTCAAACACAATGATGTTCTGTTTTATAGCCAGTTGATTTAGGAAGAAGTGTTTCGTTATTCAGCATTCTGTGCACACAACCTGACCGAGCAATTTATAGCTCTGTTACACTCAATATAATCCCTATTAGCAGATGCTTAAGACTTCTCAAAGCAGTTAGTTGTTGTTAGCCCCTAAAGTATCAAGCACAAGGGGAGAGGGTGGCTTTATTTGGGGAGATTATATCCTGCAGTTAACACCTGAGGAGAGCTGCTTGTGAACTACTCTGGTAGTGTTCCATTCACCTTGTACCACTTTAAACCTGCCTCAAAACCAAAATCATTAGCAGCTGTTTTTCTATTAACACCACAGTTTAGAGAGATCAGCCAGGATAAAAGGGATGAGAAAGCTACAAACAAGATCAAAAAGAGGTGTAACATTATCCCATATTCACCTGCACTGAAGCGGCCTAAGTGGCACGCACATGGTGAATAATACTAGCAATTTAGTTTTGAGCACTTTGAAAGAAAGAACTTGCCATGGTGTCCTTGGGCAAGACACTTCACTTGCCATGTCTCTAGTGGACATGAACGTGTGTGCGTGGGGCAGTTAGTGCTTTTAAATAAGTAATCTCTTTTTAATGCAATTTTAGTATAGATTTAACTTATTTTATTACTTCTACGGCTGTTTTTTTTTTTTTTTTTACGTTGAACTCTAATAAATTGTACATTAATTTGAACTCTCCTGCATTTAATTTCACAAAAACAGTTCACATTGTACCCTCCATCGCCGCTTTAGCACTTTCTTTGTCCAAGTCTGACATGACTTCAATGGAGAAAGTACGGAGATGAATTAAAGTTCCATCAAACTTCGTGGAGTTGTCCAGGTACATTAAATCAATACTAATATAACCCTTTAGACGTGTCTGTGACTTGGTGGCTAAGTCTGTATAGTTTGTCCCATACTCACAGTTTGTTCCACTCAATGGGACGCTGGACAGATAGACATCTTCATTGTCCTCATCTAACCTGACAGGTTGTTACTGTGCGCTCCGACCAGCCTTATTTATATGCTGCCGGGGAGAGAGATCTTGTGGAGTGCAAATTGCCTTAGCACAGAGCGACTTTGAAGTGTGAGCATCTGTGTATGTGCGTGTGCTGGCAGTGGGCACGACAAATTGCACATCTTTATGCCAAGGGAAAAATAAAATGTGTGCATCGCTTTTATTTATTGATGACAACTTTATGTCTATCCTTGTCTCGGAGCAGGAGATTTCAGCAGGAAGTCTTGTTGTTTGGTTTAGGTCAAGGCGCAGGTGAGAGAGGGGCCTTTCTCTGTGGTTCAGTGGATCTCAGAGGAATTATGATGTACGGCACTCGGAGCATCGGCCTGGCCTCCGCAGCTCCAGCTGAGAGGCAGAAGTGAAACACGGGTCCCCACCGTGCTTCAATCCCACTCGGCTGTCCCGCGGTGCAGCCGGAGCAGAGCAGGACCATACATCATCAGGCCAAGTGCGTCCTCTGAGCGCTGACAGACACAGCCAACACGATCAATAACAGCACAGCAAACTCCTCTCTCTGTCACCGGCATTTTTAACTATGTATCAAGCTCCAGCAGTTTAATTTAGGTTAAAGTATTTCAGACTACTTCAGCATTCCTTCTTTTGGCAGTAAATGTTTTTTGTTCATAATTTTTTTTTTTTACATAGGGGCTATATAATCCAAATATGTGAGGCGTTAACAAACAAGATGAACATCAAACACTTGCACATTTAATCATTTAGACATTTAGTCTATACAAACACAAACTGACCCCATTGTCACTGGTGAGTGTTCGGTTCCTTCCTGAACTTCAGGTTAGGGATTTTCAGAGATCAGAGGAAAATGGAGCAAGTTTGATAAGGTGCTTGTACATACACTTTTAGTAAGAATTCCATGTCAAGTTTTAGAAATGAGACCCTCGGTGGCTGGGGCCGGTCACATGGTAACCAGCCCTGCATGAAACAGTTCCACTATATTAGAAAGAACAAAGGGCGCCACAGACAGAGCACGTATCAAAGCACCTGTGCCATTTACACATTTACAACAATGAGAATTTCTGCTAATACTCATCATTATTTTATAAAGCATTGATTGGGTATATATAATATCAATTAGGAATTTTGTATTGAATAAATGTAAGCAGAAAATGTTAAAAATTAAATTAGTGAATTAATACCATGCTAGTTAGAGCCAATAGAAGCGTCGTAGAGGTCCCGTACATAGGTAGTTATAGGCTAGTACTATCAAATAGCCATGAGAAATCGCAATAAAATCAAGATTTGTTGATTAATTAATAATTATTAGGTTTGATTTCATAATTATATGAATAAGATACAATCAGTCTGACAATTTAATTCTAATGGTTGATATATTCTAATGTGTTTTTAAATAAAATTAAAATTAAGTACATTTTTTATTCATTTTGATTAATACATTTTTTAAAGTAGCAGTGTATAATTTTATTTCCCACTGTATGAAATCTTCCACCTCAATCTTTCTGTTTTATCCCTGTATTTTCCAAGAGTGCTACACCTTTTTCCCCGCAGCGACTTCTGTCAATATTATCTCACTTTGGCCTTTTGCCTTGCCCCACATGAACATCCCAGCACATCGCAGAGTCTTCAGCCTTGACAAGAAATGAAAAAGAACAGCACACCAGAAAGAAAGACCAAGGCCTGCGGTGAGTTACCCAAGGCCATTCAGCTTGTTAGTACACCTATATCAGAAAGATGCATGTTTAATTTGTCCACACCGGCTGACTGGTTCAAACCCTGACCGCCACAGTTCAACAGACAGACGTGATGTACGGCCACAGTACAGTGCTATCCTTTTGAGGCAGCAGTTGAAATGCTTTTAGAGGGATAAAAGGAGCACAAGGGAGTAGTTCATGATAATTAAGATGCAGCGCCAATGCCATTTCTGTTTACGACCCAAAAGAGCAAATCTAGCACCCTATCTTATACTGTTCATCTTTATTCTATATACACATTTTGTTTTTGAAAAGGGTACTTAGATTTTATGGAAACATTAGTTGAATTGAGAATTTGTTTGAATGTGTCTTTGCCACAGATCAATAGTGATGGGAAGAGTACAGTTATGGCTCAGTTATGGCAAAGCAAGTTTATTTGTGCAGAACAATTCATGCACAACCTAATTCAAAGTGCCTCACAGAACAATCAAATATGTGTTAAAATGATAATACAAACAAATAAAGAATCATTATAACATTTACTTTGAAAGAGAAGAGTGCAGAGAAAATGCTTTTAGTCATTTACTTAATTTAAGTACTACTGCCAATTTTTTACTTAAAGTTATATGTAGCTTTTAGCCAAAATAAACAAACAAACAAACAAACATCATACCCTGTAATACCTGGTGGAACCTCGTCCTGCTTGTTTCTGTTGAAATGTTGTTGCTGTGACTATAATATTCCACAGTATAGCATAAAACATAACTTCGTAGAGAATATTGGTTTTAACGTTCTGTTCACCTGGAATCATGCAGGTGATGTGCTACCTCCAGGAATATACAGTAATGTAAGTAAAAGTAAAAGGTACTACATTTAGAATGTAGAATTTTAGTAGAACTTTAGATTTGACTAATTTAACAATGAAACAGAATATTAGTAACTTGAATCTATCAGTCAAAACCCACATTAACCCCCAGAGCAATCAGTCCTTTGTGTGGTGCTGCTGCTTGTGTGTTGTTGTGGAGCAGGGCCAGCCACAAAGCCCCTGTATTGACCACTGTATTCTCGTGCCTCTGGACAGGACGAGGCTTACACTTTCCAAGACTTTATTTAAAGAGTGAATACTTTACCAAAGTGTTAGTAAAGGGACGTGTTTGTCTCTCAATGCAAACGGTAATTCTTAAAAAATAAATCTCAATTAAAATAAAGACTGAAATTAGACAGTATTTACTGTGGTTGTTTATCTTATATTTTACATTTTTCTAAATGTTATCATTAACTGTGAGAAACGGTTGGCTCAGCCAGCTGCTGCTGTGCACAGAGCCCAACGAACGCTGCTGATGAATAAATTGTTTATCCTTCAAAAAATACATTTTTATGTGCTATTATTGGTGCATTTCAATACAGTATTCATTGTATTCAGTCAGCTTCCTGTGACCATCTAGTCCATATATACATGTGCAAATAGAGACAATGCTTACATTGAAAATTGGATTTTAAGATGCGTGCTTTGGGAGTATGTTGGACTGACATTGCACATCTTTTTAGTGGATGAAATTCCCCACAGTACAAGTCATGTTATCAGCATGTGGTCAGGGCAAGTATAAGTCCACAAACAAAGAAAGTTAATTAAAATTAGAAACACTGAGAAATGGGATCTTATAATTCATGGCTAAATGCTCCGTTCGTTCACAAACCTGTTCTGACTCCGGCTGGTGGAGTTCACAAGAGGCAGCCAGTATGTAAAACATACTTTTACAAAAAGGGAAGAAAGTGTTTTGGAATAAGAACACCTGACCCACTCCAAACCACCAAATCTGTGTTTAAATTTCACATTAGTGTCTCCCCCTATGTGATGGTGAAGCACAGGTTCTGTGCTGAGGGGTTCCCACTCTGGACACTTGACATTGCTCTAGGTGGGTCAGTGGCAGGGGCCAGCTGGTCAACATTATTATGCTAAATGCATTTATGCATTGTGGTATTGATCCCCCACTATGTCTTTATGTATGTGTGCATCTGCAGGGTGAACCAAGATAAGCAAGACCGCAGAGGGCCAAGAACAGAGAGGCTGGTTCTGGAAGAGCACATTTGACGTAAAAGCCAATGATTTGCTTCAGCCATTTCCAATCTGCTGCTCTGGACCATTCAAATACAAAATCACCCAACCAGGAACCACATGAGCTGAGTTTGGCAACGCACATAACCATCTCTTAACTGTGTAATTATATTGTTGTGTTTAAAAAGAAAGGAAAAAATTCACAAAGATCTGCATATTCCCATGTATATGTACATATATTATATGCTGTTTTTAAATACAGCTGTTGCCAGGTCGCTGTATTGTGAATTATAGATGCATCACGCACTGAAGAAATTCAGGTTGAAAGCACATAGTCACATACACACACATTTATATTCCTATATAGCGCTGACAAACGCCTACATCAAACAGAATGCTGTGTAATGGAAGATAGCGTATTCCAATAGAGTAGTGCAGGTACATCATTTACACAAAACATGTTTTTAGATTATAGCTATCCATTGTAATTGTGGATAACTGCTTTTGGATGAAGAAAAGTTTACTTCTAAACAACAAAAAGTTTACTGTCTGGAAGCGGTTCTGAGAGTATATTTGTATCATTCAGAGAACATTTATGGTTTGTTTTTATAGTTTCTGGGTATAAAGCCATCCTTTAAAACTTGCATTTAAACTTAGGCCAAATGTGCTGAAATGCCCCTTAGTGCCAAGCTGACACAAATAAGTTTTGATGATAAATATAATTTTAAGATGCTGATTGAATATAATTTTCTAAAATAAAAGAGAGAATATAATTGTAGGACAATTGGAACTCTGAGAGCTGTTGGCAGCTGCATTATGTCTAAAACAGCAAGGCTAACATCATACTTCCATTGAGTGTGAAAAAGACAAAGCATTGTGATTCACTGATTATCATACAATGCTTGTCAGCACTTAAAAGGCATATAGGAATGAAGAAGAGACTGAAAGTGGAAAATAAAAAGTAAAAGGTTAAGCAAATCATGGTGCATTTGAAAGACATTGAAACGAGGAGCAAACACAGGCAGGTAAACACTTGTCAAAGGAACTGGTAACTTACCTTTTATTCCATTCTTCTGTTGCATAAATTAAACAGCCTGTCCTTTGATCCCTTCACATCTTTTTTGGGTTCAGGTGTCTGCTGTTGTGTCCTTGGGCAACTCACATGGGTGTCTGTGGTGTATAACTGTGAATGTGAGGTACCGTATAGTGCCCAAGGAAATAGAAAAGCACTATTATTACTGTGATTTATTTATTTATTATAAAAATGAGTCATATTTGGTCATTTGTCATAGGGTATAATGTGCTCATGAACACACAAAATATGATCAAATATGTCCATATAACAATCATACATGAATACATATACATATTTATCAAACACATTTTAGCAAAGGATAGCAGTATTCAATTTGGAAATTGTATTTACAAAAATATGACTAGCTTTCACAATTTCATCCTCCTACACTGACATATTTGCAAACCCAAATTCCCAAAGCAAAGCAGTTATTTAGTATTTGTAGTCGGGGGCACACTTACACAGCTTCCTTTGATAACAGTGACTCACATTACTGTTCCTGCACTACATCACGTACAAGGCACATTCATATAAAAGTAGATTATTCCTGTTGGACTGGGGCAAAGAACCGCCCCAGCCATTATCTGCGAATCACAGTATGTGGACATGTACAGGCAAGTGACTCCAGATGAATAACAGGGAACCCAAACCAATACAAAGAGAAATGAGGTGAAAAGTTTTGTGGAAATGAAGAAAGTGCACATGTAAGCTGGAGGAGGAGAGTGTGAAGGGGGAAGTGGGAGGGACAGTGCAGGGAGAGGAAGAGCACGCTTGTCGAGGAATGTGGCAGTTTACTATGGGCGACGAGGCGGACTGACAGGGCTGGACCAGGAGCAGTGAGCTGGAACTTTAGACCATTTGGACTGCTCTACATCGCACACTGGCCTGTTCACTGTGATCTCTGCAGCCTGGGAATACAACAGGACTGCAACTGGCTGATGGGACATGGAGGTGAGTCAACTAAAGGGCAATCTTAGTTTCGCTAGGCTTAGTTTGACAAAAGGCTAATTGGTGTACTGTGGGATTCAAGCAAGCAATTTAAAAGGAAACAAGTGTCTAAAAGAGTAGGGCAAATACATGGTTTCTTTTTTTATAACCGGATTTCTACAATTAAATGTATTTGTTCCAATTAAAAACGGAATTGTCTTTCAATGTGGCTTGTTCAAATACACCTCCTGATATCTAGCTTGTGATGGCCTTAACACTATTGTCACTCAGAGCATGACAAAGGCAAACCAAGAGGAAAAGTGTGGGGGGAAATGTAGATGGCATGGGCCTGTGTTTGAGTGCATTTAAAATAAAAGCAACAATGTATCTGAAGTTTTCCTATGACAGTTCCAAGCTTGGAAAATAAAAAAAGTTTGTATAGACTTCCAAGAAAAGAAGTAACCTGAAACCAAGAGACACAATTTATTAAAATATATTTAGTAAAAGTATTGTGAGTCATGGCGCATTTAATGGTTTGGCACCTTCACCAGACAAACTACTGTTTTTATGTCTGAATAACTGCCTAGGAATTACACTGTGCAAAACAATTCTGGGAAATAAGCAGCATTTTGACTAAAAATGGTGGTTAGAAGAAACAAGGAATCACATGTGTCCATCCTGATACAGCTAACTCTGTCCAAACTTGCTATTCTGCTTAATTAATGGCAACAAAATAATGTCTGAAGGGTATAATTTGGCCCTTAACAGCCACTGTACTGGAGACACACCTGGGAACATGCAGCCGCTGGGCCAATGTCAAACATTGTGTTGGTGACAGAGTCAAAGGGAAGTGGCAGGCACCTGTTTAGACACGCTCACCAATGCTGTTGTGGGAAATATTTTGATTGAACGTCATGATGGATTAAGTTACAAGTAAAAGGTCTTGTTGTTTATCCGGTTAGTCCCAAACCATAGTTTTGTAACATTACATGTTTGTATATATTTTTAATGAAGATTTTATGCATATAATGCATCTGTTTACATTGTCAGAGGACTTGTAATTTGGATCTGGCCACATGTATCTCTGAGGTCAGGTCATACATATTTTTTTCCCAAATGATATGATATGGATCTTTGAAAGTTAACTCATTGTGTCTTCCTCCCACACACACACACACACACACACACACACACACAGACACGCACACACACACACACACACACACACAGACACACACAGACACACACACACACACACGCACACGCACACGCACACACACACACACACAGACACGCACACACACACACACACACACACAGACACACACACACACACACACAGACACGCACACACACACACACACACAGACACGCACACACACACACACGCACGCACACACACACACACACACACAGACACGCACACACACACACACACACACACAGACACACACACACAGACACACACACACACACACAGACACGCACACACACACACACACACAGACACGCACACACACACACACGCACGCACACACACACACACACACACAGACACGCACACACACACACACACACACACAGACACACACACACAGACACACACACACACACACAGACAGACACACACACACAGCCTGACAGCCTTATCTCAGTCTTCAGCTTGCCAGGTCAATGGGCAAACTCTTCATATTCACACCTACCTGTGTGCATGTCATCTCATATCAAAAAGACTAGGGTCTGACAACCAAAGAGAGACAAATGTGTCAAAGACAGATGAGGATGTGTGGGTGGTGTTGTTACACAGACATGAATCTGGTTTACAAGGTAAAACATAGAGGTTTTGTCATAACTGCACCGCTTCAAACCCCTGGCTTAAGTAGACAACAGAAGTACATCAAACCTGAGGACATGAAGTACACATGCAACACACAGGTCTAAAGAAGAAACATGTGACACACTATTTCAGGGTTATCTGAATGTATGTGTCTCTCTTCTGCATGTGGGTGGCAGTGACAAAGGTAAAGAAAACAGCTATATTAATATTATATATAACACACACGCACATGCTTTTACAGCTGCCTTTTTGGGAGATAAAAGCTTTATATGAATATTTGATGACTTTAGACCAGCCCAACAATGACTGACCTCCATAAAGTGATGAAGCTCTCACAGTCTCGTACTGACAAATGTTTGTCTCGATAGGAATAATATGAGATTTCTAAAATTTAATTTCACTGCTCCTTAAATTTATAAGCATTCATTTGAATTCTTGTCACAGCGCTAAAGGCCCATTTAGACTCCATTAAAAATACATTTCCTCTATGCTCTAACTGCCAAGGTTATGCAAATGCATGTACTACAGAAATAGTAGCTGGCTGTATGGCAATAAAAGGCCAAAGCGCCAAGCAGCGTCCTTATCTGTGCAGTCCTGACGAGGTTGACCTAACGTCTCATTCGGATGCACATGCTATTAAATGAATACAATCTAATTTCACTGGGGGCCTCCTCACTAAAAGCTTGCCCCTTGTCAAAGACGAGGCTGCCCGTGGAAGATATGAAATTATCTATTAATGAATATTTTAGACTGTGGAAGGATTTTTATCAGCACTGTACAAAGGACACTATTTGTTGGTAAATATTTGTTATCTAACGTAGCAAATAAACCATATTTTTTCATTCATATTTGAACTACAGGGACTAACACAACAACTAAACTCCATTATGAAAAATTGACTTGAATTAAAAGAGAGGTTGAATAAACAAAACATTTCATAAATAGATTTCTGTTAAAGTTACGCACAATATTTTCCTTTATTCAAATTGCCAAGTTACAAATGTATCAATTAGATGCTAAGATGCAACTTAAAAGCATTGATATGTTACATTGTTGTCACTAGCCAATGTTGGTTGAAAAGGCATCGACCAGTGTGTTTATTCTAACTAGAGCAGGCATGTCCAAACTAGGGCCCGGGGGCCAAATGCGGCCCCGTAAACCAAACATTTTTGTTGGCCCTCCAGCTTCCTGCTATGATGGCCCAAACTTCAAAAAGTAGTACTTTACTGATGGCAAACTGATGTTATACCAACCTTATATTAATATTCTAGGTATAATTAAAGGTGTGGAGGCTCATCGCAATGACATCAAATGCAAAATTTCAAATGATTCACTTTGTCATTCAACAAATTCGACATTGTCAAGTTGTTTGTGGCCCTCTGCCCCGTTTAAGTTTCAAAATGCGGCCCTTGGTGAAAAAGGTTTGGACACCCCTGAACTAGAGGATCACCCCAGAGTAAATCATTATATTTCTTAATGTTTGATTGCTTGTTTGTTCATATCTCAGTGCCTATTTTCAACACACTTCTGTCAGTCTGAGCCTGGTATTCCATCTCCTCATTCTATGGCAGAAATGAATGTCTGGTATTCAGCTCTTCTGCTCCCAAGCCCTATTCAATCGCTTTTACAATGCACTAAAAAGATAATTTAGCTCCCACTGGCCCCGTACTGTGAGCACAGCTCTGTGTGCGGCTGGTCAGTGAGAGCAGAGGTAGAGATAGATGTCTGTCAGTATCCAACACAGAGAGAGAGATGGAGTGAGCAAGAGAGAGAGAGAGAGAGAGAGAGAGAGAGAGATGGAGGGAGAGAGAGAGAGATGGAGGGAGAGAGCGATGGAGGGAGAGAGAGAGAGAGAGAGAGAGAGAAAGAGAGAGAGAGAGAGAGAGAGTTTAGAAGAGGAGAGGGAGAGTGTAAGACTTTGTAAAATATCTTCGGAAGAGGAAGATTTAATAAAAGTGAATTTGTGGAGCTTTTCATTCAAATTCTATCAATCATATAAATTACGAACAACTACCAAGTGCCATATTTTTGCATGGCAGCACTAGAAATACAGCTTCAAGCCTCGGTGTACTTGTAATAAAATGTATTTCTAAAACGTTAAATATTAGAGGGAATACATCACTTCTCTCTGTGATTGTTAATCCTTCATTTGCAGGTAACGTTCACAGGTATTTCACTTTTCACTTTAATTGGAGAGTTGCATTTCACCATGTCACACCTGGGATAATGGGATGTGTCTGCTCTGCTGCATCACAGCATCAGTACTGAGAGAGCAGAGCACACATTTTGTATAAGGGACCATCAGTGTGAAAGGGCATCGAGATGGATTTCAAACTCATCTGCGTTTGCTGGTGGCTGTGCTTCCCTTGCATCTGCAGGATAAGATTTGTGAACGTTCAAATTGTTAAATGATTGCACTGTCCTCTGCAGTATTTATTATATAACTGAGTGTGACTGGGTGTTTGCACTATCCAGTAATGCCCATGCTCTTACAAGCTACATTTGCTTTTTCTGTAGAACACCAGGAAGAGTCCATGCGTTCACGATGAATATAATGTTCTATCTGTCATCAACATAAGACTAATGAACTATGAGCTGATGCAATTTTTACTGCACACAGAGCAGGAACAATACCAGAGTTTGCTGGTGGCTGGAACACTAGTGATTTCTTGTTTGAAGATATCCCAAAGGTATTTAGATGTTAGAGACCCAGTAGGATATATTGGCTGCAGAGGGGCATTGTGGGAAATTAAAATTGATGTAATTGATGCGTTATTTTCTTGCCTTGCTTCAATTTTGCTTTTAAAAATGTGTTCATTTGTTAAATCATGTACATTAAGAACTCATTTGAAACTACTGAAAAATAATCTTACTCAACGACTGAAAAAATACAGTAACTCTGGCAACATAGAGAAAATACATAATTTCTATACGTTAGTTCAGATGTAGTAAAGGCTTGATTTTGAAGGTTCTATCACTAAAAATATCTACTAACCTTAAGGGTTTTGGACCATCTGAAACAAGGTTTTTGTTTTATATATGTATTTATATCATAACAATGGACAATAAGCAGTCCTGAACTGACCCAAATAAACAGTGCTATTGAACCTGATGGATTACACGTGCATCTGTTGAAAATTACCATACAGACAGTGAGATTTAACGCGGAGCCATCTGTCCGCGTGGCATTGTGGACAAAGTACAGTGTGACGGAGGAGACTTTCACGGTCATTGTTGAGACAGGTATTAATCCCAGGCCGCTGTAGCACGCTGCTGCCTTGCTCTGGCTGGGGTAATGGATTGGCCATGGCCCTGGTTGAGTCTGCCTGTCTGCATTTGGACATGTTATGGGGGAGATGAGAGAGAATGGGGGTGTTATGTCAAACTGTTGTTGGGATAAGTATCGGGAGGTCAACTGGGGCCTGGCACAAACCCTCTCCTACGCATTCTTTGTCCAGACACTATAAAACACACAAAATCCTGCTTATTCAACCTATTGATGAAACATTCTGAAGAAAGAGTTGACAGCGTCATTGTTTTAAAGTTGAATAAACCTGTGGACTTGCAGCGGATTATGGTTGGTCATATAAATGATTCTCAAAGTAGGTCGAGAGCAGAAGTCTGATGCAACATGATGCAAACTGTGGAGCAACCATGTGTTCACTTAGATCATAGGTAATTTGAGGAGGAGAAATATAACGATATCTTGTTTCCAGGTTACATGTTACATGTTGAAAAACTGCCCAGTGATTAATAGTAAATAACATTTATTCAAGAAAATAAAATAAATAAAAACATATTCTTCATATTGGAGCAAAAGTCAGGAGCTTTTTGAGCAGGTAGAATAAAGAGTTTGAGAGGGACATCTAGTATAAAACATATATGTAATAATTAAATGGTAGTATTTATTTATCAGGGGAATAGACAGGGGGGTCAATTGTCCCAAGGGTCTCAGGGGCCCAGAATTGGACCCTCCTCCAATTAATTTCTGTTAGAGGGGGGCCCATGTGAGGCTTCTTGCCCTGGGCTACCAAATTTCTGTTGACGTGTTATTTTATTTGGTGATCACAGTACTACTTTTAGTTGAGTGTACACTTCGAATACACCTCGTCCATCTCTATTAGTGGTAGTAAAAGCCCTTAAGACCCTTTTCTATCATCCCTCTGTATATCTCCTTGTCCTGACCTGCCTGTGTTTCATCCAAAGGTGTTTTGTCATCTGCCTTACCAAAGGGTGTTAGTGAGTCCACACCACAACAGCAGAACGGGACAAGCCGGCAGTCATTTATTTAATACTCCAATATGGTGCTGGCCTGTTCGTGGAGGACAAAAGATGCAAACAAAAAAGCACAAAAACGCGGCACACTTCACCAGACAAAGGGTGAAAGCTGAGATGTAGTGCTGTTTGCTCTGAGGGTGGGTGCAGGGCAAGGATAGATGGATTGGGGAAGGGGGAGTGAATGAATGCTTATTATGCAGTTAGTCGATGCACAGGGGGAGATAGTGCAGAACAGGGGTGCGAGGGAAGTGTCAGATCTTTTGTCAAGGCCGCCAGTTAATCACATGAGCGGCACACGTCGGTTGTATGGGGAGCACATGCTGAGCACCGGGTCCCTGGAGGTTGAGGAGGTGGGCGGGGCCTAAGGCGGGGGTCCCGAAAACGCACCCCCATGTACACACAGTCACATTTATGTCAGTTATAATGCAACGCTGGTAGAAGAAAGCAGAGGGACCAACCCCTTTATAACAGTTTTGTCCCAGGTTATAGTGACAGTGCAAGCTCGCTCTGGCGCTGGTGCAGTTGTGTGTATACCTGGAATAAATGAGACCACTGAGGCCTTGTGGAAGATGGATGCTTAATGGGAGGAAGCAGTAAGTAAAATCTATTGTTTCATTACTTCAGCCAGTGTCAGAGGGAAATGCTAATATCGGTGAATGATAGTGAAGTTTGTGATTTAGCTTTTGGCTTGAAACACCAGTCCAAAGGCACAAAGATGCCATTTGATTTAAGTAAACATTAACCATCTACCTTCATTAATTATTCAGGGGACCTATATATAATAAACATCTTGCTCTTATTTTGTATCATTAAAAAAAGTGTCTGGTACAACTAATAAAGAGGGTATCCAAATATTACCAAGGAGAGCTACGCTGCGATATTTGCAAATCTATCACCATATTATAAACTAGTGCAATAATGGTATGGTCCTCCGTGTGATAGACTAAAGTAATTAGAGCACCTGAGCATTTACCCCCTAACTAGATAAATTGGTTTACAAGAAACAGTTTTCCTGTAACTTTGAAGCACCACAAGCACATTTTCATCATAATGTTCACAAGGCAGTGCTTTCCTGTCTATGCATTTTCTCCTGTATTCATGTTGCTCATTCAGTGTCTTCAGCCTATTATTTCCCTGTCATGAATCCTATCTTCTACACGTCTCCTCTCGCTTATCATCATTTTGCCCCAATGGAAAGTGACAGTCTTGATTCACTCTCGTTCTCTGTTTTCTGCTTCCCAGACATTGACGTTTATGTGTTTCTTACAACAAGCACTCAAGAAGAATCAATTATAGCTGGAGTTATGAGAACACATCCTTCAAAATAAGTTTAGAGTGCTTTGTTGCCAGAGCCATTATATAAAGCTTAAATACAGGGGACCAGGTGGTTAGGGGAGCCCACAGTGAAATGGTGGAAACTGCGGGGAGGACATTTCCCCAGTGGATTACATATCATACTAATGTAGCATCTGGGGCCCTTAAAGTAGACAATGCAAAACAGCCACACACAGAGAACTAGGAGCAAAGACACAAATTAGTCACAGCTAATATTTTACCCTTAAATTATAATGACATTTAGTTTCACAAATGTTGTTACTTAAGCGTAATAAATGTGTAATGTTATTTGAACAATGATGTGGAACAGTGTCTGAATTCAGGACTGGTCAATTCATTCAGATAAAGTCATGTCTAATTATCAATTATATGTTGTTGTTGTTGTTGTTGTTGTTGTTGCTGTTGTTGTTGTTGTTGTTGTTGTTGTTGTTGTTGTTGTTGTTGTTTTTAAATCCAGAAGTCTTCAGCCAATCCTCTATCAGTAAAAGTGTGGGGTTTGGAGGAAAGTTTGAACTTTCAAGGAAGAAATTGAAAAATATTTGTGTTGAATGGTACTGATTAAAAGTTTGTATTGTTTATGTTGAGTATATCAATACTGAAAGCAATTTTTATTTAGTTTTTGTAACTAAACTAAATTTGTAATTTTATTGTTGCATGTCAGTAATCAAATTCATATCACAAAATGTATTCTTAATCAGGTATGGTTAAAACCGCTTGAGAGAAGTTTACTGTTGTAATGTTGATCATTGTCAGCAGAAGAATAAAATTCCCCATCTTCATGTCAGGGGTGTCTGAGCTTAGAGCCTCTGCGCCTGTCCCAAGCAGCTCTTGCTCTTGTTTTTAGCAGACTGTAAGGAGTCTACTTGTGAGAGGAGAGCTTCTCAAAGGGTTATTTGTCAAATTCAACAGTGAGCTATAAATCTAGCCTCACAAAGCCAGGCAGAGCTCCAAAGAAATACAGCTTGTTTGTTTTGCTAATGTGGACAACCCTTACTCCACAAAACATGTCTGGACTGAGTTACTGCTCCTTCATACAGTGTTGTGTGTTGTTTCTTTATGCAGATGAAGAGGCTGACAGCACTACACTTGGGTCAGGAGGATTGTGTTTGCTTCACTTGAGTGGACCACCAGGACTTCCTCTGGCCCCCACCCCAGCACTGCCCCACCATCACTGATGCCTGCGGGACAATGGGCAGCGTGAGCAGCCTAGTCACGGGCAACCACAGCCTCAACGCAGCCAAGCATTGCAGAGCTTCAGGCCAACCCAGGCGGAAGCAGTCGAGCAGCAGTGAGCAGAGGAAGAGTGGAGGGTGCAGCCTGGACGACCTGCTCAAGTGTAGCTTTAGTCCTGGTTCCTCCTCCTATCCCACTAAAGGCCTGTCCCATTCTCGATCAGGACGCAGTGAGGACTTCTTCTATATTAAGGTATGTTATGTTTGAACCGTTTTGAACCATGGCCTTTTATTGACATATACAAAGAAAGTACATGAAAAATGCAGGTTCATAACCTTTCAATTTCCACCTGACAAAAATACATGAAAATAATAGGTAAATGACCTCCTGAGCCTTTAAGAACAAGTCTAAAAACACCTGGAGTAGTGAAAACTAATTCTGATGGGCACTAGTGCAGGGTATTTTGTAGGAATAACAAAATGGGTCCATATAACCACTTTTATCAGACAAATGTCTGACGTACGGTGCCAATTTAATGCTAGCCATAGACATTTTATAAGGGAATACTTTGGCACTAGTAAGATGCCCAAATTATGTATGTGCTCTTTATGAACATAATATTGAGAACATTTAGATGAATACTAAACAGTTTTAAACGTGTACATTTACATCAACATACAGACTCACTCACTTATTGGTTGGAATACATGTCAATCACTTTTTGGAGGTGCGGTGAACAAAATTTGTTATCAATTAATCAATTAATTATCAACAGACAATATTAGGATATTAAATGTGACCACAATGAAATGTGTATGTGGCAAGCCATGCAGAAATTGAAATGTTGTATCACGGAGCTGTTTTCTATAAATAGTGTGTTGTTTTCTGTTTCAAGGTAGGCCAGAAGTCACGGTCAATGCAGCACAGAGGATCAGCCATGGAGGATAGTGATTCAAACACAGATGAAGAGATGCCCCCAAAACTGCTGAACAAGACTCTGGCAAACAAGGTTATTAAACACTGTTCCTTTTGTCATGTTCAAACAACCATGGTGTGCATTTTAGAGTCATTAGAATAGCTTCTTCAGACTAAAGCAACAGTACTGGTTTGTTTTTATGAGCCCAATGATACAAAATAAAATTGACCTACCTACCTCAAGATTAATACACAAATTAAGTCTTACAAAATGTATATTAAGTGTACATTTTGTATAGACTTGGCCAGTCACCATAACATATTTATTACATTGAAGATACATTTTTTACACTGACACATTAACTCTTCTTTATAACCCCAGTAAACCCTTTTATAAATGACAATTTGAGCTGGAATAAATACATTGCCCAATGAAAGTAGTGAGTACTTGTATCTGTAACCGGTAATGTATGTTACAAATACTACAAAGAAAGGTTAAATATTGTTCATCTGACATTGAAGGTCAAGTAATTTATGTAACATAGGTATTTTTTTATTCAAACCTGCGCCTACATTTCTGTATATATATATATATATATATATATATATATATATATATATATATATATATATATATATATATATATATATATATATATACACACACACATATATACACTTGAAGGCCAAATTTCTCTGTTGTTGCACTTTTCACTTCAGAAAAGTGTAAACTGACGCACACAAAACCTGCTTCTTACCCATCTTTGAACAGACTTGAGCCGTGGCCAGCGAATGGCAAACAGCCACTCAAAGATTTAGTTTGTTCGTTACAGACAAATCCTATCAGATATACTGAGCCAAACGTAGTCTCCTTCAATGCATCCTAATTCCTCAGGGGCAAGAGAAGGGAAGAGGAAGCAACTTCAGAGAGAACAGGTCAGAGCGAGGTATATGGGGCGAAAACAGGAGAAGCAGTGTACGTCCCAGTCATGAAGTCAGGAAGGAGGAATGCTGAGCTCACAAGCTTTAGCTCCAACACTTCAGCAGTAGCTCATATTATTAATATCATAGAGAGGGGCTATTCATCTTCCCTCAGACAGCGAGAGGAGGGGAGCTGTGGGGAGGAGCCAGAGGGGGGCAGAGGAGGTACAGTCAGTGCTGTCCTGGACAGCACAGATGGGACAAGCGCAGTATACGTTTATCTGTGGTGAGTTATCCCCAATCGAATGAACTCACACCACATTCAGGCACAACTTCATGACCACGTGACAATTGCTGGTTGTATTATAGCCACATGTGGGCTTAAAGGGGACATATTATGCTTTTTTTCCATGCACAAGAACATAAGTAGATGATAATTTCACTGTAACAAGCAGCGGATTGTAATTTACATGTGTTTAGTTTTGTGGTGTACTGTAGTTATGTGACATTTTAGAACCACATCACTCCAAGGCTTCATTTTTCAAATACTGTAATCACAATTAAATACAGAGCACTGAGCGTTTTCTGATATGCAGGACAATACAGGAGTACTCAAGCATGCTTGAGTCAATCAATCCAAATAAAACCTTGAGTAAACTAATGATGAGGAAATATAACTGTAAAAAGGTAAATGCTCATTAAAGCTGATTTTGCGCAATCAATTTAATGCACGCTATATTCTGACAACAAACTGTACCTACCATGATAATTACATTTTGATTAAAGTTATTATAAAGTACTTTATACAGTAGTTGTGTGACAAAATTGTATTGTTGACAGTGCGACTGAGTTGACTGATGTTGTAGGGGGTAAAAGTATAATTTTTCATTTGCTGTCACAGTTTAAAACTTGTGGTCATAATGCATAATGTCACGGCTGATGATGAGTGTAAATTCATTTTTGACAGGAGTTCTTCTACAGTATACTTTAAAATACTGCATTTGACAGTTCCCCTTGTAAAGCAATCCAGTGGATGTGTCTGCTTCTGACATGATTGGATGAAAGAGAACTAGCCATACACTGTAAAGATTTTCCGTATATAAAAATAGTAAATCCTTGTGGAAATACAGGCTTTTGGTACTACACTAATATTTACTTTTACAAGAGTGCCGCTCACTATGTGCCTCTGTTGCTCGTAGACATCCACTGAGCAGCTACTGGTCTGTGCTTTCACGCCTGTTGTGCCCAAGAACACAACCTCCTCAGAGACAGGCCACAAAAGCCTGGACCACATCCTCGGATCCAAGGAGAAAACATGCCCAGATATCATTCAAAGGACCGAAAACCTCTCTGGTATAGTCACTATTTTACTACAAATAATGTCTGCAAAATTTAAATGTAACTAGACTGATAGACTGATTTGCCACTTTGCAAAAAGTAATAACTAAGTTTGATGACTGCAAAAAACATCTATAACTGGCAACATTTTTGTGAATTTTCTGTATGATTCAAATGCTCCATAAATTAAGCTGTTCTTTGAGCAATTTACTATATTTATATATGCTATGCGCAATTATTTTGTGACATGTGGTGCCATCAAATTTGCCCGGAAATAGAAATATATGTACTTTCTTGTAGTCTCTCACCAACATTAATATTTCGCAGGGACCCTCTCAGACTCAGGTCGAAACTCCATGTCCTCCCTGCCCACCCACAGCACGGGTGACAGTCTGGGCCCCAGCTCACACTGGGACAGTGGCTCACCCGCTGCACACAGCCTCAGTAAGGGTCTCCTCCCCACATTTCCCTCATGGCTTAATGGGATTAATGTTAGCCCAGAGTCGCGTTACTCTCCTGCCTTTAATAGCCCTGTGTCCAAGGCTAATGTTAATGCTAACGGCTCCCTGTGCTCGGGAGAGAAGTCCAGTCCTCTGAGTGAAACCACAGGTGGGATTCGATCGCCCATTACTGTAGACGACTCGCTGATTGAACATTTGGAGCACCGACTTCTGGAGAGAGAGAGTGAACTGCAAAGGCTACAGGTATCATACAATCATTGCCTCCCCAATCAGAAATACAGTTTTTTAACAGAGCTTTTGCAACTTTCAAACAGGTGAGTTTTGAAGAGAAAGGAGCCGAAGCCTGTCAGCGCTTTGAAGAGAGACACAGACACTGCGCGAATGAGATTGAAGGCTTGAAGCAGCAGTGTAGGCTACAGCAGACGCCCAGCAGAAGTCCACAGGGCCTGCAGCTGCAGGTCAACAAGCTACAGGTCAGTCCATCTTCACCATCGCCTTCTCTTTAGATCAGAGGCAAAACTGCTGAGCGAAGGCCATAGACAGGTGATCAATACAGTGAATCATTCAGATTTGGTGCATTGAACAGGTTTGACTGACCCACCACATCTTTATTTGTTCTGCAGCAAAATGTGTTTTGTTTAGGTTATGAATGTAGAGATTTTCCAACCTGTACTATTTATGGTTGGCCCCTCAGCCATAGTCTAGACATCAGGCATTAGATTGTATTTATTTCACCGTTAAAGGGTTTAGTAAAAAAAACATTTCTTACTGAAAATAATAAATGAAGTCAGAAAAATGTTCAGAAGAATCCATATTTATTTTCAAG
Organism: Eucyclogobius newberryi; assembly: GCF_026437365.1. Lineage (NCBI taxonomy): Eukaryota > Metazoa > Chordata > Actinopteri > Gobiiformes > Gobiidae > Eucyclogobius > Eucyclogobius newberryi. The sequence goes on from NW_027316278.1 coordinate 17,872,475, forward strand.
TAAACAAGCACCATAGTTCAATCCAAGCTCCGATAAGAGCACATTCACAGGAATCACAAAATCAATACATAGTTTTATAAATTATGATGGCTCATGATGTTTATGATCTCAGTTTGAGTACAAAAAAACATTATAAGACGGGAACTGTTTGAAAGATCTGATTTTGTATGATTTTGTCTTCTGTAGGAAGAAAAACAGAGACTTGAGTATCATGTGCTTGGATTGACCCAAGAAAAAGAACAAATCGAAATGAGACTGCGGGAGTACGAGACTCAAAATACAGCACTGGCGCCCACGCTGGAGGAAATTCGATGGGAGGTAGTTACTTTTAGGAACTTTTAGCAATTCTTTTAACATTCACAAAAAGAACAAAAGATAAAGTCAAAATGAAACATTTCCCATGTAATCATTTAGTTCTCACTATTTGCATTTTAGGATGGTTTAAAACTAATGAAGTACTAATTATGCAAGTATATTCTGGAGAGTGAAAATGTAGAGTTATGCCTGGCTTTGCGCTAAAAATAAAACTGTATGAAATGTGTTAAAACATGACAAGCATCACAGCCCTTTTCACACACTAGCTTCAAGCACTCAAAAGTAATTAATACAAATTTCACAGAGCAATGAAGCAATAAAATAGAAGAAGACACTGCAGAAGTTAGCTATGCAAGATATTAAGATTCTAAAACTGAGGTGTAAAAGTCAGAACACTTGGCAGAGGATTGCTGACATGAATTATAGATGTAAAATTTCCTTTAGATATAGCATACTGATGTATAAAAATGTCCGCATTCCCGCAAAAGCCTACCACCAAATCGAATGTACTGACTAGACTAGAGTATTCAAAATGTTTGTGGAATAACTGGAAGTATTTATTGAACATGTATGTCATTTTTCCTTATGACAGGTTTGCCAAAAGTCAGGCGAGATCTTTCTCTTGAAGCAGCAGCTCAGAGACAGTCAGGCCGATGTGAGCCACAAACTCAGTGAGATCCTAAATCTTCGGGTTACGCTGAAGGACGTCACCGCCAAGATGGAGGCTTTTGAGAAACAGAGCCGAGAGCACGAGGACAAGCTGCACGCACGCACTCGAGAGGCTGAGGTGGGTTTCAGTCAGAAGAGTTAAAAAAAAAATAATGTCTGACCCGCAGGTTTTATTAGAGAGGACAGTTTTGAAATGGGGGTTGAGAGGGGAGGACATGCAGTAAATTGAAATTTAAATTAAAATGTAGATTAGAGTCCTTTCAATGCGGCTGAGACAACCTCCAGATCTTGGTCGAAGCTTCAGGACCTGAGCAGGAGGATTTGACCTGTTGTGTGTATTTGGGTTGATGGAGGAAAGTGGAGGAAGCCCACCTAGAACCAGGAACCTTCCAACTGTGAGGCAAGAGTGCTAGTCACCCAGTGCACAGTGTGGAACATTCCAGGCAAAGCATTATCATCTCCATAGAGACGACCAGAAAAGTTACACAGTACACCTTTATTTCATTACAATTTACATTATATTTTGTTAATCTACTGTATTTTTCCAAAAGCAAAAGTCTTCTATTTTTTTTTACTTATTTCAAAATTTTCAAGGTAAGAAGACAGAGTTAGAACTGACTAATGTGTTGATACCTTACGCATCGTAGCACCGAGAAGCACTCCTTGTAATTAATGCACTTTTAGCTGGTTCTTGAACCATTAAAATAGAAGACATTGCAGTTAGCCATGTGTGACGATATAAAAAATTAACTTGAAGCGTAAATAGAAACAACGGTGTGACATTAAAAAGAAGAGATTGCAGATATTATAATAGGAACTGTCATACATAACTTTAATATTAAGCTAAAAACTGAGGGATAATTCGGATTCCCAGTGTTTTTACTGTGTTTGTAGAAAACCATCTTTTCAAATTCAAGCACAAATTGGCATCATATCAAGAGTAACATTGTATTGTCTGATCAAACATACTTTATTGTGTTTTTGTGTCTCAGGTGTGTCAAAATGAGCTCCAGCGAAAAATAAACGAGGCGAACATACTCAGAGAGAAAGTGTGCCAACTGGAGAATGACATTGAGACTTTAAAACAGGATCTTTCCGAGGCCAAAGAACAAGGGACTCCTCAACAACCCTCCTTCCCTGTCAAGACTGAACCACCCCAATGTCTCCGAGAGGAAGTGGACAATCTCCAACAACAGGTCCAACACGAGAGGGACGCTAAAGACAAACTGTCCGTCCGCTTTGAGCAAGAGAGACAGACGTGGAACAAGGAGAAGGAAAAGGTCATTAAATATCAAAAACAACTGCAGATCAACTACCTACAAATGCACAAAAAGAACAGGGAGCTGGAGAGGAGCCTGAAAGAGGTCTCAGCTGAACTAGAGGCTAAGACTGAACTGCGCACGGACATCCAGTACTGCTCAGGGCTGCAGACCTATGACGACGTTATCGCCACGGAGATTTAACACGGGAGAGTCATAATGGACCATAATGGACAGACTGGTAGAAGTTCACTGGCATTTGAAACTATTATTATTTAAGGTATTTTTTCACTATTTGTACAAGAGAAATGTTGTTCCTGACCAATAGTTTATTATGTATATATTTTTGTATGGCCTGGAAGAAATGCATGAGATCTTCTGGGATACTTTGATGGGCAGTGGCGGAAAGAGTACTGAAAATGTTGTACTCAAGTAAAAGTACATGGCTAAAAACATACTCAATGACAAGTACAAGTACTATTGCCAAATGTTTACCACTCAGAGTAATTACTAGTCACTTATTTAATTACATTTCAGCAGCATTTTAGACTAATCATTTATCAATTCAAAAATGTATAAAACACTGAATTCCGTTCGTTTAAACCACAATTTGCTTATTCTCTGATACAGATTATCAGAGCAGGTGCTGTTTAGAGTGTTGGTCACTATATAAAGGAGCAGATACAGCAGTGAGATAACCCAGAATAGGGCTGACTGGGAACCACTACTCATATGTTTTTTTAAATGTAACTAATACCAGTAATGGTTGGTTTTAAAACTGACACAAAAAAGTTCAATTGCCCTAAAAAACTACTCAAAGTAATGTGAGTATGTAATGAGTTACTTTCCACCCCTGTCTTAGGTGACAGAGGGATTATTGCTGGAGAAGGTCATTATGGGATCAGTGCATCTAACAACAAGTCCTCCCACTCCAAATAAAGAACTCCCTCTTACAAATGAGAGAAAGAATGGAACGTGATCAGCAAATGCACAGCAAGTCTCATCGGATGTATAGTAACCACATAGGTTATATTGCACTAAAATGTTTCATGATTCATCAACATTGTTTTTTATCTGAACATGTATGTCAGTGTGTTACGTTCATGAGGGTTTTGGCCGACCGAGACCTTAGGGACTCACACTCGGCGCTTCTAGTCTGGACCTGTTCCATTGCACCACAAGGGCAAAGTAGTGCAGCGAGAAGCAAAAGTTGAACTATTGCACCCACTTAATGCTTCCAACTCTTATAGAAATCTGCACACTGCACACTCAAAAACGTGTGGCAAACTTGGTAATGAGGCTGCTGCGGTGCGGCAACCCAACCGTTACACGGCATTACCACTGCACGTCTGAGGAGAGTTTTTAAAGGCAGGAAGCTGAACTCGAGGGGTGCCATGAGCATCAGTAGTTTCACCAACCAAAACACAGTGTTTCGCTGCCTGAATGTTCACCCTCGGAAAATATGGATGAGTTTACCGTTGTTATAGAAGGTAGAAATTACTTTGTCATCCCTTAGAAAACACTGTGTTCGAATCATTTAACGATTTCTTGTTGAATACTGTGTGGAAATTCACAATTAAATATGCTCCAAGACAAAAGTAAAGGCAATTCCTGTAAATATGAAAGTGTAATGAAATGAATGAGCGACCGGTCAGACAATGCCACATTTCAAAGGCAGAATTTATGCACATTTTCAAATATGATTGCCACTGATACGTTTTCAAAGCAATCCGCAGCTGGCCTTTTTGTCAATTCCTCATTACAATTCTCTCTTGGACTTAAATAATGAGAGTGTTGTTTTGCTTGCATGTCTAATCATCTCATTTCAGCTCTTTTGATCGCGTTTCCTTCCTTCATATGGCGCGTTGTGGACCGGTCCAGATCAGAACTGAAATCAAATTAAAAAGCCTTTGTGTCATTGTGTGAGCTTCTGTTATTGACATGAAAAGGGGGGAACCGAGAAGAGATATCAGAGGATTCACTGGTTAAACATAAAGACAAGAACAAAGCGTGTTGAGGGAAGGTAGGTGCCATCACACAAACAATATTAGACTATGTAATTATAGACTATGGACAGCGTAACAGAATATTAAATTCAAATGAAATGTAAAAAGACTGTGGGCTGAAAACGAAGTCTACTTTTCAAGATACACCTTTAGAACAAAGCACTTATCTAAACTGTCTCTGAAAATGGTGTGGAGACTTGCCTATCATAGCAGCAAAACCCAGAATAGAGTTCAGAAAGTGATTCCTAGATACCAAGTTTTAGAATGATCTTTATCTAAATGAGATCTAATATTATCTTGTGTTGAAAATAATATGACGTTTTTTCTTGTTATTGTGGTATTGCGTATCGAGCCTTTTCCTTGTAATGTGACAACATAACGTAGTGATTTTTCAACTTCCAAATTTCCAAAGAACTAAATAGGACTCAGTGAGCTTCGCAAACCATTGCATTGTGCTTAAGTTACCTTTACACAGGGTTTATATGTAAATGTAATTATAGTTTTGGAACATATTGTCCCCTGATGTGGATCTTGTGTATGACCTGAGCTGAACATACAGAGTATTGGACAAGCAGATGTCTTGGTGTGATTGAACAGCAGTTAGGCAGCCTCCAGAAGATACTGGTGATAATTTATCCCTGGCCTGCAGTGACTCGATAATAAAGCTCTCATATCCTGCTGTGATTCCCTTGATCGGCTGGCAGTCTCACACAAAAGGCTGTGAATTCATTAGAAACGCTGGACCACATATGCAGACCTTGACAACATGAAAAAGCTTCTATTTTATATTCAAGCATAACATTGAAAATACATATTCCTCATATTGAATTATGATACAAATACATTCCACTTACAAATAGGGAGCATTTTATGATGACCCACTCTCACCTCTTGCAACATTGTAGTAAATATTGTATAAATAATAGAGAAGTCAGAAACAATGTTTATTTCTACCATGGCCTCATTATTCATTATGCATTTGTACGCTGAAATGTGCATACCAGCCATACCCCTAAGCAATTAGTTGGTTCCAAATATCAGGGGGCTAGTTATTCAAGCATGTATTTCATATTTTATTGGTTTATTCAAAGGCTTGCATGCAGGACCAAACGATAGAAAAACACAGCCTGGGCAAATCCCCCAGTTCCTCAACAGTCAGCAAAGTAATTGGGTGGGAGTCCCAGAGGATCCATTCTGCTGGACCCTTTGCAGCGCACACAAGAAGCAGAGGAGAAGGTAGACAGGAGCTGGTGATTGTGTTCCAATGCGGAGTGTATGAGTGCAGGAGAGGCAGGGTTTGTGTGATTTTTGTGTGAATAGAATAGGCCTGCAGTCTTTGGAGAATCATTGGTTGACTGGGAAACCATCTGGACCCCAACCCCCCAGCTGCGTGGAGCCCCCAGTAGCCAATTTCTATAGGGATGTCAAATCCTGCTCAGTTCAGGTGGGTGGAGCGCTGTGTTGGTGTACGGGTGGTGGATGTCTGACAGAATGCCAGTGGAAACCTCTATTGCTTAAAAGTGGTTAATTAACTTTTGCATGAAAAGCCTTCCCTTGTCAGTTATTCATTGCTGTCCAACTCCTTTGTTTTAAAGCCTTGCCAAGATTATGCTTGTGAAATGAAAATCAGCATATTCATTTATAATTAGCTGATAATGCAAAATGTGGACCAAATCCTATCCCTTAAATACGATATAATACAAATACAATATGAACATTTAGGTTTGAACACTGATTTTATGCACAGACACAAAGTGATCATACCCAGATTGGATTATAAACCGCAGGTGAGTTGCATTAGTTCCATTTAGCTGAAAAACAAAAATCATTACAAATAAATAAAAATACAATATCCTTAAAACTATGCCAAATATTACAAAGTGTATCATTTTTGAGACACCAAAATTAAACTCACAGAAATAACATTAGACTGAAGATGACCCTGCGTAGGAGAAAATTCTGCAGCAAAGAGAGTAAAATATTTATTTATTACAACAGTCCTATACTTTTTATTATGTTGTGGTAGAACTTTTACCTTTTTCTATGACAGGCTCAAAGTTTTTGGCAGTTTCTGATGTATTTATTTCAAGCTTCATATTCTTCACTAACAAGAAAACATATTAAACAGTCATTCATAACTGCCACATAAAACATTAATGTCTTAAAGTCTTACCATTGTAGCTTTCCACAGTCACAGCATTGAGGCTGGTGGAATTAGAAAAACAAATAATAAACTCTTGTGGAAACATCCCAGTGGTCATCCAAAACGTTTTAGAGTTTCTACAGAGGAAGCAAACGCGTTAGACATAAAGATGAAACTAAATATGTGAAATGTTCACGTTGCATGGTCCTCATCACCAGTACTCACCCATCAATAACGTTTTCTGGTGGATAATTCTCGTCGTGGGATGAAGCGACAACAAGTTTTGCCCCCAAAGCGCTCAGAGTGGGCTCAATCATGTTTCAGAAAGGACCTGGATGGATCGCTTTATGTTTTCAGACGCAGGTCTGTAAAAGCTATCTGAAGCTATCTGGTTGCCAAGTCAACCACAGTGTCGCACAATATATACGTCACCGTTATTGCGACGTCATTTACAGACGCACATTTCTCGTTTGTTTAGCTAGCTGTTGTTAGCTGTAGCTGGCTGCATAGAAATGGCAAATGGGTGTGAAGATCTGCTGTTTACTCGTGGAACAGGACAAGTAAGTAATAAAGCACCATACAGTGCAAACTATTAAACAATTATTGTTGAAAAATGTGTCTTTTGAGACGGGTATTATGATCGCTACGCTTATAGTCAAATGTGACGCTTACCAGCACTAAACTACACAAGTTTGTTTTGAATAAGTTTTTACTATATTTATATTTCTGATTTAGAGTGATGATTCAGACATTTGGGATGATACAGCTTTGATAAAGGCTTATGACAAGGCAGTTGCGTCATTTAAGGTAAGCACTTCTCTGTACAAAAGCACATAGTAGATGGTGGTAAATGCACCTTACTAGGTACATCAGAAAAAAAATCAGGTCATGTTAACCAGAGTGTAATACTTTTGGAATAATTGAATTATCACAAAAAACAACTGAGATATTCAGGTTTTAAGAGTGTCAAAATGAGGCAAAAGTATACCCACATTTCAGCCACAAAGCTATGACCTCTGACCTCTGCTGTCCAGTGGTCAGTGCTGCTGCTGTGCAGGGGAGCGGTCACCTGTGTGTATACAACCAACACAAGCCTGTCAGTGTTACTGGATTCATGCATCTAACCACATCATAATATTTTCTGTCAAAAAGTTATTGAAGGGGTTTCATTAAATGTTGATATTCCAAGTTATATATTTATTAATTAAGGAGATAACGGAGTCGTATTTCTCTTTCTGGGCAGATGCCTCGATTGAACATGCAATTTTGTGGCTGCTAACAAAACATACTTAGCCTTAATCAGTTTTCATGAGGTTTGTTGCATTAGATCATAAATCTTCTGTAGTTTATGGTTCTTTAAAAAAATTGGGTAACAAACAATTTTACCTGTATATTTTCAGCATTTCCGTGTAGTACATTTTCAAAACTTTCTCCTCCTTTTATATTGCCGTGAATCATCATGGAAAGGTCACGTGGGTGAAAAACAGTTGGAGCACAATTTCGATCGATTGTATTGGTTTGTGTTGCAAGAGGAGCCATTTCTGTAAAAGTTAAATGCCAGCACTACTGCACGACTGAATTTGCTTTAGCTTTACTGTTGGCTGCCAGCCGCCATTTAAAAACAACAACATGTGTGTAATGTTTATGTCAATAACACATACACATTTCTACCAGACTGCTCTCAAGGGAGAAGAGGAACCACAACACCCCCCAAAAAAACCTCCAGGAAAGAAAAGAAAGAATATTAAGAAGAACCAAAGTAGGAAAAGAACAAACGCACCTCCGGATAAAGTGGTTTGTAAATAAACATACTACAAAATTTGAACTTGTATCTTTTATTTAAGCGGTGGACACGTTCTTTTCTCTTTTTAAATCCAAATGTTGTCCTGTTCTAGTGGCAGGTTGGAGATTCATGTTGTGCTTACTGGTCAGAAGATGGACAGTTGTATGCAGCCACCATCTCCTCCATAGATGAGAAAAGGGGGACTTGTATTGTTACATATACAGAATATGGCAATGAAGAAGAACAAAATCTTGAAGACCTGGTTTTGGATATTTCAGAGGCAGATGAAGATGCAAACGTCAAGGTAAACAAAACAGTACTTTTGTCATTGATGAAATAATACGCAATGTGAAACTATGTGTCTAACTTTTCTTTTTCCATCTAAACAAATAAGGTTGAATCGTCAACTGAGGAAAGTGACCGGTCAACAACCCCAAATGTACACAAACTGCAGTCACAAAGTAAACACAAGTCCAAGACGCACAAAGATGAGCATCCTGATTTTCCTGGATTCCCACCCAGACCACATCCCATGCCAACTTTTAAAAAGGTACACTGTAAAACTGAATTAAAACGCATAAAATATAGACTGGCCAGTGTCTTTTTAATCTACACACACACTTTGCTGTTCTATTAACTCTTGAATATGATGCATGTCTCCGCTGTTGCATTAAAAAGCTCTTATCATGCAGGGAGGAAGTAAGCCATCCAGTGAACATGGACATGCTCCTCCGCCCTGGCCTCCTATGATGGCTTTTGGCCCACCTGTAAGACTTTTATTACGTACATGTTGGTGTCTATAGTAACCGATCATAATACAATATTATTGGTATCTCTTTCGTTCAGATGATCCCACCGCCTCCACCGATGAGTCCTGACATGGTCGATGATGAGGCTTTGGGCAGTGTCCTCATCTCTTGGTACATGAGTGGCTATCACACTGGATACTACTTGGTATGTCTATTATACAATATTTCAAAATCTTATCATGAAATCATCCTCTTTTTTTTGTGATGTGTACCTTTTTTCATTTAGGGACTAAAACAAGCACGAAAAGAAGCTGCCAACTTGACAAAACGGCACCACAAATAAAAAAACGTGCATCTATTGTGTACCTGATCCTGTCCGTTTAACAATTGTTATAGATTAAATGTGAATTGGGTGTACTAAGTAACCAGGTGCTGTTGGAGAAGAAAGAGTTTTGTATTCTTTGTAAATAGCTTAATAAAAACTCTCTAAGCATAGTGTTCTCTTTCACTTTGAATCAATCATTTTGGCCTTAATAGACACCAGTATTCTGACCATGTATAACGGACGTGTGCCATGGCTGCAATGACCAGTGTTGTCCAGCAGAAGTCAGACAAGTGCAATGTATTGCATTATGGAACAGGGGGCTTAGAAATGCAGTATTCTCTCAGGATTCTTTCAAGCGCATACCTGCGCAAAATCCCTGCTAAAACACTTCCACATAGTAGCTCTGGTTGGCCCTGGGGTTGCTAACATCATATTTATTTCAACTTTCTTTCCTGGACTGTAGTCCCTCCAGTTATTGCCACATAGTTTATTCAGAGCAACAATCCATGCTATGCCTTGCATTAAAGCTTTTCCTCTTCCCCGAGGAGTTTCTACATCCACCACCCACTATAGGAGCACATCCATCATAATGTTTTTAATCATCTCATAAGTGTATATTTCAGTGGGCTGGTTGTTGCAGCATCACACACAGTCCCAAACTGTTGCTGATACTGGTTTGTCCTGTGCACCTGAAGACACTTTACAAAGTCACAATGCTCAAAAGGAGATCAAAAACCATTGGAGCCTTTTGCAGTGGTTAGCTTATGCAGTGTTTACATACCAATCTTTACTTTCAAATCTTGAATAGTAGGAGAGTGAGGTTTGGTAATAAAAAGCAATATCACGGCGGAACAGTTGTAAATTTCAGTTTAAATATAGCATAGAAAACCACATGCAATTGCAGTGGAAACGGCCACAATCATTCTGCTGAGTCTGTAGCACTGTTCATTCTCTCGAAACACTATCCATATTTTCTGTTTAGCTCTGTCTGATTTTACTCCCACTCATCCAGTTAAAACTAGTGGGAACTTCATAATGCAACAATTGTGAATGAAAAGAGAACGTGGCTTGTGGTATAAGTCTGATTTTATGCTGCGCCTAATGTCATGTGATTATCCTCCACAGCTTTCTGACGCAGCGTTCATTCATCTCCTGAATGTGATCTTGGTTTTATAGCGTACTTTTATGTACAATTTCGCCGGCACTTTGCATCCCTTTTGCCTCTTTTGTCTTCTGCGGTTTATTGAGCTTGTATATGTGCTGCAGAGGGAAAGGGGAGAGCATGATAACAGGGAAATTTAGTTTACAGGATTTACAAATAGAACACAGTACAAACAAGGGCTGATAGCGCAGACCTATCTTTCCCTCCCAGATGGGCTTTTCAAATCTGCCACGCTGAAGCTTGCATGTTCATAAGCCCACTGCCCCCCCTCCCCAACTTCTAAGCTGCCCACAGGGTTCAGCATGCATATCCGAGCCCCACAAGAAGTTAAAAGGGGATCCGACCTCGCATCACTGCTCCCTGCCTCTGTCTGCCCCCTATGACCAAGAGCAGCATGAGGTATGTAAACACAATCTGCATTTCCCATAAGTCCCCCTCTAAACACACACAACCAACAGAGTGGAAAAGGCACCCAGACCCAAGATTGCCTTGCAACATGAGTTCTAACGCCTTCAGCTATTTACTCAAGCTCCGACATCAACAAACACTTTAAATGGGAGACTTTAGGGGAGATTAGTGTGTCACTTGCACAAGTCTTTTTCCTGTCTGTTTCCGAACTGCATTATTCAGATTAATGGATGTTACACACATAAACAACAGTAACATTTGGTTTGGACGATTCAAAAATATGATCCATAAACACAAATTAGCACTTATTATTTAGGTCCTAACCAGCTGAACTTCTTATGTGTGGCTTGCTCTGCTTTGTGTGTATCTGTATCTGATTTAATACTAAGGTACTAAGGTACAAACACTTCATAGTTATCTATCTGCAGAGGCAGTCAGGAACTAAATAGATTTACTTAAATTCTGATTTAAGGATCTGCCAGTAATTCAGATTGTCTTATAATACTTTCTTCTCTAACTACATTTTAAAAAGGGGATCAGAGTGACTTTAGTGGAGGAGTTGTCCATGTCTTTTTCCCATTTAAAGTCTTGTGGCGCTCCAGAGACTTGGCTTGTGCTGATGGGCCACAGACTCGCAATAAGACTTTGCCAAATGTCCCCTGTACGTGTAACTAGTTTATTAATGAGTTTTAGGAGTTCTCAACAAAATCTGGTTTAATTTTTTTTTTTTTTTTTAAAATATAATAAATATACAAAATATAGGCTAATTGAATTCATGTGTCCATTCATTTTAATTGCTCTTGTCTTATAATTTAAACATTTATAAAGGGTGTAATGAACCGGATGAGAGCACAGTGTTGAAATGAGGTACTTTGATCATCTCCTTTTATCTGAACTCCTAATACCAAAAGTGCCAGTCTATTGTTTAATTTTCCCAGCATGCTTTGTGCTGGACTAGGGATGACTTTCTCTCTTTAAGGCAGATCTTTTATTCCTGTCTGACCCTCGGAGAGTCCAGCTCAGCAGGCAGAGTTTCTGGTGCCTTGAGATTCCTCAGACTCATCATCAAAAGACAGCACTCTCCCCGTCACTTCACTCACATATGTTTTTGACAAGTGTGGTTTATCTGTACTTACCTGAATGTGCAGATAACCTCTAGGAGATTTATCATAAATCTTCTGGGAGAAGCCTCTGTCCATTAGTCGATGTGTAGATTCCGAGCAAAGGGTTCAAAACTGGGATGAGAAAAGCAGATAAATAAGTTTGAATACACTGTCACATTAGAGGCATTCTGTGAAATGCTAAACTACAGACTAATCAATACAATATGAGTATTAAAACTAGATACTCATTTGAACCAGTATTGATACAAACAAAAATCAACCTTTTGTGAACTGTTTTACAATTATCTTGAGCTTTATCAAAACTAGTATCAGACCATTGTGTTTAATGAAGGAAGTCATATTATTTTGTGTTGAAACGGACAATTGTCTAAACATTGACCCCTAATTATCACGTGGTTTCGAAATTGGTATCAAGAATCAACTATTTATTCAAATTGAGTTTGAAATGTTTGTATTTTGACAACTCTAATACAGACAATAGTGGAAATCCAAATAGACACTTTCAAACAGACTTTTAAATGTAGTGTTTAGTTACAGTTAATAATGTTTAAATGTGAGACTATGCGCCATTTTATTGTCTTTAATTTAGACAAGCATTTAAAAAGAGCAAGGCTGTTCAAAAAAAAAGAAAAAAGAAAGAAAGAAAGAAAGAAACAGAAGTAGATAGTGTTGTGCTGGTGGGACGGTGTGTGTCCGAGCCGCGCCAGTAGGGGTCTCCGGACGCGCGCGCGCGGGGACCGGGGACCCACGTGAGGAGTTGTGTCACCCACGCGTGGACACACAAGGGGCAGTGTTCCCAAAAGTGAAAAGTCAGCTGTGAAGAAGCGTTCCGTGAGAGTAGAGTCGCTATGGACTCATCAGAAGAGGATGTACTTTGATCTCTAAAAGGATTTCTCTTGCCTCGGGACTTTTCTGATGTGTTTCTAGCTCTTTAGATCAGCGGTTGGGACTTTTTCTTTCTATCCAAAGCGCTCTTTCCTTGAAATTCAGCCGATCCTCCTCAAAACAAGACGATCCTCGAAGTTGGCAACGAACTGTAGGTGATGTTTTGCCGAAATCAAACCACCAGAGCCACCGTGGCCCGCGGCTCGGCGCTTGAAATGGAGATACGGCGAGGAAAGTTCAGAAAGAGCGTTTTCCTGGACACATCACAGGTACGAGCTCCTCTGATTGTGTTTCTTATCGTCTCACACAAGTCAGCCCATCTCCACAGGGGACGGGACGATTCCCTGGTGACTATTCCATTGCTTTCTAATCTGTGGACCAATTCTTTGGACCTTTTCCACTCTCATATTCGCGCGCACGCGGCATGTTGTCAGAGATGCGCTGAGACATTTGTTTGAATGTGCCGCTTTCTCACATTATTATAGGCAAATTCATTATTACTTTTTCAAGCTTAGCCTTCCTAACTCGAAATTAATTCACAGCCAACGCAGGGCAAAATGTTAAGTTTATGCAATTAAAAACAATTATTATTATTATTATTTATTTAGGTTGTTGTTGGGTGTAATATCTTTGGGGCTCTTGTACAGGGTTATTGCCCCATCAGTTATGACTGTGGATGCTGGTGTCACATGATCTACTTGTGTCAAAGCAGCATCCATATTTCATCTTAAGGGTTTTACAGTCAATAATGGATCAGCAGAACAAAATAAATGTCCCTGTGCAGGAGACAAAATGTTACCAAATGTTTTAATGAACTGTAATAATAATAACTTACACATTCAATGATATTGGTTTGTAGCCTACAGCAGGGGGAAGATGTAATGTGTTATAGTGAAATTTTGTCAGAAATGCAATAAACTATTGAAAAGATTTAATTTAAGAAGGTTTACAACTTTAAATGATTACATTACATATATACACGCACACGCGCACACAGACAGACAGACACACACACAGACACACAGACACACACAGACACACAGACACAGACACACAGACACAGACACACAGACACACACACACACACAGACACACACACACACACAGACACACAGACACACACAGACACACAGACACACACAGACAGACAGACACACACACAGACACACACACAGACACACAGACACACACAGACACACAGACACAGACACACAGACACAGACACACAGACACACACACACACACAGACACACACACACACACAGACACACAGACACACACAGACACACAGACACACACAGACACACAGACACACACAGACACACAGACACACAGACACAGACACACAGACACACACACACAGACACACACACACACACACAGACACACACACACACACAGACACACAGACACACACAGACACACAGACACACACAGACACACAGACACACACACACAGACACACACACACACACACAGACACACAGACACACACAGACACACAGACACACACAGACACACAGACACAGACACACAGACACACACACACAGACACACAGACACACAGACACACAGACACACACAGACACACACACACACAGAGACACACACACACACACACACACACACACACACACACACACACACACACACACACACACACACACACACACACAGGGCCTATATCTTGTCTCAGATTCTACCCTTCTGATTTCTTGTGTTGCTGGGTTTTATTGGACTGTGCAGTTGTGGACTGTGAGCCTCCAAGGAGCAGTCAGGAAAGTGCTGCAAACTATCAAAGTAACTGGGTCAAAAAGAGCTGCAGCCCTGTACCGATCTGGGCTGCTGTTTGCAGTAAAATTGTACACAAGTTTTCCTCCTCTCATATACCATCTGCTTCACATTAGCCACCATTTTTGTGGCTGAACAGTAGATAAACTCTGACTTTTTTTTTTTTCATTCAAGCGCTTTCTGTTTTCTCTAAGGGAAAACCAAAACATGTTACAGCTCTATGTTTTAGTCCCATATTATAACATGTATTTTCAAATGAAAGGTTTCAGTATTATGGAGTGTATTGCATTAGGCTGCGTAAGTGTTCTATTACATTTGAAAACAAACTTACTATCATCACCTATACTCTTAATTGTCTAGGGATAAAAAACGATATATCTCTATCTCTAATGGGTACCTTTGCAGATGTAACTGATGCTTTAAGTGGAAATATAGACTGATACTCCTGCTGAAGCTGTCTGTGTAACGTTGCCGTGCCTGAGCATCCACCATGTTGCCTTATGAGCTGTTTGTAATTCATGTCACAGAAAGAAACTACTAAACATGGGAATCCTTCTTCAATCCATCAGACTTGAGCATAGGATATTGGCTCTCTCGGATAATCAAGCCATAATTGCTAAATAAACCATGGTCTGTTAATAATGATTGAGAACAGGGTCAAAGTCTGAAGACGCACAGTGTGTTTTGTTTTGCTGTTTATAATATATAAATGTCATGTGCGATTTGTTTGTGCTGGTGAATACACATGCTTTAATTTAGTCTTTAGCCTGTGGTTAATGCTAATGATGCTCTTTGAGAGGTGTTGTTCTGGTGTTGGCAGCCTGTTTATTCTTCAGTGGGACTAGTCCACAGCATTTCAATGAATGTCCTCAGTGTGAAAGCTCCTGTTTAACCTGAGCCAAAAGACCAATCTCATCTAGTGTTATCTCTATGTGAAGTGAAGATCACTCACATGAATTGACATCTTATTAACTGTGTGAAACTTGTGTAGTACTCTAAAAGCCTTTGCTGAATGCAATAATGTATCATTATTCATAATTGTGTGTTTTATTATTTTGTTAATAGATTGTTTGACTTTATTCAGAACATTTTGCAGTACTGTGGTACTTGTATTATGATGGTGTCGATACCCTATCCCAAACACCACATGGCTTTATTTTAGCCCTGTGAGCTCTGATGTGAGGTGAGGCCACCCAAATGCACAAGGGTCTGGTTTATTATTATGGAGGGGAAATGTCCTTGTCTTCAGTACTCTAACTGTGTCTTATGGTTAACTTGAAGACGAGTCCTTAGCCCAATGTCCACAGCTCTGTGGCTCTGCAAGAGCGCTGCAAGCGGGAAGTGGCAAGAGTGTGAGGGCACACCCATACACCCACTCTCTTTAGTCTGTGAGATGCAGCAGCTCAGTCTGACATTAGTGAACGCCTGATCTCCACCCAGTCAGACCACTAAAGCCCCAAACACACACTGAGGGCTGCTGTCAGGGCCATGGTTCACACCAAAGAGCCACTAGTGTTATATTTTCATAATGTATAAAGGCCTTCTCAATATACATTCTGGTCACGTCGTCAAATTTCTCAGGGTCTTTTCAGACACCAGTCTCAGGGGGTTTAATAGAGCCCGAAGACAACTGTGACCGGTGTCCTTTTAGACCAGTTTCACCTGTTTATTTATACTATTGGAGTTGTTTTCTAATGTACTTTCCACGAGGACTGTGTTTCTATGTGAGTGTTTTCACCATGTGCTGGTCTGTATTATTTATGGCCCAAAGGATGTCTCTGCTCCTGAAGAGGCCTTATGGTAGCATGAAGGCCTGTGCTAGAGTTTAAAGTGGACTGGCACGGCTCTCCGATGATCTAACCCCATTTGTGTAAGCAAACGTTTACTTCCCACATCCTCAAAAGAACGGAGGTCATTTGGATGTTTCCAGGACAACTTCTGCTTCTGCCAAAAGGAAGCACCTCAGGACCGTAAACCCACTTTAGAAAGACATGTTTTAGAGCAATGCCAAATGTTCCCCTCTGAGGCAGCACTGTACACATAGAACAATGGGTCATCACTTCTCAGCCCCGAACCAGTAAGGCCGTGGGTACAAATGCTGCACCCAATTGATGCACAAACCGCCAGATTTCCCAAACACAATTGCCAAATGTCTCCAAGACATGCACACGCTGGGGAATAGAGCTGCAATACTCCTCTGTTTCTGTGGGATTTGGCAATGGTTAAGTAGTGGCTTAGTGGATTGCATAATCGTGGTGGCTTTAGGGCTTTCTGGCGTGTTGCACTTCACAGGGGGCACAGCTGAAATACATCTCAGTGTGTTTACCTTGCTCGCCTTCTCTCAAACAAAGCGCTTTATGCTCGAAGGCTCTCCTGGTATGGCCAGAAATATTTTGACCCACTAATGTTGAACTTTTTTATTGCTGAAGTTTCTGTATATGTCACTGTGGAGCACTGTTCTGGCTCGGCCTCGGAGTCAAAACTTTTTAAATATCTCACAGTAGGTGGAATATATTATTATTCTTTCTGAAACGCATCCCCACTGTTTTAACATGCTATTTGAGTGTTAGATTCTAATGAATGTATGTCATTTTTAGTTTTGTACTTTTTAAATAATCCCCAACTAAAATGTAGTGTAGATAAAGTAACCGTTTTAAATTGAACTGAGGCAAATTAAACTTTCTGCCAGTCTTCTGTAATGGTGTATCGAGAGGCCTGTCACAATAAATATCAACTTATTGTTCAATATTAGTTGGGACAATATTGTTTCTGTGGCTGAATATTTATAGTGTACACCTGGTGGTTAGAGATGTACAGAAACATATTGTCTGATACAGAAGAAGAAAACAACAAAACTATTCTCCTAAAGAAGACGAGATGAATATTCTTAATCTATAGGCCTAGATGTAGCAGTGGATTATAACCATAGAAGTAAAGTACTAGCAGCTAAATGTATTTTTACCACTTTGTTTTTGTCTCAGAAGCCTTAATATTACACATATATTAATATTTTATGTACGCTCTATAACACTTTTACGTCTCTGTTTTAATGTTTTCCAAATGGGGCTGATGATAATGTCTTAACAAAGATGGAATACCCTTCATTTCATTAATTTTTCACAGCTTGTTCCCGTTAGTGGTCCCGGTTGACTGGAGCTTATTCCAGTAACTTTGGAATACACTTCCTTTTGACTAAAAGCTACAGTTATGTGTCACTCTCAGGTCAAACTGTGTCTGTACTTGGAGGTAGTGATAGATTTGATAAATGAGTCACGCATGCTGTCAGTACATTTCCACTTTCAACAACAATACCTCCTGCTAATGAATAGCACTTCATATTAGACACATTATTAGTCACTCTCTTATACACCTGAGTGAGTAAATGATGAGTAAATTGTGATTTCATTGACTTGAAATCAGAGCCGACAGTAGTGCAAAGGTGGGGCACTTTTCACTGTCCCACCTGGACTAAACATGGACTCGGTTGTTTAGTCCATACCTTTATTAGTCTTTGTCTTTGTAATCTTTGTATCTGTATCTTTTTACTCCTTTACAGGTGTTTTATGTCTATTAAAAATAACATCCTAGAAAAACAGATTTGACTAGTAACTTGGCCTGGCATCACCTGTTTGCCCGTAAAAGCGGGTAATTTTATTCACCTTTTTAAAGGTTGCATAAGATGCTAAGTGTACATGAATCGTGATTAAATCCAAATTGTGTTGGCATATCGCCCACTCCTACTTTAACCTTGAGCATGAGGTGTTTGGTTTGTGTACTTCACACTTACTGTACTTTACCTTTCATCATAGAATTTATGTATTGCTAACATGCATTCTTGCATCAGTGCATTTCAAAGTCTCACTTCATCCCTGCTCATTTTAGTTCCATTTGTCTTTATTCTCTCTGGGTTTCAATGCTAATACACTCACCACAGCGCCCGCTTTCCTCAGGACCGTCTATGTGGGCCACTTTACTTATTTGAGGCACAGCTCCCCTGGTAATAGAAAAGCTTGACTTTTTTGGTATGTGGCCTTGTGCAGAGAACTCACCCACTTTTTCGAACCTGATTATTTTAACAATGTCCTCCTTTGTTAATTTGTGGACTCTCACTGAAAGACCTACTTGTTCAGAACGTAATATAATTGTTTAATATCACATTCCACTAGAACACCTATACACTAATCATTAACGCTTTAGTCTGTATTTGCCATAGATTTCCTGTAGAAGCCGAGGACCCCAGATTGCTGCCACGTTAATCATTGACTTGTAAACACAAAGACGCACACATTCCAGCGAGTGGTGTCGTTTACAGTGAAAGAAGTTTGTCAGGCCCCAGACCTATCTCAGGGTCCAAGAAACATGACACACTTTGTCGCTATGTGAATAGGCTCCTCCCTGGAGGCATTTCAATACTATTCTTACTCTGAACATATTTGTGGTCCACATGTGTTCATTACTCGTAGAGCAATTGCCCAAATGTAGGCTATAGTTCTTGCACTGTTTACATTTTATGTTGCAAGCTGGTTGAATCCATATTAAATCGATGTTTGAGCAACACAATTTAATGTGATTGATATCTACTTAAAGGTTTAAGATGATGTGTGTATTGCTGCACTAAGTACTTTACTCTGGACTTTTTCCCCATTGAACACTCTTATTCATTTGGACTTGAGTTGAATTTTAGTTTTGGGTCCCTGAACATGGACTCTAACACTTTTTATACAAGGAATTAAGCGTAAACATGAGCAAGTAAAGAATGTGCCATGTGTAGCAATGCCTGGGTGTGCTACACATGCCTGCTCCTGCTCTATGAGGTCAACTGTTGGCTTGAATAACTCCAAGGAAGCGAGTCACCATCATCAGCCCCTCTTTCAACCTTTTATGCCACATTTGTGTTGTATTGCTCTCATGTTGAAGAGAGACCCCAAGTGGAGCAAGAGGACCCTTGATGTAGCTCTGTGTTTTCTGATGCCAGGCAGGTGTCTGGCTTTATGGTGCAGATGGCTCCATTGTGTGCATCTGGCATTACTGCACAGTGTACTCGGCCCTGCCAGTGTGTTGGTGTTTAGTGTGTCCCAGCTCTGTGGCACATGCTTTTATTGTCACATTGTGTTGTACTGCTCTCTTTTCTGCCATCTCAGCAATTATGCTTTGGGTTTTTATGTCACCGCCTTGAAGATTCTGCCCTGGAGTCTTATCAAGCTCTGTGTCCATTATGGGCTGGATAGTTAACTGTAGCCTTCTTTATATAATATTTTTTTTTTTTTTTTATCTTTCTCACAATTGTTATTGTTGTGTCAAGATTTTTTGATCAATTGATAACTGTGATTATTCAATTATATAATCATAAGACCTATACAATTATAAATGTGATATTAAACAGTAATTTCGATTCAGTCTATTCTCTAAAAAGGTAAATGTAAAGTTATATTGAGCTGGCTGTTTGTATCGTATTAACTTTACTTTATCAACATTTTATTTCATAAAGCTGATCTATCTATTACTAACAACAGCATTGAAAAAATAAGAATAAAATAATTAATTATGCAGCAAATAATCTTGATGTTTCTTTTCACCATAACGGCAACACTAACATTTTATATTGTGACATCCTTAATTATTGCTTGTGAGTGCATCTACTTTTTGCATTTGGACTTATGCGTACCTGTTAAAACTGTTCTGCTTGACATTTTGAGCTATGTGCCTGCTGTGCTTCTCCGCACCGACAGTGTGTACAGCTTCAGCAGATGTTTAATTTGAAATGTTCAGAAATGCCATTTGCAGAGACGAACAGACAGACAGCGGCCACAAACGAGATTTATTGGTCTCACTGCTAGAAAACATAAAAGGATTTTAATTCTTTAAACGGAACAAAGGTCTTGGTTTGGAGTTTATGCATTTAATATTCTTATTCAAAGACCAGAAGAAAAAAATCCCCCCCTCCTTTCATTTTGTTTTAATTAAATGTGGACACACACCATCTTCATTTCATTGTATTAATTGGATTTTAGATGCACATTATACTGTAGTACAAATCCTGGCCAGCAGAGAGAGTCATTGTTCTATTTCATGTTCTGCAAAGCTCTGCAGCAGACTCTTTTTCAGCCCTTTTGGACCATTGGTGTTCACTTTGTTAGCCACAATCACAGGTAAGGACATACCTTTAAACAATATATGGATTGTAAAAGTCACATTTTATAAAGAAGATGAAGTACAATCTGAGAGGAAGAATCAATGGAGATGCCCGTCACAGATTGTCTTTGTGTGTATTCCTGTGCTGATGAAAATGTCCTGATTCATCCCAGAAAGACAACCCACACCTAATGTTAGAGGTTTTTTATACATCTATTTTCTAATTTAATCTATCTATTTACCCTGTGTGTATCACATTACTGTTTTTTAATAGAGTCACAATGCCGTTGTCATGTAGCCATTCTTTTTGTATGTATTTGAGTTGGAGAACACGCGCTGTCACATGTATAGCCACTATTGTTACATTGCTGTGGCCTTTCAAATAGAAACTGATCCAGAGTCATGACATATACTGCCATTAGTCCGTCTGATGTTCATCCTTATGTCTATCTGCACATGTTGTTCATGTTGTGTAATACAAGCTGAACATCCCAGGGGCAATTCTTTATGATACTATGTCTGACTTCACAGAGTCATCCCACCAAACAGATGTGACTGGTGCCAGAGCTTGTGCAGTAAAAACCTGTTCATTGTCAATGTGAGATTCTGTTAATATTGTAGGGTTTCATTTTATTTCCTACACAAATTATCTTCAGAAAAATCATCAAACCTCAGCATAGCAGAAATGTGGCATAGTTGTTACATATATAACATTTGCTTTGCTGTAACTAATGCTGTAACTAATTCTACAGTAGGCTTACTGTGAACAACACTGCATTTAACTATTTATGCTTTATTAAACAAGGGATATTTCCTCAGCCCAAATTTGCTAAGATCTTAATCAAATTAATTAAACTCACTCTAGTCTTTTGTGTTTATTCTCGAGTTTGTAAGAGTTTGTGTATTTAGGTGTTATTTTCTTTTTTTCAAAGAGGCCCTGCGGGTGGGGTTCACATCTTAAAGTCAGACATTCTTTGTTGTGGTTTGGGTTCTGCATCTCGGAGCCCAGAGCTGCTGCCACGCTTCAATTGCAGACTCACATTTAGCTCCGATTGAAGATGAAATGGACGGCTGGTGCAAAGCAAAGGACTAGGGGATAGAATGAATGTGTTTATCTTAATAGTCTGTCCTTTTAAATGTCAACAATTGCTTTCTTTTTGCTGGATATAAAGGTCAGCACGTTTTGACTGTAAAAACACATTCAAGGTTTAATATATGAACCTTGAATGAACCTTGGTTTTGTACGTCATATTAGTCAATCACAGACATAAATGACTGTAAATGATCCTTGTTATGTGCTGCCAACAAAAATACCTCTCTTGTTATTGGTGCTAAATATTAAACATTTTTTACCACTAATAAACTCATAAACTCACTCATTTTGTTGACTCAGCTCTGACTCCACTCTACTTCCTCCAGCTGATATGAGCATAAGCAGGAAGTTACTTATTCCACACATCCGAACAGGAACCCAAATGCACTGACCATTCTAGGGCAAGAGGAAACATCCATCCATTTTCTACCGCTTGTTCCCTTTTGGGGTCGCGGGTGACTGGAGCCTATCCCAGTGACTTCGGGCCTTAGGCGGGGTACACCCTGGACAGTGGCCAACTTGTAAGTGTTGTTGTTTTTTAATTCAAATTTCTGTCCAAACAGAACGCTTTGTTCTTATCCAAATACATTTGTAAGTTGTGTTATTACTTTGAGGTGAATTAAATGCGTGAAAGGTGCAATATAGATAAATATTGTTTGATTACTAAAAAAGGAACAGCCTCTACAAGCCTAGCCTGGGCTAAACATTATGGCTTTTAAAACATTCTAAACATCTTATCTTGTGACTATAAATGCCAAAATTATTAGATGAATCGATACTCATGATTATTCCGGTCATTGAAATGAATGATTGTCTTAAAAGTCCGGTCACAAAGTTGAGGAATAGTAATGTGTTAGACAGTGGTAATGAAAGAAAATGAAAGATGTCACTTTTGTTTGGTCATGATAGTGTGATGGAAATGTATCAATATGTATGTTCTTTTATGATTTCCACAACATGTGTGTCACAAAAATCGTAACACTAAAATGTGATATGTGACAAACTTGGCACAATCTGTTTTTTGTGCTAATTATTGTTGCCTTTTTGTGATTCAGTGCTTTCCCGTTGAATGCACGGAAAGACCAAACCCACTCTTCCTGTTGGTCTGCCTCCTTCATGAGTGATTGACAGGTGGATTCAAGCGTTAACTCTTCCTGGTAGAAGCAGATGGCCTAAGTTACTCTTTAATAGCAGATAAAAAGATACAATGAATAGCAATCTAGGCTCCAAAGCATTGCCCACCCCTATACCTCTCAGAAAGGACCACTATTTTTTCCGTGGATGACAAAAACCCAAAATGAGAGACTTTGTCCATACATTTTGACTTATATCCAGTTAATATTCCTCCTTTCTTCACAAAGGTGGTCAGCTGCTAATCCTCCAGCGCATCAGGAGCAATTACCATGTAACACAGGAAAATCCCAAGCTTGCAAGGCCCTTTTTGATTATCTACAATTTGTGCATACCTGACACGTCCTTGTCCTCGGTGCATCCAAGGGGAGACTGTGAATTATGTTGGCGCTGCCTCCACCTCACTGCCCTGTCATTCAGATAACAGCTATTTTTCACTCTGTTTTGCTCAGGCTGTCAGCTTTTGTGGTAAGGTGTCATCTGCTAGCATCTGAGTGGTGGAAGATTTATCTATACATAAATGGATCAGGTGACAATGAAGACGTAAATTGGTGTTCTAGTGTATTAGGAGACTTTGGGTAAAATTTTTCCATTAATTTTAGGGACTGCCGAGTTATTTTGTGCCGCGGCTCCTGAAACTGCTGGGCTATTTTACCGCGCCGTTTTAGACTGCGCCGGGTTAGGGTTAGGGTTAGGGCTAAGGTTAGGGTTAGCCATGAGGCTATATGGCTCCTCCTTAATTTTAACTATACCGTTGCGAAAATGTTTCACAAAAAGTATGGAACCCCCAAATTGTTTTAGGGTTTTATGGTCCATGTTATTTGTGTTTTTCATGTAATTTTGTGTAGCCTGCTCTTTCTCCTTTTTAAAGCCAAGCAACATACAGTTTTGTATTTGAGATTAACCTTTATTCAACCTCTGAAAGGCAGTTATTTCCTATAGGTCACTATAGGCTACTTATTTGGGAATTATATATTTTATTATTAAAATACCATATTGTTTGTACCTATAGGCTATATATACCTCTAGAGCTTTTGTGTGGGATATAGGTCGTGTAAAAGTAAAAGTAGTAATTGACTATTGATCCAGTTGCCTATAATGAAAAATTTAGCTTTTTTTTTTTTTTTGAACAGTCCATTGTAAGTTAAGAAGGCCTGCTACAGTATATGTGCCTATGCAATCTTTGGTTAATATCCCACACATTTGCGTAAACTTTAGATTACAAACCCATCCGACGTAATTACATAAAATGAGCATGTAAGTCTCCACAGTTTACAACTCGCTTACTATCACTCTATTCTATCTATTATATCTATTCTCGGTCGCTTGATGTGGCCAAAACCGAGTCAATGGTAAAGGCGTTTAAATAAAGAACAAAGGCCCTCATGGCGCTGTGGTTGTGTGGCTGCGCGGCATTTGTTGTTTATTTATCTAAACGGGTGTGGGGCCACTCTAATCTCACAGATGTGTGTAGTTTCTTACTTCTAGAGCTGCTTCATTACCATAAATCCAGAGGCTGCGCTGCGCAGGGGTTGAACGCACGCGGCGGAGCGGCGGGAGCGCACAGAGAGAGTGCACACAGAGCGCACAGAGAGCGCACAGAGAGCGCACAGAGAGCGCACAGAGAGAGTGCACAGAGAGTGCACAGAGAGCGCACAGAGAGAGCACAGAGAGCGCACAGAGAGCGCACAGAGAGAGTGCACAGAGAGTGCACAGAGAGTGCACAGAGAGTGCACAGAGAGCGCACAGAGAGAGCACAGAGAGAGCACAGAGAGCGCACAGAGAGAGCACAGAGAGCGCACAGAGAGCGCACAGAGAGAGCACAGAGAGCGCACAGAGAGCGCACAGAGAGAGCACAGAGAGAGCACAGAGAGCGGCGGGAGCGCACAGAGTGCACAGCAGAGCGGCGGGAGCGCACAGAGAGAGTGCACAGAGAGTGCACAGAGAGAGTGCACAGAGAGAGCGCACAGAGAGCGCACAGCAGAGCGGCGGGAGCGCACAGAGAGAGCGCACAGAGAGTGCACAGAGAGAGTGCACAGAGAGAGCGCACAGAGAGCGCACAGCAGAGCGGCGGGAGCGCACAGAGAGAGTGCACAGAGAGTGCACAGAGAGCACAGCAGAGCGGCGGGAGCGCACAGAGAGAGTGCACAGAGAGAGCGCACAGAGAGCGCACAGCAGAGCGGCGGGAGCGCACAGAGAGAGTGCACAGAGAGTGCACAGAGAGCACAGCAGAGCGGCGGGAGCGCACAGAGAGAGCGCACAGAGAGCGCACAGAGAGAGTGCACAGAGAGAGTGCACAGAGAGAGTGCACAGAGAGTGCACAGAGAGCACAGCAGAGCGGCGGGAGCGCACAGAGAGAGCGCACAGAGAGCGCACAGAGAGAGTGCACAGAGAGAGTGCACAGAGAGTGCACAGAGAGCACAGCAGAGCGGCGGGAGCGCACAGAGAGAGTGCACAGAGAGCGCACAGAGAGAGTGCACAGAGAGAGTGCACAGAGAGAGTGCACAGAGAGCGCACAGAGCGGCGGGAGCGCACAGAGCGCACAGTGGACTTGTTGTGTCGCGCTCACTCGCTCACACCCGCACAGGCGATGCCCTTTTGTGGCGGGGTCTCTTGTCGTACACACAGTACAAGCGGCATTCACGGTCGGGACACGGCGAAACAAAGGGCACAAGTGTGTCTTAAACGAGCCCATTTTTGCAGCTGCGTCCGGGAGAGGATTGTGGGAGTTTCTGCGCTGAAAAGTAACGTGGAAGAAGTTACCACAGAATATTACTGCGTGTAAAGGAGTTGTGTTTTGTGGACCGCTGTGTGAGGACCCGATGCTGTCATCCACTCCACGTCCCTCAACTCTGGTCAAACAACTTGACATTTTTGTGGACAACTTCTGACTTCACACAACAGGAGCGCGCGCTATAGCTGCCACAATGTTGTTTGTGCCTGTGGGTTCGTTTGAAACAGCTGTCAAAGTTTTAAGAAGTGAATAAGAGACTTCCTTTGCTACAAGGGGCCCATGGATAAATTTGTAGACATGGAGGAAAAACTTTGGATACTGGAAGACCTTAACATGATGTACATACGTCAGATTGCATTAAGTTTACAGGTAAGATGAAGTTTCATTACCATTATTGAATATGTCTCGTACAAATAAAGGTGTGAGCTAGTTTTATTTACAGCATGATTTTCATTTATTAATCACACATCCTACTGCTTTTTAGAGTCAGTTGGTTGTGGGTTCCTGCAACATGTCCATGTCTGCTGTCAGTTTGTATGTCCCAGTGAGACCAGGCTTCACACACACCACAGCTGCACATATGACCTCATGTGTCTCTGTGGGACTCTGTTTGTGTCTTATGTCCTCCGAAAGTGACAGAAAAAGCCCCTTATCTCATACAGCTGTTGCAGGTTTATATTCTGACGGTAACTTCAATACAGGTGACATATTTAGCTTGTGCTGGTTTCGAAGCTAAATTGAAGTCATTTAAAAGCTGTTTGAGGATCTTTGACATGTTAGACTGTCATTAGTCATATCACGAGTTGGCAATGACAGATTGAGTTAATCTATTTTCTGGGTTTCACCACTTTAAAGAAAAGGTGATGTTTTGTCTGAAAATGTAGTTATTTGGGAATGTGCACAGATAACATCTTTGCAAATCTGATTATCCTGGTGGGTCACACTTCTTTATCATTCTCTCTATAATTTAATACTATTTTATTTAATACTCTTTAATTCAATAGTCTGAGCAGCACAAGATGACATGTTTCGTGTGAAGTTCAGAGATGCGGATCTGCCCTGTTGGCTTCATGCGAGGGCTTGAATTCAGTTTTGTTAGTGTTTTTCTGTTAAACTCTGGCATGGTATTCCCTCCCTCGGCTCCAGTCCTCTCTCCCTGGGTGGGTTTATTAGACAGGGATTCTTTGTACGTGTCTGAGTATTCGGCCCACTGTGTAACTGTAATTCCAAGTTGTTATGAAAAAAGTGCTTGGGGGTTCTTTCATAAACCCACTGTCTAATGAACTCTGTGTCTGTTTCTCATTGCAGCACATCTGTTTGTTGGCCACACCCAGCCAGACACACTCTCCCAATACATTTTGTCATCATTTAGTAACACTGATGATAAAATTGGACTCATGCATGTTGAGCGCACATTCCTTGAGCGTGTAACGCTGCGTCAGGGGGAGTGTGAGAGCAGCCATTGTATTTTCAACCCTCTCAGTAGGAAGTAACGTTTGTGCTCTTCGGGTTTTAACAGATTGGTTATTAGGGGGAGTTACTACATTCTTAGCACCTCTGCGCTTCTGTTTTCTATTATCTCCCTTGGAATGGTCAGTGTGAAATGTGTTACCTGCCGAATGCAGCTGCGCCGGTTCTCAAGCGGTGGTACGCAAGCTCCTTCTGGTGGTATGCAGATTCCTCAGCAGTTTGCTAAATTTAGAAGTAATTCAATCCACATTTTTGTCATTGTTTGGGTTTGTCCTGGTTTAGAATTAAAGCAATAGTATTGTCCTGTTTAAGACCCTGTTTAGCCCTAGTTTAGCTCTAGAATAGTCCTGTTTTAGATCTGCTGGTGCTTGGAAGGCAGATACATTTCTTAGTTGGTACATGGCATGAAAAGTTTGAGAACCACTGTTTTAGAGGGATCGGAAACAGGAAGTAGTCGTGGGTGATGGTCATTTCCCACCGGGAGAGACAAAATTATGTCACTGAACCCACTGCCACTAATAAACAGAGCATTTCCTGTTGCAAGTGAAGCTCATTCCTGTCCCATAGCTCTGGTATTGGGCCATTCCCTTTATTGTCCCCTTTTGTCCCTACTTGGACATTTGGCCCAATCTATTTGTAGCCACAAATTCAGCCATGAATACTCTAACCGACATTATCAAAGATTTTCTGGCCCATTATAAGTCTGACTTTCACTAATGGAGCGTAATCTTAATTCATCTTGTGATTTCTTCTCCCCAAATGAATGTAACACAGTGAGTCTTACTCATCAGGGCGTCAAGTTGAGACCCCCTGGACACTGTGTGACCTCTCACACGCTCCCAACCCCTAAACTTAGCTGTAGCCATGCCTGGGATTGTTGGCCACATTCTCGACACTGCAGGGCCTGAAAGTACCTGGCAAGAACTCCTCCTTTACGTCAGAACACATTTATTTGTTCCTGCATTAGTTGATATTATGTTGATTATATAAGTTTGATACATTGGATTGGACAGAGGATGATATTTGCATTGCTTTGTTTACCCATCTGGAAATGGGAACAATATTTCCATTTAATATGAATGAATAACACAGGAATATTTGCTCCATTGTGATAATACACATACATGATGATATATATATAATGTATATAATGATGTATAATATATTAATGATTTTTTTAACTTGTCGGTGTAATCCCTCATTCGTCCCAGAGTGATCCATTGTAGTAGTTGAACATTTTCTACAGAAACACACATTTTACAGGCCAACTTATGAAACTATGATTTACAAATAATAAGCTAAAGTGTATTATTTGAAGAGGACATATGCTTTTCAAAGTATTTAGTATTAAACTAAAATGTGAGTAGAAGATTATTTTATATTTGATAAACCACAGCAATATTGATATAAAACTGTTTCATAATAGAAACGGGTCCAATGACTTCCTCATCATGGTGGCATTTCGATAACAAACAGTAGATTTTCATTGATGTGCTTTTATTGTTGAGAAATGGTTATGTGACATTTTTAACCTAACGCATGATCCAGAGTGTGATTTTTTTTTGAAAAATAGTGTCTGGAAAGCAGGACAATGCAGGATTACTCAAACATGCACAGATTATCGAAGCACAACTTGGGTTTGCACATTTAATGTTTCCGTGTACATTAAGTGTGTATTATTTCTGCTTCTGAAGATATTATCAACGAATTAGAAGTTGTGTTGGTTCAGCTGTGAGATGGCTCAGTTACACCAGTTCTCCTTTGCTCAGTGTGGAAGGCGTGCTAAAGCTAACGGCACATGCTGTTTTGATACACAAGAAACATTCCTGTTCAGCGGCGCTCTGGATGGTACAGGCTGCTCCACACTGCGCTACCTTCTGCATGTGTGCTCCGAGTGTGAGAGTAAATATTTGATCAGGTTTACTGCAATACTGTAAGCCCTGGAATTACATAGAGCTTAGTTATACAAGGAAGATTGCTTGCATTTTTTGCTGCATTTTGCATTATAATCATCAAGTAACCATTGTATAATCTAATCTGTCATCAATGCATTCGATCAACACCAGAATCATTAGCGACATTTTGGAAATAATTACTTTGGTTTCACATTCCATGTTCTTGGTATTGTGTATCAGAAAGCAGAGGCTACAATTAATTTTTTTGTCTTTTTCTAGACTTATATGCCAACGCCTGAATTAGAATGATGGCTTTGTTCCCACCTCTGACACGTTTCATTTCTAATATCCACGCATCTCTCTAAGCCCAATCCTGCTGAGTGCTGACATCTAACCACTTGGTTTCATAACTCGTACGACTGCTCCCTGGATTTGACCAGAGTCTTGTTATACCCCCTGTAAGTCCAAGTCTCCACCCAGCTTGAGCCAATGTAACAGTTACGAGCAGCGCCACTGGACTGAATGGGCTCACTGTTTGAACAGGAACAAGTTGGATGCTGTGGCTTGAGCCAGTTTCCTTTGAAAAACAGCATTCATGAGCCAGGAGCAAGGCTGAAATACCTGACAGGGCAGAGGGCTGTTGTTGGCACACCTCGACTTGCCACCATGCACCAACTGGATCTCTAAATTCCCAATTCGTTCAACTTAAACATATTGCGCTTGTGCTCTTGTTTTATTCAACTAAAACAAAGAAAAGGGTATTATTTATTATTTTGTTTTCCCGTTGATCTAAATCTGCAGTTTATTTGTAGGTAACCTGAGTTTCCAAGTTTGTATGGAATTTGTTTGTATCCTGTGGTGACAAAGAGATTCCAAAGTATTGTCGATTTTGGTCTAACTTCTGTTTTCCGTCAGATTTGTGGATGTTAGTGTGTATATGAATGACTAAATACAACGAGATCCTTTAACACTGACTGTGTGACGGGTGCAAAAATGTTTTGGACGGAGTTGAGCGCATGGAATTATTTAGTTTCTTAACTGATTGCCACCTCTATCTCTTCAATTGTCTTTACCTCATCGTCTCACACAGCTGTCTAAAGCCTGTACTACGTCTCGTCACATACACGATGTTGATGTTTTATGCAACCTTTCGTCATTGCTTCCTGGCTTGTTAAAATGTAGGTATTTTTCTGTTGTTGAGGGAAGTCTGTAGGCTCAGGGTCCCAGGGGAATTCCAGGTTTGGGGGGCGGGTCAGCAGCAGGAGCCAGAGCCAACGCTGGAGGTAGATCACGTAGGGGCCAGCGCGGTACTCTAAAGAGGCTGTTGTTTTTACATGAGGTGCTGAGAGGCATGACAGAGCAGTTTAAGACCCCTAAACGACTCCCTCGTACACAAAAACAGCCTGTGTCTTTACAGGGTGAGATCAGTGGAACAACTCTCCACATGCTGATGTCACCCAGGGGTCAAAAGCTCACTCATTATTTCCCGTTGTATGGAATTGTATGTGCCAAACGTTCTACAAAGTGGGACAGATGTTGATCACTTTTTGGACTAATGATTTACCAACCAAGTAAAAAAAAGGAGATCATCTGATGTCAGTTATTCTAAATAGTTAGGGAACTTTGTGAACTTTTGTTTAGTTCACAGAAGAATTAAGACCATATTAACAGAGATTTCTGTTTGGTGGGGATCTATGTTAAAATTAATGGAAATTACTTAATTAGATAAGAGAGGAACAAATAAAACTAATAAGCCTAAAGGGCATACGACCTCAGACTGCACCCTCATGTCTTAGGCCATTTGAAAAGCTTTGACAATCCCTTTCTTTAGGTTTTTAGGTTGATTAGCGCTCAGACCTGACAGGTGTCCATACAGGATGTCAGTGGGTGTTTCCAATCTCAGCATTAGCAGAAGTCAAATAGGTTAATCCTTCTTATCTTTGCATGTGAAGAGTCTGAGGCTGGAGTGGAGGTTTGTCTGCCCATTCAGCTCTTCCTGACACACAGTCATTGGTCAGTGGGTCAGTGTCACATGGGTTATGCAACTGCTCATGCTGGCTCACAAATGGGGACTATTTTAAGAACTGATCTTGTAGTTGCAGTTGGCTAGTACAGCTGTTGGGAGGTTTTATTAATAGTACTGTGTACAAATTGGTTATGAGTGTGTATGAATATGTCTATACTCTCATGATCTGATGGACAGTTCCAATGGTAGAAGGTGTTGGCCCCCTTGTATCATTGGAACTGTTTACTCATGATATGACTCATGAATCAAAGTTACAAATTTAAGACAAGTCCTGCTAAAAACAATATTTGCTAAACTTGCTAACCCTACTTTATGGATGCTTAAACTTTTTTACATATTAAATGTATTATTTTGCTGCACATCAAGGTGTGGCTTGTGGCCCTGTGGTTGAGAATACCTGGTTTAAATGTGTGGAAAATATGTAGTTTCAAAAGAATCCTGTTTGAACAGATACTGTAAATCACAAAACAGTTGCACCAAGTAATTTTGTATTACCAGATGGTGACAAAACCGACAAATGCTTCCTGAACACGTCTCGACAGGCCCTTCAGGTTCACAAAGACATGTCACGGTGCAAAGTCTTTTAAAGGCAGTTGGGATGTAGTTCTTCAACGTGAACATTAGGAGGCATGTGATCACACTACTTACCAGTAAAATGATCAGGTTACCATTTTATTTCCACAATCTGGTCTTATAGAAGGGATATAATGTAAAGATAATTTCACAATGG
The DNA here is from genome assembly GCF_026437365.1 of Eucyclogobius newberryi. NCBI lineage: Eukaryota > Metazoa > Chordata > Actinopteri > Gobiiformes > Gobiidae > Eucyclogobius > Eucyclogobius newberryi. The sequence goes on from NW_027316278.1 coordinate 17,904,305, forward strand.
CCAGACGTATGAGTAACTGGAACAGAGCGAAAGAGGCAAGGAAAATTAGGGTATCTTTCCCCCCTCTTTTTATTCATATTACTTCTTATTTGCATTCTGATAATGACGATATTATGTCAGTCTAACAGAAATATTCTAAAACGTGTCTTATTGGAGGTTCAAGTATCCAACATAAATCTGAAATTACCCACTTTTGTACGGAAATATCACTTTATAAGCGAAATATCACTTTATACCCTTATTTGGTTTAGGGGTTTTCCATTTTTTGCAATATTTTGAGACAGTATCTTATACCTTTTTTAAGATGTATATATATTTATATATCTTCCAACCAACTTTCAAGATAACTTTGGTCGTTTATTATAACATTATTCCCATATTTTGGTTATAACCAGCTCCTGACAGCACGCTCTGGCTCACCCCCTGGGATGGCTTGTTGCCGATGAAAGCTAATCTGATTAAGTGGATATTTACAGCTCTAAATCCTGAGGTATCAAGGCTCATCTTGTTTTGTTGCACATGTCTACACACTCCGATTAGCAGAGAGAAAGACATGAATGAAACAATGTGGCTGAACTTTAGCTCTGTGGCTGTGCCCTTTTCCTGGAGTGTGTGTGGCTTATTAAGCTGCTGTTTACATGATGTATTATTGGACCAATGAGTTGGACTTTTAGATGAGGCTGCCCACAGAGTGACTCTCTCCTCCTCCATCTTCATCCTCCCACATGTCATCTGCTGCATCTCTGGACTCACTTCACAGATCACCCACAAACACAGCTAAACAAACAGCCAAACTGCAGCCAAATAAAGTGTTGCTTTAGCTGTTTTTGTATTATTCTCACCAAATCTATTTACTTAGAATCAGTATCATGTATGTATCGAGACTTATTTCTCAGCTAACTCGCACTGTATTCTTTGCCACTCTTCTTTGTTAACTCGAGCGTGGAGCTTTTCTTTTCCACCTTCCCACAAATCACTCTCATACATCACTGGCTGACAAGGCGATGCGCTCCGATGCACAACAACTTACCAACATACCAATAGGGAACGCCAACAGGTCAGGTTTAATTTCAGATGTGTTATATAACAGTTACACACATGCAATAGTTTTGAACATTGAATAATATTGCTATATTTCTTCAGCAAAACTATAACAATTTTGCATACCTATTAAGTATAACCTTTATCATTGTATTTTATCATTTATTATTTTATTGTATTTTTTTTTCTTCCATTCCCGATATGAGAGGAGTTTTGTTAATAACAGTTTTTGTTTTGTTTATAAGAGTTCTTCTATTAAAGAGTATTATCTTATCTTATCTAACTAATTAACTTTTTGAAGAAATAGCAGTATTCAGAGTAGGTTTCTGACTTCATTCTTTCATATTTGACTTATTTTATGACATTGCTTTTTATTACTTCATTCAGCAAATGACTTCCTGGCATTTGTTGGCGCACTGTGCTGCTTCCACTGACCTTGGGATGCCCCCACGGGGAGCCTCCCCGCTGCTGGCCACTGCTGAGAACCGCTGTCCCAAATGACCGTGTCGGCTTCGCTCTGCTTTGCCTCACGCGCCGTTACGCACAGATTAACGCACGCACGCACACACAAGACGCACGCACGCACAAGACGCACGCACACACAGGACGCACGCACACACAGGACGCACGCACAAGACGCACGCACACACAGGACGCACGCACACACAGGACGCACGCACGCACAAGACGCACGCACACACAGGACGCACGCACACACAGGACGCACGCACAAGACGCACGCACGCACAAGACGCACGCACGCACAAGACGCACGCACACACAGGACGCACGCACACACAGGACGCACGCACGCACAAGACGCACGCACACACAGGACGCACGCACACACAGGACGCACGCACAAGACGCACGCACGCACAAGACGCACGCACGCACAAGACGCACGCGCACACACAGGACGCACGCACACACAGGACGCACGCACAAGACGCACGCACGCACAAGACGCACGCACGCCTTATGTATGCGTGTCTCGCCTTCTCTGGAGCAGGGCTGCGGCATCAGTCGGTCAGCTCTTAATCTCTGCTCGTGTGCGCGAGCGTGTGCTGCTCTTGTGCGTGTGCGGGAGCGTGTGCGTGTGCTGCTCTTGTGCGGGAGCGTGTGCGTGTACTGCTCGTGTGCGGAAGCGTGTGCGTGTGCGGGAGCGTGGACCGCAGCCGCGCAGCCACTCGACGTCGACGCCGGGATAACGAGTATAACGGGACACACGACAACTGCGTCCCGCGCCGGAGCGAGGCGCACAGTTGACTTGTGGGCTCACTAACCTCCTGCTGCTTCGGGAGTTGGACGTATTTGGCCATGTGAAACCCTCGCAAGTTAATATCTTTGCCCTGTGACGCATCCAAGGAGCCGCGGCGCTGCGTAAACCGTCCGGACCGCAGGGCGCGGGACGTTTTACGCATGGAAATAATGAGCTCCCTTAGTCAAATGGTAAGCGCGACGCGTTATCGACATGTTTGTTTTAATGTGGCGCTAAAGTGTTTACCACCAACTAGTTTGTCTGTGTAAATGTGTTGTGTTCAAACACGTGGCATCGGATGGCAACATTGTGAGACACTGAGACTGCGATGTGACTCTTCAGGGGGAAACCTCTGCGCTAAACGGTCCTTTTAATAGTCTGACCCTTCTGCTTAGTAATTAGCGAATGCATAATTAGTTGGTGGAGATTGAGAGTCCAGATAGAACTCTATGACTCTTGGAGGGTAACTCATTTAGCTGTGGCATTACTGTGATTAACCTAAAATGTACCTGTATGTCCACATTATAGAATTTTACTGGAATATCCTGGCATTTTTTGCTTTGGTTTGGTAGTTGATAAATATGAGTTTTGACAGACTTCAATTCTATGTGAGCTGCTTTAAAACAAAACAAAAGCTACTTCCTTGAGCTATAAGATGGTAATAACCCCCAGTCAGCTTTAAAGGTCAGCTAAAACACAAAAATACTGCTGAACAATATCCAAACGTATATAGAATGATGTGATCCTGGAAGTATTTGGCATTTGTCTCAACGAGTCCACTCCAAAGGCAGCGTACTGTGTCTTCTGTGATCATTGCAACTGAAAAGGTCACTTAGTCTTGTGTGAGGTTTTTTACAGTGAAACATACAGACTTGCACTGGGGGTTTGTAGCCAGCTCACATCCTGCAGTCCTGTATTTCGCTTAGCTTCTACGCCATAGGTTAAAAGAAAATAAATCTGCTTCCTGTGTGTCTTCCTAAGCCACAAAATGCTCTGGGCCTTGTCTTTAAATCAATAACCACTTACTAGAGAGTCTTCTAAGCCTCAGTATACAACTAGCTCTCTGCATCCACCTCTTCCTTACGGCCGTCTTCATTCACCTTCTCTAGTCCATCATCGCAGCAGGTCACGGTGTTTTCTATGCTGATCTTGTCCAGTCTTTTCCTCTAGATATATCGTCCTTTACTCTAGGTAAATGACACAGGCCGTTGTCCCTGCGGTGGGCGGCAGCTGCAAAGGGGACAAGTGGCCCCGGGTTTGTGTGTGCGTGCTGTGCTCACAAGTTTAACATGGTGTGAAAAATAAGATGTTTGAAAGTTAACTGCTGCTGGGCCACAATATCTCTTCATGGCCGACTCTAGACAGTCTAATGCGCTGGGTGCAGGCATAAGAAGAATTCTGTGGATAAAACACATTAAAGTCTGTTGAAAACCACCATCCACATTAATCTATTACTTGTGTTTTTAGATTTGTAATGATGAATGACTAGAAGAAAATTGAGTAAGGTCTGCTCATTATATTCCAGTCATAAGACACTGCTGCATTTACGTTTTTCAGACTAAAATGGACTATAGGGAAATGAAATGGTAATGCAGAAATTGTATGCGTGTGTCTGAGCCAGTTTATAATACTAATGCATGATGGAGTGTGCAAAGATATAGGTGAGAACACGGGTGGTAAACGGTGACGTGTTTGCGGCGTTAAAGAGATGACACAGAAGCATGGTGTGACGAGGGTTTTGTTGGATGGCTTTGTAAGGAAGAAGTTGAGCACATAGACGGACTGGTGATCACAAGCGTCTAATACTAGCCCTGGGTAACAGTCAGAGCCAGTTCAGACGCATGTCATGTCTATCTGATCTGAACTGTCTGCCATGTAGTGCTTTTCGACACATATTCTTTTTAACTGCATATTATGAACAATCTGTTTTAATTTAGATTGTATGTAAATTGACCTGTATAACACTTCTTTCTTCTGCACAGTAGTAAATATAGTGACGATCTTGACCTTATAACAAGGAAGCAATTAGTTTCTTTTGGGGTTTGGGCCCCTGCTTCATCTCCTGCTCTGTCTTGTGGCATGTTACTCTCGGACAGTAAAAGCACCAAACCCCACCGGACCCTGGTCTCTGCTAGAACAGTTGAGGCCTATAAAGTAATGGACAATCCATCTATGCTTGCCCTCAGTCCTGCTCCCATGGCCATCTTTTATTAAAACCTAGCATGACTGTGTAGAATTGATAACAAAGATGGAGCTTCAGCCGTTCATATTGTAATGTGGTGGTGGTGGTGGTCACATGCCTTTTGGTTTTGAGGAAACAGAAGCTCAGACATTTGGTGAAATGAGTAGAAGCGATTTTACTACTGCTGCCTGCTGTTGGGGCTTGACACACACACTCCGAAGTGTTTATATGTAGCTTGAACGCTCTGCCGCTTTCATAAATAAACTACACACTTAAACCATGTGACCCTTGTTCCATTTTTATCTAACTGTGGAAAAACTTGTCCAACATGCTTCAGGACATTGATATACAACAGAGAGTGGGGTCACATTTATGAAAACACATTTGTCTCTAAAAGAATGTAAATCTCAATGGATTTACTGAGTAACTGTGTAAAATCATATTACTATTCCACAATAAATTATGTATGTTATGTTTTAGTCATACAGTGAGGTCTTATGGGTAATAATGGTAATCAGGAAATCTTTGATCTGAAAGTACAAACTGGCATTGAGGAATAATTTTACATTTATTTTATATGTAAAAGAACAATGATATTAAATTAATCATTCATTTTTTGGTTCCTTATTTATTTATCTTCTTGCTGTTTTAATGGAAATGCCTTATCCCATTTTGTACTCTCCTCAAGAGGCAGGATTATGGGTAATTTCAGTGACACACAGCTTTATTTATGTTCTGCTCTTGAATCCTCATGAATATTATAATGGATCTGATTCACTTTGGGCTTTCCTGACCGGCAGTAATTGTTCTTAGACCCACTCTGAGATTAGCAGCTTAAGTGTGCTTACTCACTAATGGACAAAAGCCATACTGTTTGAAAGTCCACAACATGGAATTATAAAATCCTAGGACATTGTGTTGTTGTTCTGTTCACTCATAAAAATGCTCAAGGATCAGCCTATTAAACCGATCGCATTGACTAGTTCTGCTGGTTCGCGTTTCTAATAAGATAAACAAATGTAAAAAGTATAAAAGCAAAACATAAATCATAAAAGCCACAATGACTGCAGTGAATAGTGATTGACACAGGCACATTTAAATATTCTAAATGTATCTTTCTAATGTACCGTTTTGATGAACATTCTGAAATATGTCTGTACAAGATTGTGGTGTAGACTTGAGACTATTAAACTGGGAATTTCGAGTATTTTAGTTAAGATCAACAAAAATCCACCAAAGGAAGAATTTACAGATGTGCTTGGAAATTTGACTCTGCCTTCTAGGTTTGAGTCCTAGCGAGAATCCCTCTTTTGGGAACTATGGTATGTGGGTTTTAATACTTGCTGTACACAAAGTAACTCTGAACAAATGGGCTACATAAAACATGATCATAAATTACATACCGCATTATACATCCAAATGTAACGAGTCATATCAGTTGAAGTATAGGCATTTTAATTGACACCTCCTTTTTTCAGTTGAAGAGAATCTGTTCTTCATGCCTGAAACATTATGAATTCCCTGCTTATTGGGATAAGTCATTCCTATACTGCTTCCACATGTTTACTCAAGGCATCAGGGAAAGTAACAGATCAGTCAATGACATGAGGAGTAGCAAAAATAAATGTATAGTTGTTGTTTCACTTTTCTTCCTTGGCTCCTTCTCGCGTGCCATGTGTGGAAACTGATGCTTAGGATTTGGTACAGTAATAAACTAGCTTGCAGCTCCATATAGTATTTTCCTCACCAGGCAACAGTAAACAACAGTGTGGCTCTTACAGTTTTTGCTCCGTGGCTGTGTTCGTTATCGACCACACACAGAAACGTTCGAAACACTCAAGGTGGGTTCTTGTTTGTGCTCCTGCCGTGTTCTGATATGATAATGCAGAGAAGCGCTGCTGTATACGGCTGAGTCTGCACACTCTCCTGTTTTATTCTGGCTCTATAAATCATATGGTGATCACTTCTTGGCACACGTTATAAGCCTCCTGTGCTGTTAGCTTTCAACGCAATTTATTTTATAGTATCAACACTACTATGGTTTTCTTTAAGCACAGAAAGAACTGTGAAATTGTGCTCATTCACTAAAATAATGTAACATATTTATGGCTTTCTTTAACCTTCCAGCTGCATTGGGATACACTGTCTTTGTGTGTCAGTAGCCAGCTGCTGCAAAGTCATTTGAACAAATGCACTGCACATAACTGCACTAACTGAGCCAGAGCTGTGTCGGCAGATAATTGATTATAGAGGCAGTGATCAAATCTAGATGTCATCAGCACCTTTTTACCACGCTTATAGATCAAGATGGTTCCAAACATATTCAGTAAAAAGGTTAAATTGAGTATATTTACGTCATCTCTATGAATAATGAAGCCTGCGTAAGTTCACCTGGAAGACCTAACCTAAATCTGCGTCGGCCACCATGGAAGGACCCCTCTCCCCAGCTCCATCATCACACTCAAGCGGCGTCCGCCTGTCCGTCTGTGAGAGTCAGATCCCTCACTTCACCATGGACTCTTCCAGGTTTCTGCGCTTATCCCAAAGAGGTTATGCAGTTTTTCCCGGCCAAGAAGGATTGGTAAAAGGACAGGGGACGTCCGCGTCATGGCCCCTACACCTGCTCCTCATCCCCAATCAACGCTCTCAGTCACTCCTCCCCGCTCCAATCAACGCACAGGCGGCAGCATTTAAGCGCTCAGGTTGATGGCTCAGTCGCTTCAAACCGTATCTGCGACCCACCACCTCCCCTGCTCCTCCTCTGCATCTATTATTCTCTCCACATCTACCACCACCAGTCTCCAGGCTCCGGGGGGAAGGTATCTAATTCAATCAAATCATGGAGTGTCCATGATCGCTACGCCTTCCACCGGGGTCTGAGCGCCAAATAAACTTTGCAATAAAGTTCGCTAAAACATCTTTTCTGCTTTTGTGTCTGAGTCTCTCCAGGGTGAAATAACATATTTAAATATGCAAATGAAACTCCACCTGCTTCAAATGTTCTGTTTCCACTTTAGTTCTTCCTCCAACCAGAAGTGTGAGGGTCTGGCAAGTGTTTCTGAGAAGGCAGTTGTTGGGTAGTTGTATTTCCATCTCCCAGCGTGTTCATTTGGGTGTTCAGCAGAAGGAAAACAAGATTTAAAATTCTTTCAGTTGCTTACATATTTGTAAAGGTTGCTGCAGAAACAAACATGTATAAAAGCACAAACACTACAGACAGAACATAATGTAATGGGTGAAGTGCAAACATTTGATAAAAACATAATTTGTGTATGTGTTTTTATCTGTTTTCCAGGTTGTGATAATGTTATGCCTAATCCTAATCCCTGTATTGGTTGTGTTGGTATTATAAGAGTATGTTGAGTAGATTAACAATGTTGAATAGTACATTTCTATGTGGACCAATCAGTTTATCTCCATGCACTTAAATTTAGGGACCACATAAGAGTTAGTGGATATTCAGGTATTATTTAGTGTTTATAAAGCACTTATTAATGCATGCTAAGATAATGGTTAAGATAATGTCCAATACAGACAGAATATATGATACAGAAAGAATAAAACATCAAATATGTACTTAACACTAACAAGCATTTAAATAACTCTTTAGTGTGTGCTGCTATAGTTAGCCAAATATATCTGGTCCCTAAACTAAAGTGTTACCCATAAAACTTTCTCTTTTGGTCCCTTTCTTCTGGAGTTGAACACAGAGTGAAAGAAGAGTAAGAGGGTGGAGAGGAAGGCGAGGCACATAGTTGCGGCCGCCTAATTGAAAGGCAACAGTTTGGTCAGCGAAGTCCCAGTGCAATTTATGAGAGTAACCATTTGTGACAGTTGTGCATGTGTCTTCAGCTTCAGCCTGTGTGTGTGTGTGTGTGGGGGGGGGGGTGTAAACTCACTTTCCTGTTGCTACGCAAGCGCCTCTTTATTTGGTTATAAATGGGACGATTGGGGCTGGGCACTAAGGTGATGAAAATCGAATCGTGATGATCTCAGTCCTGTGACGATATACTCCTTTGGTAATATTGTGAGTCAGTAATTTCCTCTTAAATAAAGCTTTATGCACGACATTTTCCCACCCACATCTCCCATTGGTCAGCCTCAGCAATACCATGAGTAGAGGGTTTAACTGCATCAAGTGTGACCTAAAGCAGGTAACTTTAGTTACCTGCTTTAGATACTTTAAGTTTACATGAATCTTGATCAAATTTAAATTGTGATTTGGCTCCAAGAAATTTGAATGTTAATTTTTTGGAGCTCGAGCTATTAAAAATGAATAAACAAAACAAAACAAAGCAAAATTTAACCTCGGCTGGATACCAGATTAAGTATTTCTCAAAATGAATAGTGAATACTGCTAAAAAATGTCTACTCCTCTTTTCAGTTTCTTAAACAAATGAGATGTATTGTACAGTTGTGGTCATGTTCGTAATGGCCCCTGAGGGTAAAACAAAGCCACGACGAGCCGTCTGTTCTGGTAAAGTGAAGTCAAAGGTTAGGAGGTAGCGTTGTGAACAGGAAAGCCTACTCATGCACAACAACGCTTCGTAAACAAACCATTAAGCAGGATCTGCGCTGGTGTCAAGCACTGGACCAGTGTGTGAATGTGCTTGATGTGTGTGAATGTGCTTGATGTGTGTGAATGTGCTCGATGTGTGTGAATGTGTTCGATGTGTGTGAATGTGCTCGATGTGTGTGAATATGTTCGATGTGTGTGAATGTGCTCGATGTGTGTGAATGTGCTCGATGTGTGTGAATGTGCTCGATGTGTGTGAATGTGTTCGATGTGTGTGAATGTGCTCGATGTGTGTGAATGTGCTCGATGTGTGTGAATGTGCTCGATGTGTGTGAATGTGCTCGATGTGTGTGAATGTGCTCGATGTGTGTGAATGTGCTCGATGTGTGTGAATGTGCTCTGTGTGTGAATGTGTTCGATGTGTGTGAATGTGTTCGATGTGTGTGAATGTGCTCGATGTGTGTGAATGTGCTCGATGTGTATGAATGTGTTCGATGTGTGTGAATGTGCTCGATGTGTGTGAATGTGCTCGATGTGTGTGAATGTGCTCGATGTGTGTGAATGTGTTCGATGTGTGTGAATGTGTTCGATGTGTGTGAATGTGCTCGATGTGTGTGAATGTGCTCGATGTGTGTGAATGTGCTCGATGTGTGTGAATGTGCTCGATGTGTGTGAATGTGTTCGATGTGTGTGAATGTGCTCGATGTGTGTGAATGTGCTCGATGTGTGTGAATGTGTTCGATGTGTGTGAATGTGTTCGATGTGTGTGAATGTGCTCGATGTGTGTGAATGTGTTCGATGTGTGTGAATGTGTTCGATGTGTGTGAATGTGTTCGATGTGTGTGAATGTGCTCGATGTGTGTGAATGTGCTCGATGTGTGTGAATGTGCTCGATGTGTGTGAATGTGCTCGATGTGTGTGAATGTGCTCGATGTGTATGAATGTGCTCGATGTGTGTGAATGTGCTCGATGTGTGTGAATGTGCTCGATGTGTGTGAATGTGCTCGATGTGTGTGAATGTGCTCGATGTGTGTGAATGTGTTCGATGTGTGTGAATGTGCTCGATGTGTGTGAATGTGCTCGATGTGTGTGAATGTGCTCGATGTGTGTGAATGTGCTCGATGTGTGTGAATGTGCTCGATGTGTGTGAATGTGTTCGATGTGTGTGAATGTGCTCGATGTGTGTGAATGTGCTCGATGTGTGTGAATGTGCTCGATGTGTGTGAATGTGCTCGATGTGTGTGAATGTGCTCGATGTGTGTGAATGTGCTCGATGTGTGTGAATGTGCTCGATGTGTGTGAATGTGCTCGATGTGTGTGAATGTGCTCGATGTGTGTGAATGTGCTCGATGTGTGTGAATGTGCTCGATGTGTGTGAATGTGCTCGATGTGTGTGAATGTGCTCGATGTGTGTGAATGTGCTCGATGTGTGTGAATGTGTTCGATGTGTGTGAATGTGTTCGATGTGTGTGAATGTGCTCGATGTGTGTGAATGTGTTCGATGTGTGTGAATGTGCTCGATGTGTGTGAATGTGCTCGATGTGTGTGAATGTGTTCGATGTGTGTGAATGTGCTCGATGTGTGTGAATGTGTTCGATGTGTGTGAATGTGTTCGATGTGTGTGAATGTGCTCGATGTGTGTGAATGTGTTCGATGTGTGTGAATGTGCTCGATGTGTGTGAATGTGCTCGATGTGTGTGAATGTGTTCGATGTGTGTGAATGTGCTCGATGTGTGTGAATGTGCTCGATGTGTGTGAATGTGCTCGATGTGTGTGAATGTGCTCGATGTGTGTGAATGTGCTCGATGTGTGTGAATGTGCTCGATGTGTGTGAATGTGCTCGATGTGTGTGAATGTGCTCGATGTGTGTGAATGTGCTCGATGTGTGTGAATGTGCTCGATGTGTGTGAATGTGTTCGATGTGTGTGAATGTGCTCGATGTGTGTGAATGTGCTCGATGTGTGTGAATGTGCTCGATGTGTGTGAATGTGCTCGATGTGTGTGAATGTGCTCGATGTGTGTGAGGATCTGTCTCACTCCAGCCCGGTGGAGGCAGGAGACATGGGAAGTGGCCATCTGCTGTCGCTCTGGCGCCTCGTGCAAGCTTACAGGGGTGTTAGATCGGTTTAATTAGGTGTGATACAATACTTGCATCGACAAAGTGTAATATAAGTCATTAACATGCAGTAAATATTTTTTTTAACTCTAGAGGTGTAATGCTAGATTTTTGTGCTATGTGATTTAGATGTTTAAATTACAGAGTGAAGACTTATTTTGTTCTTTGCAGAGGATAGTCTATATCAAATAGTTGCAGCTTTTATTAATTATTTAGCAATTTTTGCAACCATAACAAAAATCAAATGATTGGTGTAATCCCGGGGTGTCCAAACTATGGCCCGGGGGCCTAATGCAGCCCTTAGACCATTTTTGTTGGCCCTCAAGCTTCCTGCAAAATTTTAACTTCTGCTCTCAAACCTTTTGATGTTATACAGACCTATAATTAAGGTTCCAAGCCTCATCAAAAGTGTGGTGGCTCATCAGAACTACACCAAATACAAAATGTTGAAGGATTCTTATGTTCTAAAAACAAATATTACAAATTAAAACAAATTAAAAACATTTGAACGATTTACTTCATTGTCACATTGCCTGTGGCCCTCCGCTTTGTGTACGTTTCAAAATGTGTGTAATGCCTCATTTATTCATCAAATGACTGACTGAGAATTTTGGAGCCACTTTATTAACCTGTTTTTTGGTTTTGTTATTTTTCCACAAAACGGTGCTACCTCTGTATCCAGGCAAGTCAGTGATCACGTTTCATACCCACAATGCATTGCATTTCGGGCAAACACTGACCTTTCCTTCACCCTTTATCTTCCCACACACTTTGGAATAATTTCAAGATTTCAACAGATGGTGCTCTGAATGGATGCCACTGAACATTTAAATGTTACTTTAAAGATATGTTTAATGACATTGACAGAAATGAATGAATCCAATTTTGTTTTTGTTATTACAATAATCCTTCAGTAATATCTAAATCATGACTGTAAATGTCATGGCTAAGTTTCAGATTGAATGGACTGCACAAAAATAAACACAAATGTTCATAAATACGTTTATACCTTATTTGAAAGATTATACAGACATTTAGATTTATTTTCTGTATCTTTTATTTGGGTTATTATTCGTAATATACAAAATAGACGCAATGGTATCGTTTAGCACACCTCTAAAACTGGCATTGCAATGTCATTCATTGTGGGGTCTTGACAGGCGTGTGCTCGATGCTCAACATGTGCTAATGAAGTTATACGACACCACATTTATCAATGTCTTTTTTTGTACATACATGTTTGTGCTCTGTGATCTTGTGCGTGTGTGTGTACTCTCTAATGTGTCGTCTAACCCTGTCACACACCCACAGACACGTGGATTAGAGTCAGATCTAGGCTGTTGCGCTGCTATTCTAAGATCACCCGCAGGAGAAGTCTGTTGATTTAGCGGCTATAAATACAGGAGACCGTCCAAGCAGGTCACTGTCAGAGCTACAACACGGATTTGGGCTCAAGTTAAGGCTTTCTGTGTGACTTTGCAGTTGTATGGAATCTGTTGGTCTGTTTTGGGCCTATCTATCTATCTAAACTATCTTTTTCTTCAACCCGTAGTCTACAGCTGAACTTCACATTTTCCCCAATGCAGTTACACACTGCATAACATGACTAAGAAAAGATTTATTGATTATTTAATCATTGATATTGTAATTACTGCGTCAATCCATATGAAACAAAAACTGGCTCGATTCAAGTTCAAAGTATTTTCTCTCGGCACAAAGAAACAAAATTCAATTATTTTTCACCATAGCTTCAGATGGTGGTGCTATTATTCAACTGTGAAGACGTAATTATTGTCAGTTGGAAGGACTAAACTGACCAGTGTGCAGAGCCAATCCCAATAATCAATCATATATTGGTTGGGTTCAACATTTGTGGATCGTAAGTTTGGCTAATTCTTTCAAAACCTTAAATCTCCCAAACGTTTTACCCTCTAAATGTGAACACAATCTATTCCTCCCAGCAATTTCACCACAATTTAATTTAGTTTCAAATAGAGTTGTCAAGCAAATGACACTGTTGTGAAGATTTGAAATGCTGTGTGCTTATGGTTTATGTTGCCCAGGGTTTGACTGCAGTGGGAAGCATGTTGCTGCCGTGAATTAATTTTAAATCAACTTTCATATCATCTTGGGGCATTGTAAGTGCTCCCCTAAATATCCTGTTTAATACTTGTGCAATCTGCCCCTGTGCCTCTGTAAAGCCACTTCATTGCCTGCTCCATTTGCAATATTATAGATCATTATTGATAATTGCTGGAAGGGCATTTGTCAAATCATGGTGGAGACCCCTGGCCAAAAAATTAGAAGCCAAAAAGTTTCATTTTCTGACTTAATCTTCCCTAAGCTTTAGTGTAAAAACTGATGCTATAAAAGCAGAAAGTCAAGTAAAGAAGGCGGTGAAGTTGAACAGATGGAGAGTGATCATTGTTGATGATAACTGTAGAGAAGGAACAAAGGTTTTGTCGACAGATGGTAAATGATAATCTAATAAAATGTGCTGGATTTACTTTCCCCAAAAATACGAGGTAAAAAAATATCCCAGTTCTGTACAGTTTTCACAGTGGGAGTTTTTTTTAATAAATATATAGAGAGAGAGTTACTCACAGTCCTGTCTTAATCTTCTCCTTTTCTTGACACTCTGCTGTTTTATCTGTTTTTCAACCCTGCATTTCTCTTCTGCTGACAATGCAAGGGCTCTGGGATCAGTTAGTCTGTCTCCTTATTCCTAGAGAGATGGACCTCTATACTAGGCATCCGTCCTTTTACATTTATATTGTGGAAGCATTGTAATAGATCATATTAGCAATTGAGTGGTTTAAAATACATGTCCATAAGGTCAGTCATGGGGAAACATTTTTAATATATTGTTTTGTTTTTTTCTCTTGTAGGACAGTGACCTACAGAAAAAAATCGACCATGAGATCCGGATGCGGGATGGGGCCTGTAAGCTGCTGGCTGCTTGTTCTCAGAGGGACCAGGCTTTGGAAGCAGCAAAGAGCCTGCAAACATGTAGCACTCGCATCATGGCTTATATGTCAGAGCTGCAGAGGATGAAGGAGGCCCAGGTCATGCAGAAGGTCACACGCAGGTCGTCAGACGCAGGGCCATTGGACGACCGGCAACCATGTAAAGGAAAAGTGGCCATCTCAGGTGAGAAATAATTATATCAATGGCTTTATATAGAAATTATGTACTAGATGATTTGAGTTCAATTTACGGATTGATCCAAGGCCTAGCCTGGGCAGTGCTAATTCATCAGTTCAAATCAATTTGCATCATTGCAGCTTAAGATGTCACTTTTTCCAAACAGTTAATTTAATAAAATGAATGGAAATTGCATGTATTATTTCAAATACTACTGTATTTGTTATATTGATTTAATAAAACATCAGCAGGCCATTACTACTTTATAACAATTAATGATAAAGCATTTTATTGACAGATATAAATGTCATCAGTAATAACATAATTGATTGTGTAATTCTCTCTGCTGCTGTTCTAGATCTTCGTATCCCACTGATGTGGAAAGACACAGAGTACTTCAAGAACAAAGGCGGTGAGATACCAAGTTTGTTTGAGGAAAATATTTCTAACACAGATGCTTTGTCTTTGGTAGTTGTGGCTATTTCAAATTTGTTCATTTATCTTGCAAGTGTAATTGTGGGTTAACCTCACATTAACACAATTAAAACACTAGTAGAAGACTCTTGATAACTAAGTTCTCCGTATTTGACATAATCCTTCAATGCTGCTGGGACCAAACCCATCTGCAGATGTTGCTTGTCTTGGTCAGGAGGACTACCTTTAACTGGGTGATTGTGTTCCACTCACAATAGACAATACAGGTGGTTGTGGTCAATACTGTAATGACAACTATAAAATGGGCCTCTATGTATTTTATTGAAAGTGTGTTCTGTGTTGAATTTAAATAAGACATTTCCCCCTCACATTGGGTGACTTCCTTTGCAGAGCTCCACCGCTGTGCTGTGTTCTGCCTGCTGCAGCTGGGTGGAGAGATCTTTGACACAGACATGGTCATAGTTGACCGAACACTCACGGATATCTGCTTCGACAACACAATTGCATTGTAAGTTTTGACACAATAGCCTCAACATCATTGTGCCTTACAAACCTGACACTGGCAGCTGTGCTTTGTTTTATCTTCTGTTGTCCTTTTGAAGTAACGAGGCCAGCCCTGGATTTGAGCTCCGCGTGGAGCTTTATAGCTGTTGCTCAGAAGATGATTATTCAGCGGGAAATACACCGAGAAAACTGGCCAGTAAACTGAGCTCCTCTCTGGGGAGATCTACCGGCAAGAAGCTTCGAGCGGCGATGGAGCCTGGATCATGTAGTCCCATCAGCAATGGAGGAGCGTCTCCTCTGCTGCTGCCGGTCCCAACTGTACCGTGAGTTAAATATTTGCTTTTTCTATTATTTGCCGTTTGTCAGCTCTCTCACAAGTACATTGTGTTTTAGTGGCCCAAAGTACCATCTTCTTGCTCATACTACACTGAAACTGTCTCACGTCCAGGACAACTTTCGGACACATGACCTCACCATCTCAGGCAACGGTAAGAAAAGCTGACTTTGTTTTACCATCTGCCTGTTTTTGCCCTTCACTGTGTTTCACTGAATAATTAGATTGAATACCTCACATTCCCCAGGCTTCCTTCCTTTTTACTGTTGATTCATGTTGCTGACAGACAGCCATTGTCAAGGTCATAGTAATAAAGGCAGTGGAGTTGAAGTGGCTGCTGTGTACAGCTGTAATAATGTGGGCTAACAAGGGCCCAGACCCTCACACAGACAGGCCCCTAGTGTTTTATTCATTGGCTCTTTAGGCTGCTGTAAAGTTTCATTGCTCCACCTCCTGGCAGTCCCTGCAGCTGCCCGTCTATTACGGCCCACTCTCTCCTTTTGTTAGACAAATGAGTGTTAAAGGCACATTTAAACTGGGCTGCTTGCAGTATGAAGTCTACCTGGGAATATGACATTTTATGAATAGTGTTTTTATTCTTTTCTGTGTAGAGGAGTGCTCATACTGGCTGCCTCTCTATGGTAGCATGTGTTGTCGCCTTGCTGCTCAGCCTCACTGTATGACTAAACAAATGATGAGTGGATCTTTAAAAGTAAAGGTAAATCAATCATCAAGTATTAAAAAAACATTAATGTCTGCAATGATTAAGAGCCTCCCTTTATATTATTATTTTCTAGCAATTAGGAGG
The DNA here is from genome assembly GCF_026437365.1 of Eucyclogobius newberryi. NCBI lineage: Eukaryota > Metazoa > Chordata > Actinopteri > Gobiiformes > Gobiidae > Eucyclogobius > Eucyclogobius newberryi. Next base: position 17,920,646 of record NW_027316278.1, read on the forward strand.
AGAGGCCCAGAGTTGGACCAAAGTCCATGCAGAACTCAAAGGAACAAGCCTTTCCTGCTATCATGGGCAGGAAGATGTTGAGGCAAATGTTGAACCCGTGTTCACCATTGGTATCAACAAGGTAAGAAAAAAACTTTTTTTAATGTGTATTTTGGTTATATGTGCAAAACAATAGTGTGAGATTTTATATATACATATATATATATATATATATATATATATATATATATATATGTATTAAAATATATATATATATATATATATATATTATTATTATTTTTTTTTTTTAAATGATGCTGCCACACTGCCATCTTGTGACTATGAACAAAATTACATGGGTGTTGTGACATTTAATACAATAACGCCTTCATTTCATAAAAAGGTAAAAGAACAGTAATTATAAAGATTTTTCGTACCTAAAGTTACAATAAATCCCTTTTTGCAACACATAATTAATTGCTTTAATTTGCTGTATAATGCTAATCTTGTTGGTTTTATATGTTTTAGGAAACCAGAATACGTGCATCAGAGAAAGACCCTAACAGTAAAGGTCAGAATATTTGCATCAGTAATCAGTATGGAGGAGATGAGGTCACTCACACCGTGACAACAGACAGTCGAGATGACACACACCGCTGGATGGAGGCTTTCTGGCAACATTTCTATGATATGAGTGAGTTCATATACTACTATTCCTAATCATGTTTCTGATTTGATGTTACCAGGAAGATAACTGTGTCCTTAAAACTGTTCCAGGTCAATGGAAACAGTGTTGTGATGACCTAATGAAAATCGAACTTCCATCGCCACGAAAGCCGGCACTGGTTTCACCGAAACAAGGTTCACTTTATCATGAAATGGGTATGTTCCTCCTTAGAAACAGTTTCATCCACTCCTCACAATGCATGTGATGCAACTTAAATAATTCCTAATGTCTAAAAGCATCTTTGCACGTTCTACTACATTATATGCTTCAGATGAAATCAATCACTGATTCTCTATCTTTTCTTGTCCTTTTCTTTCCCATGTTCCTTTGTGTGAACCTTGCCTCCCTTGTTCTTTGATCATTTCTTCAACATTTTTTAATTTTTTTCTTCACTAAAAACAAATTGTTTTGAAACTCTTTTGCATCCTTCGTCCTTACCCTAACCTGGCAGCGCCTCTTGCTGCGCCCTCCTGTGAGGGCCTGCTACTGCAGGATAATGCTGTGTCTGCTGAGATTCGTGCTTTGCTCTCATCCTATTACAACGACAGGTGAAGTAACAGGACTGGGACTGGTCTCACATGAATACATGACTGTAAATGTAACTAAAACTGTTGTTTTATGCATACTGCTAATAGAACTCTGTGCAAATCATTTTCATTATAACTTTAAAGTATACTACATTTTGATTTTGCATCAACCATCCATCAATACCAAAATGATCTATATTTTGCAGTTATTGAGTCGTCTGATGACCTCCGCACCACAGTGTCAGACATACTGGCCCAGAGGATGCAGGAGCTGGAGCTCCGCAGTCAGCTGGGCACATCTCCCACATGGACGACTTTGTTTGAGGAAAACATCCCAAAAAGCGCTGGTCGCCCTCGTCCCTGTGATCCTCGCCTGTTGACTCACAGCCCTTACTCCCCTCATCGCCCTCCCCAAAGCACCATTAGCCCGCAGAGGCACCCACAGCTGGGTCTGTTATCATCTGACGCAAGTCTGACTTCAGACAGTGACAGCCACTGCAGTATAAGTCCCTGCTCTCACCAACACGCCTGGCCTGACTCAAACTTCTCTCTGCTGACATCTTCCCCATCCCGTCTTAGGCCACGCACTTTGTCTCTAGATGCAAAGCTCAGCACCCTCAGAGGCCGGGGCTACGGGACTTTTCAGTGCTCCTGTCAGACTCCTGCCTCTTCTATAATGAATCCTCTTCAGACATCTCGACCCCCTCTGTCCCTGTGCAGCACACAGACCACTCTCTCCTGCTCTAGCTCCACTTCCAGTAACAGCTCCAGTAACAGTGAGGGCAGCCACAGCCTGGAGCTATCCGAAGGAGTCCCCTTTTCAAGGCCCTCCCCAGCTCGCCGCAGTCTCAGGAACTTACGAGCCAGACTTGATCCTCGTAATTGGCTCCAAAGCCAGGTGTGAGCCTTTCATACACTGGGGCGAATATAATCTTAAACTGTAATACACCTGGCTCAACATATGTGAAACCTCAGGCAGTCTGCTAAGACTTAAGCACCGCTCTGAGCACAAACTGCTTCTGTCTTGCTTCATAGAAGAGCCCCAAATGGAAACGTCTTCGAACACATAAAATAAATGACAATCGCCTTGGTTGCTCTGCACTTTATTGGGTTGTAAAGTTATGGAGATGTACCGCAAATCAAAATATGGTACAGAGGATTTTCTTTTTTTTCTCTTTTGGGAAAGACAGTTCAGTCTAATATCAAGCTCTCTCTAACTGGAAAACATATCTTTTGTTACATTTGTGTCGGCTATACTGACCTAAAGGTTCTAATTAATATTGCACTAGCAGCTTTTATGTATGATATAAACGTTTGCAGTGTTGTTAGGAAATAAATTAGCATGTGCCCAGATGAACATGTAGTATGAGTGTGTTGTCACATAATTTGTATTGCCTATACTGTGAGAACTGCTTCAGTGTATTTTCCTCCCAAGATTCAACACCGAAGCCTTTATTTAAGCATGATTGGATGTTTGTCTAAATGCCAAACTTCAGTCTGAGGGATCATTTCAACAAAGTGTGCGGAGAAAGCATTGAATGTCCACATACTTACTGTACTAGTCATTACTGGATTTTGTTCTTACCAATGTTTGGGAGTCATTTCTCTGTATAAAAAAATAACTTCTATTTCCTGCAATGCGATACCTCTATGTAGAAAGAAAATCTATAAAGTATATTTAATCAACATGGCAACACTACATCTATATTAGATAATAGATATGTATTTCTTATTTAATTAAGTTATTTCCATTGTCCTTTAAATCCGACAAACATACATTTTCTGTTCCAAGTGTTACATTGTTTCCATGCAGCATTTACTGTAAAATGTAAATTAATTTTATATACTAACAAATAAACTTTCTCTTTATATTTTGATTGTACATGTAGTGAAGATGTGATTTGCAGAGGAGGTTTCAAAGGGGCTTCCATGTTGGCAGGTTTTCTATTCTGCACGATCTATTCCTGTATGAAATAAGAAAATGTAAATCAATTTAAATAAATGTGTTATGCATTTAACAAACTACTAAAGAGACATGTCCATCAATTGAAGCATGTAATACTGGCTCTTTCCTTTGGCATTCTAACTCACTTAGCATGTCACCTAAAAAACAACTTCAAATCTAATGACGGGCAAGAAAGAGTTGTGAAATCAAGTTAGAAGAGAGGCTTTATTGCCCATGCTGAGATCCTTGGAGTTATTCTTAGTAGACAGCACTGTTACAAACAAAGGAGGTAGTTGACACTGCATTCTCTGTGATATGCATAGACAAGAATTATGGCCACTCATACTCAAATGTGTAAAAGGAAATTCCAATGCGTCCTGCTTTTTGTTTGCAGTGCAGTGTACAATAATATTAGTGTGCTCGTATAGCTTCAGCATTTCAAATATAAAACTGAATATCGAATACATAACAAAAAATAATATTTACAGAATAACATTAATAAATACATATATATTGAAGAGTATGCTTCATGTTCGCTGTCATTTAAGTTTGGCAATCTTACAAGTTGTGCTGGGTTAAATAAGTGAATAATATTACATTGATTAAACCCAAATTATTTGTTCCATTTGACCTTAAACTGTCCATTCACATTTGTTTTTGTGCAGTTGTGCTCCTTATAAGGTGTGGCATCTTATTAGCAGGCACTACGTGGGTTGAAAGCTCGCAGAGCTACACCAGCAAGCGTTCTCCAAGCAAATGTGGAGAACTTGGCAGGACAGGTTTCTGCTCTGCTGATGTATCCGGTTGCAATCCGATGGAGACGCTTTGCCCCAAATGCATTATAGTGTCCAGGAAGTACTTGATCAACCTAGAAAATTAAGAACACACATTAAATACTTCAATGAAACCATCATATCTGAAATGTATGTAATCTTCTCTTTGTTACCTGTTCACTGTCCACAAGACCCACAAGGCGTTCACAACTACTGACATAGTCACTAACGTGACTGTAGGGCAGCCAGTCAATCATGGCACCATCATACGCTACATCTCCACTGAAGAGCAGTTTGTTCTCTCTGTCATGAAGGCAAATGCTGCCTCGAGAGTGACCAGGCATGTGCAACACTGTCAACTGTCTGTCCCCCAGATTAATTACATCACCTAGGAAGAAAGCAAAATATACAAAACAAAAACTCACCATCTGACATCTGCTGATGGTGAGTTTTCTGCCAATACAACGTGTTGTCAAAAAGGCTTTGACAAACATCTATGGCATCTATGCTATGGCAAGGAAATAGATACTTACTGTAAATGATCATGTTTGTACTGGAGTTAGGTATGTGGCCTATTATACAGCTTTACTTTGAATGTTTACAAATTGCAGTAGCTGTCAGTCCTGTTAAAAATCCCTTATTATGGAAGTGAGGAGAATGTCTAAATGCTTATCTTTGCCAAAACAGTATTGGTTTAGAAAAAAAACCTAAAGAGCCTTACATAGACTTCCTGACACCAAAAAAAGCCCCAGACAGATGATCCATCCCTACAACTAGTGCAGTAAGAGCAGATGGAGAGCTCAGTCGAAATAAAAACGCTAAAAGTGTGACGTACCTTCTTGCAGTATATGGGTCGGCTGCACGGCCTTGACTTTGTAGTTCCTCGCTCTCCATCCCGGACACGGGGCTTCTGCGATCTCTCTGTCGCTGAGCCAGGTGACCGTCTCAAAATTGTCCCCGTTTGCCAAAGCCTCCACCTCTGCGCTGTGGACGCCCACCTGTTGGAACTGATGCAGGCCCCCGGAATGGTCGAAGTGGGCGTGGGTGGCAATGGCCAGCAGCGGGTTCTTTCGCTGCGGATCCTTGCCCAGGAGCCCTTTGACGTCGATGTATTCAGGTAGGCTCCTCAAGCCCAGGCCGGTGTCGATTACCACGTCCTGGTGTGTCCCCCGCAGCAGCCAGATGTTGGCCCTGTTGTCAGACTGATAAAACCGCTCCTGGATCCAGAAGAGTCCGTCCCCGAGCGATTTGTGCGCGTACCAGTCGGCCGCAGACATCCCAGTTCCTGCACCTGTCGAGGGGCTGCAGCAGAAGGGTTTAGCAGTCAGGTGTTCCACAGCCGCTGCTAGCCTCACTGCTAACGCTGCTGCAGCTCATTGAGGGTGAGTGATGATGGCCGCAGACACGCCCTTATGGGAGGAGAGTGCGCTCATTGGACCTGAACAAATGACGATGAACTCAAAACCACTGCCATTGGCTGCAGTTTTGTCCAGTTTAAGCGATGGGCGGAGCGAGCGAGCACAAGCCACGAGCGTGAGGAAAAGTGCTGCTGGACTGCCATGTGTGACTGATAAGCAAGGTTTAAGAGTATATTTACAGACGTGGTTATAAATATAAAAATAGACGCCAGTAGTTTGCGATACAAACAAATTGACCTAAAGTTTACAGCAGAATTGACATTTCTAACTAGGATTCCTAGGCTCTGATCCGAGCACTCCACTGAGTGAGTAGTGTGTTCAGTGCAATTTCCTGACGTAACTCTTGTGTATGAGCTGGTGTTGTGGTGTTGGTGCTGATGCAGCTTGTGTCTCTGCTTTGCAGCCATGGCAGGCAAAGGCCGTGGAGTGGCTGCCTTCACCTTCAACATCGAGGCTCTGGGCATCAGCAGAGGCAGCATGCCAGAGGCCAGGGTGGGGCCCAGTCCACTGTTTCCAGTAAGTAGCAGTATTATATATCCCCACTCCAACAATACATCCAGAGGATAGAACATACAGGAGCTACTCACATAACAAGGGAGATGGAGTACAAAGATGGAGTACATGAGGAGTTACTAGTTGGGTCATTCTCAAAATAAAGTGACAGACTTGTCCCCCACTTTCCAGCCCTGTAATAAAAATATAATTACAACAAAAATGAAACTCACTAAAATGAGACAAAACAACTTAATTCAGCACATATTTGTATATTGATGTTGAATCTAGATTTATGTTTATATATTAGTATTATTATTTTTCATTACTTTTAATTTTTTAAGTATGCTAAGGCTAAAACCCCTATTTCTTGCCCTTTGGGTGAACATATAGAAAAATCCTTGTGTTTAAAGAAAACACTTAAAATTAGTACCTGAGCTAAATAATGTGCAAGATTAAAATGAAAACTGATTATTAATTTTTTTTTTTTTTGCCCGATTGTTCCCGTTAGGGGCCACTGGAGCCTATCCCAGTAACTGGGCCTTAATTTAAATAATTGTTAAAAGTTATTGTTGAGTGCCTTTTGATTAGTAAGAGCCAAAAAACTAACTTCAATTTTACCATCGGCCAATTTCAAATATCATTGGTATTATGCTCTTTTACAGCAGTATAAAGTATGTTTCCTAAAAGAAATGGGATCAGTGGGGAAATTATACAATCTTACAATGATACAGAAGGTTACCTTTGAGATGAAAAAGAAAATATTTAGGAAAAAGTATAATTTTTCTGTAGAGATTTGTCATTGTCACAGCCCCATAATAAATAAATATAAGTGTATGCATGAATGTAAAGTCATGGCGTTACACATTTGTCATCAGTGTCACATCTATTGTCATTGGTGTTAATAAAAATATTAACGCAAAACTAAATTCCATTTTGCACAACAAAATTATTTGCATAATAATATAATATTTCCAAATATGAAAAACATTTTATTTTAGTTTTTCCAGTGCTTGCGTTGTCTGAACAGTTGTAACACCAATGGCATGTATATATGTATGTATTATGCAAAATTTATGTAAACATTTTGTTTTTTTGTTTTTTGAGTTTTTAAGACTGAAAACCACCTTATTTTGATAATGGCCCAGTGGACAGTCCACACAAAACCCAGGACTTAAGTTCCCAGGATTTCATCCCCTTGTGTGTTATCCAGCACACAGACTTTAAACCTGTACCACTGAAGGGTGAAGAGGAGGACAACTATATGCTGGCATTAAAACAGGAAATGAGAGGAATAATGCAGCGACGACCACACAACATCAAGCCTCTGAAAAATAAGGCAGGTGAGGGAAAATCCACTGTGTGGTCTTTAACGCGTGTCTCAAATGTGTTCAAATGTGTTTTTATCTCTTTAAACAGACGTGGAGAGATACACAGAGCGCTACCTCAAGAAAATAAAAGTGGAAGATGATGAATGGACTCCTGGTATAAGTTCAAAACAAAAGGGAACACAATTAAATGAAGGGGAAAAAACGAAACAAAAAACAGATTATTAAGAAAAGTGTGAATAAATATGTTTTGCATTTCAGAGTGGAATCTATTTCCAAAAGAATTGATGCCCCAAAAGAAGAAAACTCATCCAAAGACATGTATTTTCAAATTTGACCACTAAGAAAATACTAAGTTAACCCAAATACAGTATAATATCTGTTTTACAGGTGCAAAGAAAAAAGTTGTCAAAATTTCACAAAAAGACTCGGAGGCAGTGCTCAGTAAATTAGATGTAAGACACACTAAATACAAGCCAGTATATAATTGCACAATATAAAAGTACTGAAAGCCATTTTGTTCTACCCAGGAACTGGCAAAGAAGGATGATGGGACTACAGAAAATTCTGATGACGAAAAAGAAAAGAAGAAAGAAAATGAAGAGGAGGAAATTGAAGAGGAGGGATTAGATGAAGAGGACATTGAAGAGGTTTAAATTAGATTCACATTTTTCATTATGGACATTTTTATAAAAGGTAACTGTATTTTCTTTCATAGGATAATGATTACTGTGAAAGCTATTTTGACAACGGAGAGGACTTTGCTGCAGATAGCGACGAAAACATGGACGGTGAAGCAACTTATTGAGACTTTCTAGTTCTCATATTTTCATTTCAGATTTATCGGTTTATCCAGGAAGAAATAATCATACTTTACATTCTGCTGTAAGCCACATTCAAAATGTTTTCCGATTGCCATGTCAACACAAAAAATCACCGGGATAAATTAATAATTTACAGTCAGAGTAAAAGTGTGATTCCCAAATCTATGGAGCTCCAAATGAACTAATTTGTTCTTCAGTATATTTTCCTTGTGTGTGAGAGTGCAAATGCTGTAAATGAAATAAAGTATTTATTTAGTCTTCATAAAAGGCACAAACTCTCAACATTTATTTAATAAAATATTCACTTTGAGCATTGATAAAAATAAAGGATTACAAGCAAACTTGAAATCTCATCATTAAGATGTAAAGTACTGTATGCATTCAGGTTAAAAGGTTTTTTTTCTTTAGGCCACATGACTCATGTTAATTTTATACCTGGAATACTGACTATTAGGCAAGATGGAATTAAGATACTAATAAATTAAATTGAAATAGTTTACCTTTCAAATGACAAAAAAGGTACGACACATGAAAGGAACAAAATGGTCATCAAACCAGAATTAAAAAATAAAAGTAATGCAATCTGACTTAGAGATTTAGCTGTCATGAGGTGAAACTAACATGTGAAAAATAATTCCTACTGGAGTAAATGAAAGTACTGGATAAAAGCTAAATGTTTCATTTCCACACTCTTAGCCCTAGAATGAAAACTTATTGAAGTCACTAGTAGTAGACCGATCCTAATGGCAGGAAGTGGCCAAAATATGTTTTCCTCCGGACAGTACAAGCTCTAGTTATGTATTTAAGTCCTCAAGCTCTAGTTATAAGTATTTAAGTCCTCAAGCTCTAGTTATAAGTATTTAAGTCCTCAAGCTCTAGTTATGTATTGATGTCATCATCACCTGCTTTGGGACGTGGTACATTTCTATCAACAATATTTCTTTCAGGGGGCCTGTGACCAGTCACTGCATCTTGTTTAAGATCTACATGAATGTTCGAATCTTTGATATTGGATTGTCCTTGTGACATATCATGATTAGTTTGAGTATGATTACCATGATGACTTACATCTGCTTTCACAAGAACCTCATAATATAGCAAATAAAACACAGGAGTAATAATGCCAACAAACAACATGATAGCCACAGCTGTCCACCATCTCATGCCCCAGTCTGCCCCATAATATGGATCCTTTCTTTTAGCTGGTTTATACTCCACTTCTGCCAGCAGAGGCTGTTGGTGAAGAGTCAAAGAAGACACGACCTGGTTGAGGTTGTTCTGTGAAGGATTAGTGGACTTCACCAGCCGCTCTATGTCTTTATCTTTCTCGAGAAGAAATCCTTCCACACTGTCAGTGGAGGAGGACGAATCTGTTGAGGATTCCAGAGGAAGGGCAGTTGAAGGACAAGTCTGGGGCTGATGCCTGGCACCAGGAGGAGAGGAAGATGGGCCTGGTGCACCCATGTGAGTCTCAGTAAGGATGCCAAAACGCTTCACTGGAATCTTAATTGAACGAAGAGCAAAAAAGTCTTGTTCTTTCAAAAGGTTGTTGGCGCGTTTAATATCAGCAACCTGAAACAGAGTCAAAACAGTGTCGGCTAATAATTTTGTCAAAACAGAATATTGGGGCATACAGAAATACACACAAAACATTATCTACTACATATGTAAAGCAAATAACAATATCACTTTACCGTGCAATGGTATTGCAGAGCAATATTGTTGAGTGTATCTCCCTCTTTAATGTCTTTAACCAGATATATGATATCATCCATCTTTTCTCGAGAAGTGCTTCGACGCAATCGTTGTTGACCTCGAGGCCGCAGCTCGTAGCTCTCACCGTCCTCCTCCGACATGTCGTTCTCTGAGCAGCTGTTTGTGAACAGGTACGTATGGCCCCCGTTTGAAGGGTGCACCATAGTGGCTGCCTGTAAGCTGTAGTGCTGGCTCCGGGACATTTTTTTCTATGAAAGAAAAACGTGGTTAATTCTTTGTGAGAGTGTGTGTGGGCGTGTGTGAGAGAAAAAGTAGTTTTACAACAGAATACCTCCACCTTTGAGATGTAATCAAAAAGCACCATTCCATCAAAAATGCTGAGAAACTTTGCACGTAAGAAAAAGTCTAAGATGTACAACTACAGTAGGTGGAGGTAAATGCACCTTTTCAGATGATTGCCAACGCCATTAAAAGTAACACAACACCAACAACAACTTTGCAAGCAATTCACACCACTTAAGGACAATTTAAACAAACATTTAAAACAATAAAAGCTGTTGTCATATTTAAATGGATGTTGGCCTTTTTACAATCTGGTTGCTAAGTAACAGTTGTGATATTATTTCTACCTATTTGCTGCCCATGTCAAACCAGGAAGTAACATTATAAATGTCACCAAAATTGCCCAATTGGAGAAAAACAGGCTAAATTATAAATTTTAAATCAAATCTTAAATATTAGTATAGTCTAGTGTGTCATATGGACTTCAAGTGACAACTAAATAGTCTGTCACATTTTCACAGTTTCTCCTGAATTATGTGAGCATCCAGAGAAATAAATACATAAACATATTTGTTGTAGTTAAGATAAACCTTTATTTGTCCCGCAATGGGGAAATTCCACTGTTGCAACACAAAGTAGGTACAGAAGTGAATAACAACAGAATAACAGATAACTTATTTTAAAAAAACTCTTTTAGAAAAGCTCTTAGAAAAAACCTCTTAAATGATATAATAATAATAACAATAGTGAAGCTCTTATTTACACCCGTTATATGGACAAAGAATTTTGAAAAAAACGTATTGCACATGATTATGAAGATGAGTGACACATGTTCAGGGCCAACAGTGCTTGTTGTAAAGTCTGACAGCAGCAGGAAGGAAACCTCTCCTTCACACAGCGAGGGTGGATCAGTCTCTCACTGAAGCTGCTCTCCAGAGTGGACAGTGTCCTGCAGAGGGTGAGACTCATGGTCCAGCATAGATGTGAGTTTAGCCAGGACCCTTCTGTCCCCCACCTCCTGCACCGAGTCCAGAGCACAGCCCAGGACGGAGCTGGACTTCTTGATGACTTTGTCCAGCCTCTTCCTCTCCCTCTCTGTGATGCTGCTGCTCCAGCAGGCCACACCGTACAGGAGCTGATGCCACCACAGAGTCGTAGAAGGTCTTCAGGAGTGGCCCTGTCACTCCAAAAGACCTGAGTCTCCTCAGGAGGTAGACTTTATGCTTTGTACTTGGCTCTGGCTAGTTAAACATAGTACGTCTACTGACATTAGAATCATGTATTTTATTGTATTTTAACACCAAACACAATACTACAATTATATAATCATTAAGAATAGTTTTCTTATATATGAAAGAGTATGAGGAGTTGAGTGAACATCCAAAGTTAGAGTCAAGGTCCTTCTTTTACGCAACTTTTGTTATCTCAAAACTGGTTGAACTGTGGGTCTTACTTAATTGAACATCTGATAATGCGATAACACAAAGTACCATATGGTCGAAATCTACCAATGAAACGATAAGAGAGACATGTGTTGTACTGGGATTTGTCTCTCTTCAGCTGGTGACAGTTAGTGACAACCTTTATGGATCCACTAAATTCATTTCATAATATATAGTATTTACTTCACGCTGATCATGTCTTTTTGGCATGTAGCAGTTACCCAACAAACAGTGATGCCTGCTACAACAATATACGAATGACAATATTGTAGAGAAAGACAACTAACCGTGTGTTAGAGCGAAAAGGAGTTGGATTATATTCTTTATTCAAATTAGCGCTGCCAGTCAGAGTTAGCCAAATTAAAGTCTGCGCACGCTAACTAAATGCTAGCAAGAAAACACCTATGCTTTGTGTCTTGTTACTATCATTTCTTATTATTCCAGGTCGAACACTCTTCGCACATGGCTGTCAGAAAGCTCACCTGTAAATATGATCACTCGTTTGCTAGAAGAGTTGAGACATATCCATGACTTTCCCCAGAATAATCCACAGGCTCACCTCTCCGCGGTGGCAGACCTGCTGCTAACCACTTCTGGCTAACGCTGTAGCTGCTACTCAAGCCACGTCAACAGACTGTGCGTGATGACGTAGACCAGATGACACGAGCGCAACAACCCGTTTGGGACACTAGGTGGCGCAAGAAGGCAACGCAATTCCAGAGGTTACGCATAGCAATGTAGACCTTTATATTTGATATTAGTCTGAATCAACTCTTTTACATTTAAGTTGTATTTTCAGCTCTTACAGGAGAAAATATAAGTGCCCACCATTGACTCACGTGCATTTTTCAGAATGCTGTGACGCAGCCGCAAGTGTCAAATACATATTTCGCTGCGAAGGAGGGAAAACAATAACATACAAATAAAAAATACAAAAAAAATGTGTGGCAATAATTTGGTAATAATGTGGCAATAAAAATGTATGTGGCAGTTTACTTTTCACACTTTTCTATAGACTTGTGTGTGGCACTTGAGTACTCATTTTGACACAATACTCCTACTTGAGTAATATTTTTGTTGAAGTAACAGCACTCTTACTTGTAGTGTTATTATGATTTGAACATTTGTGTTTTTGCATCAATTCAAATTATCAGATTGTATAAAATAAAATAAATGAAGTGAGGCCCAGACAGTTTCTTGGACCACTACGTTGTGCTTCTACATGAATAATATTATCTTTTATTTTATTTATTTGTATTATATTTATTATTTATTACCTATTACGTATTATTTAGTATTTAGTATGTTGTGTACATAATCCTATTCTTCTTTTTATTTAATGCATGCCACATGTTTTATGTTGCACCGAATCACCAAAACAAGTTCCTATGTTTGTGGCTGTTGTTCATTAGCAATGGCAATAAACCTTTTCTGGTTCTGATTCTCATTATTTTGCAGTGACTTTACCATTATGACTTGAGTACATTTTTTGGAACACCACCTCTGAGTCTTGATCATGTGGTACGTTCGGGATAAACAAGATATGCCCAGATCCGATTAATATCCAGTTTCCAGCCCTATCGGTCCCGCGCGAGGCTGCCGGACACTACGAGGCGCAGCAGCAGCAGGCGCCTCATCTCCAGCTGGTGGCGCTGTCTGCTGCCCCTTTAAACCACTCCGGGGAGACAAATGGGATTAAAACGTCCAGTCTGATTATCCAATGCCGGGAGGACAAGCAGGAGCGCTGAAGAAGCTGTAAAGTACTCCTTCTCCAGAGCCTCACGCGTCCGCACATGGCCACCGCAACTGCGCGCAACAGAGCCGCACACAAGTAACGGGATTGTCTTGGCATTTCTGCGCGCGTCGTCTGGGAAACCAAACGCGCTTTATCGGATGTTCGCAGCGCACGCTTCATCAAGACTGCTTAACTGGGTGTTAATTGGAGACACTTGTTTTGGGAGCGCGTTTCGATGGTTTCCTCAACACTGGACATATAGATATTTACTTCGGACAGAGCCAAGCAAGGTGTCAGGTGAGTGTCATTTAGTGTGTGTTTTAAAGCCGTTATTCTCTCATGTGCCAAAAGATGCCAAAGTTTAAGGTCCTTCTGGGATGCTTGATGTTGTCCCGCTTAAACCACTGTTCAAATTCTATTCATTGATTTTCTTTTTTAGTCAATGTTAATGTGCCTAACTATGTGACTCTAGAGCAAAAGGGATGAGACCGAAATAAAGTAGCGCCACGATACAGGCTACGGACAGTGTAACCACGCACTACTGTCCAGTTATTTCAAACAATGATCAAACACGACTGGTCACTGCTCATTTATGTGTGGTCTCTGCCAAACACGCCCGTCTTTGCCGCTAATAAAAATGAGATGCCTAAATATTGATTCAGCTTGATCAGTAAATGAATGGCCGGGGCCCATTGAAGATGAAGACAAACGCTTCCATGGTTACAGGCTGGATCTCCATCGTGATTACGGCGCTTTGTCTGGACCTCTCTCTCCCACTGAAATAAAACAACAACTCAGAGGGAACTGCCCCACATGGAGCTGGGCAGAGCAGCCCCTAAAGTCTCGCGTGTTAATCTATGGGTTTACTCCAGACATAAGTAATCTGGCACACTCTGCGTTACGCACATGTGCTGCAAGTGTTAAATAAAAGACTGTTGCCTGTAGATGCTTTGTGCCCATGTTTCCTTGCGTTTTATAGCTCAGAACCGGTGGAAACATGTTCATCATGTAGCGTACAAGTGAAAAAATGAATATGCTGTACATTTATCACAATTTATCAACATATGTAGTGTGTATTTGTCGTGGATTTGTGTTGCAAATTGTGGCATGCAGGTTTGAAATGAGTAAACAAACAAACATCTAACAACAGCACCAGGACTATTAGCTACAACTGTATTTATGTTGGTCTTAACTGTTCTCCATAACATTGAATAGAAGGAAATCACTTTTCTATCATTATTTTTACTGTTCCTCAAACGAATGTTCTATAGAAAGTTTCAAATAGGCCTGAGATGATGACTCTTTGTTTAGATGATTTCACACTAAGAGTGCCTTTGATCAGGTCATAACTCATATAGTAGCTCTACCTCACAACATCAATTTGTCTCCCCAGTGTTTTTTGCAGACTTGGGTTGGCCCTGAGCCTTAAGCTCAGAGCTGGGGTCCTTTGTCTGTCAGTGTTTATGTCATTGCCTGGCAGGGGTCAGCCCAGTCGCCTGTGTGGGGGTCTGAGTCTGATTCACGGGGCGGAAACTGTTTTATTGCCTGCCTCTCGCTGCTCCTGTCTTTTCTCCTAATGTTTCACACTATAAAAACAAGCACTGCCATAAACTTCTCTTCTGTGCTCAGATTAATGACATTTTTGGTGATTAAACAGAGGCAAAAGCAACAGCTATGCCTTTGTGTGCACTTGTTTGCATCAAGCAAAGCAAGTGCAGCAGATGTGTCTGTTTGAGCTTCCTGTCAAGTGTTCAGTGCTAAGAGATTGATTCTCCACAAACTTCAGTCAGGATTTGTTTTGGCCCCAAGCTTTGACCTTTTAGCATAACTGTGAACTAGACCAGTCGTTGATTTGTGCCTTTGTAATAACTTCCTATTTTACACTGTTTTCCAGCTTTCTTAAACAACAGTTACTCCTTTATAATCTACGAATCAATCCAGATGGTTAGAGGCTGGGCAATATCACATCCTTCATCATATAGCAACATATGTTTCGCCTTGGTGACATTTCAGGAGCCTATTGTGACACAGTGATTTGTTACTGGTTATACCTAAAGCAGCTTCTAGTGTCTGTGAGGGCTTTGTAGGTGCTAAAAGTTGAAGGAAAATGTTGAATATTTTTGGAGGGGAAGGAGAGCTTATAACTTTAACTATAACTTAAATATCTTAGCACTAATAGAGTAAATAATCTGTTATCTGTCCTTTTCCTCTGTATCTACCTGCATTGTATCAATGAAATTTCCCCATGTGTGGACAATAAAGGATCTTAAATACAATGAATGTGAAGTTATTATTTTTTTCAAGCCTCAATTATCATGTTATTATCACATATGTTCTCTTTTAGTGTTACCCTGCCCTAGTAGTTAACAGCTATTATGGACATTTCTTTACATTTCTCCTGTTTCACTTCAAAACCACTGAATGTCTGCTATGCCCCGTCGCTGTGTAACGGGCAGTGTTTAGTGTAGCTGTAGGACCAGTGGATCCGTGGCTTCACAGATCACTAACAATCCTGAGGTCTTTGTAGTGACAGGCCAACCGCTCTGTGCCCCGGGGAGGCTTCTGTACTGTTGGTCTTGACCTCTCATATGTAGGACACTGCCACATTGTTGTCACTATTTTATCGACGCTGCTGTGAGACCACCTGCTGCTTTCTGAGATATGTGGCCTCTGACATTAGGTGACGTTTACGAAGCTGGAGGTCTGAACTGCGATAGTGGCATTTTTGTACTTTGTCTTTAAGTAGTTACTTTCTTTTTGTGTTCTCTCTTCTTGATCGCCACCTCTATACGTAACGCTTCTGGTCAAAACTGAGGACTACATTTAGTAACGTATAATTTAACTGATGTCAGAGGCTGTCACGCAAAAATGTCAACCTTTTAGGACTACGATAGCAATACAAGGCACATCGCTGCTGCCGTAATGATTTTCCTCGGTGTTTCTTTGCTGTCTGGCTGTCAGTTGTATAACGCTCTCATACTGTACTAAAACCGTGTGTCCTTGTTCAAGAGTGATAAAAGCACAAAGGGACTGTGAATAGGATGGTTTGGATTCAACTGAAGAAATGACCAGCATGACAAAAACCAAGAGTGGCAGAAGGAATTGAGATCTTGCCATGTTAAAAATGCACACAAGACACAAAATGGCACAAAAGCCTGCTCCTTGAAGTTGTATGCTGGTCAGTGAATCGTAAAGTCCAGCTTCATCTCAAGTGAGAATACGCCCCCGTTCTGGTTTGTTTCTTTTGAAATGCAATTAGCATTTCATCCAAGCCCTACTGGTTACATGCAATGAAGTAATGCCCTTTTTAATTTGGTCCTTTGGTCTGTGGGGCACTCATTTAATGCTCGAAAAGTGATTCTCTGTCTGTCTGCATTTCTGCCATACAAGCTTATCAGTCAGAGTACAAAGAAACTCCATTGGAACCACTTCTTTGTATCCTCAGATTCTTCCCACTAGTTTCTGAAAACCCTTAAGTGGACCCAATCCCAAAAAAACCACAGCCACCTCATGCTCAGGCGGTCGAAGGCCTTCGTTTGTATTCAAAGAGGGAGGGACATTAAAAAATGGCTGTGCAGTACAATTCTTACTTCATCGGGTCTTGAAAATTTCTCCAGCTGACTGAAACAATGTTGTCTGATGTAATGATTTCATATGTTTTAGTTGTAGAATTCCCTTAAGTTGAGTTGTAAGAGTATTGACTTATCTAAAAATACCAAGAAAACAACATTTTGTGTAATTATGAATTATGAGCTTTTGAGTTCACACAGCATGACTGCATTATAAGATATTGTCCCAGACATGCAAACAAAGACGTCAGAGCCAAAGTATGTTTAACAGATATTTGGTTTTGTTCAAATATTGCTTACATGTATTAGTTGTATTAGTCTCTGGAGCACTGAAGAAGTAACCCACAGTATTATTGGCTCACGTTGCTCGTACATTTGGGGTCATCCTTGTCCCATCCAAACAGGAATGTTGGTGGCCTTATCAACTTGTCAAAGCCTGATCTCATCACATCTTAGAAGCTAAGCAGGGGTGCGTCTGGTTAGGACTTGGATGGAAGATTGTTGGAAATCCAGGGGCCACAGTGGGACGCTAGAGCAAACTGTCATTGTGTCCATGGGCAAGACACTTCGTCCACCTTTCCTCTAGTGTCCATGTATGCAGGTGTATAAAGGAGAGTGAGTTTTGTGTGAAAGCTACAACAGTTGTAAATTACCCCATGGATACAATCTGTTTACAGCAGTGTGTCATGTGTTTAGAAAGAGGTTTGTCCTAATTGTGTCAGTGGCATAAAGTAGTTTCAATATGATCGTTTATGGTGATATTTTCTGCAATAAATATAGATTTTTTTTTTTAATTTAATGTGAGGTAGTGGCTTCAATGTTGTTTTTATAGGTTTATAAGTTGGTTTCCATGGTAAATATTTTATTTAAGATTGTGCTTAGAAAATAAATGTGCTAAGATCACACTTTTATTTGGGAATTGTAATGACAGAGCAGATTTGTGGCCAGTCGGTCTCTATATTATTGTCCAGAGCTTTAAGATTGATAAATGAGCTCCCACTGCAGGCCTCCCAGACTCAAACTACTACATCTGTGTGAGAATCAGTCTGCCAAATAATACCACACGTTACTCACCAAGGGCGTCTCTGGTACAGGGAAGCCTCAGGGCAGGAGTCCCACATGGGAAAGCCCAAGATTAAGAGGCTGTAATCCCACACAGTCACTACCAAAAAGGAAGTAAATGTATTTCTTTACACTCTTAAACATGTGGTGGACTCTAATTTAAAGGATGAAAAGCCAAAAGCTCATTACTTTTGGCTTTAAGGCATGGAAAGTAGTTGCTTATTTGCCTCATATGTCCAACAAAATTCAATAGGCAGCCTTACTCCCACTATGGTCTATCTATATCAGTCCTTTCCTATTAGTATTATTATTATTATTATTATTATTAGAATTATTATTATTATTATTATTATTATTATTATTATTAATAATATAATCATCAGCATTATTATTGTTATTATTATTATTAATTTTGGGGCAAACCGGGTTTCTATTCAAAGACTTTGGGCCTTTCTAGGAACAAAGGTTTCACTTTTCTAATAGACAGATCAGATCGGCGTAGGCTACAGTAGTCCGTGTAGATCAGCTGTCATGGCACTTTCTATACGGTGAATCCCACACACTTAGGATCCTCCAAATGTTAAGTCTGAGGTGGACAGTGAATAATTGATGCTAAAGATTACGAGTAAGAGAAACTCTAGAGGCATCAGTGTTGAACACTGACCCCAGGAGCAGCCCTGCAATAGGACACTATACCTTGACACCTCTGACTGGGACATCAAAAAAGGTCAGTGTTAGGATTTTAGTGAGCCAGGATCCTAACGTCATTGGGTTATATCCGTGAGGTGATGGGGACAAAGCAACATGCCACCAGAGAAGAGCTTTTGTCATCACTCCAACTTGTCATTGTACCTCTCAGGTTTTCTCCTGCTGAGAAGGCTGCCTACTCATGGGCTGTCCATCACTGAGATAATGGTCCTACACAGAAGCAAACAGGAATGTATGGGACGTTTTCCAGCAATGCAATAAAGACAGACTTGTTGCAATGACAACGTTTACACAATATTCCACACGCAATAAATTTGTCATCACTAGTCATCTCCCTTAGTTTGCATTCAATTTGAACATATTTATCTGTATTCAGTATCAATCCATTGTGGGTGTGTTTTGTGCCAAGGCTGTGTTATGGCTGTCAGAGGTCTGAACCAGGCCCTGCATGTCCTCTCTGCTGTGGCAGACAGAGCCTTCTTGAACTCCTGGTGTGTCTGGCGCAACACATGACACTTGAAACTCTCATTGAATACTGCACCACCAGTGAGAGTGCAATATTCACAGCAGTGAATTTAATATTTTTATTTTATTTTATTGTGTCTACAAGAATACAAGCGCGCTGAGGCTTAGACTCTGTTACAATGTAATGCAATGGCATTTCTAAAGATCTTCAGGGTACTTTTTGAACCTCGATCAAAGCATAAATGAATGAGAAATTGCCTTGTAGCAGCTGTTGCTTTTTGCGCCATTGTGTCCTGGTCTGCCATTTTCCCAGATGTAGATACAACCAGGTGCACCGCAAGCCTTGACCAAAGTGGATTTGTGCTGTGTAAGGCAGCAGGATCAAACACTTCACTTCTTTCTATTTCACTCAGGGTTTGTGCTGCTCTGTGCAAAACTTTCTCCATCTCAAAGAGGAGCAGAGTGAATAACAGGATTTATTCAGCTCTGCCCTCAGCTCTTTGTCCAGTGACAGACACACCTCTTTTCCCTTGGCCTTTCAGCCTCTACCCCCACAGTCCCCTATGCAGAGCACCCAATCCCTTTTTGATAGATTTTACAGTCACACACTGTTGATGTTATGTGACATCACAAACTTAAAACAACGGTAAATTCAAGGGCCAAATAGTTATAACAGCACTAAGACATCATTTTAATTGTAAAATCTCTACCTATAAAAAAGTTTCAAAACCGAATGATTTTATTCACCATGACAGCTTATGTTTGCTTTCAACCTTGTAATTACTTATACCCAAGTAGCCTACAGTGGCAGAGTGTGTAATATGCAGATTGTGAATGGAAGAAGCTTGAGCGAGGCCCCCCTCCCCCCTCTGTCTTAACCAATTTCCACAAAATAATGAAAGGGTAGAATTCTGATTTCTCTGATGAATATGTATGTTCTATAATGTCACTTGTTGTCTGTGTAGGAATGCTTCCTGTCCTTCTGCTTCCTGGACTGATCCTGGCTCTGTCCTTCGCTGGCACTTCATCTGCGTCAGCCACACTCAAGTTCCTGGAGGAAACAGTGAATGTGGTCAATGAGAGTTCAGACAGTGTGATCAGACTGACCGTAGGGAAGGAGGGTGACCCTATAAATGTGACAGCTTTGGTTCGAGTATGACAATTTAATACTTAAATACTTAATACCAAAATGTAATCTCCCTTCTGGTAATCTCTGTAAGAAATGTACTTTTTCTTTCCAAACTGTAGCTGGAGGGAGAAGACACAGGGGATTTTATAGATCCAGTGCGTCCAGTCATTTTGATGGCCAATGAATCCAGGAAAATCATCTTCATTTCTGTGAAGAACGATGACCTTCCAGAAGCAGATGAGACATTTACATTTATACTTGAAATTCAGGTGAGTGTCCAATATCTATGACATGGGTCCACTCCTTTAAAGAAATACAGTGTGTTTCTTAACAATAATAGTGATAATGCTTTGGTTTTATGTTGTACATGCAAAGTTGCTTTACAATATAATTATTTTGGCCCATTCATTTCTTGCCCTGGATTGTGGTGAAATAACTTTATTAGATGAATCAGAGAAAGATTTGGGTCATATTTCAATTACAATTTGACCGATGCCATTCTGAATCCAGAAAAAACGACAAGCTCTGCTGACATTTTTGAATGATATGTTGGGCTGATTTTGATCATTTCCCCATTTTAAGTTGATCCATTCATCCATAAACCTGATTTATTACAAACAGGATTAGAAAGCAGTGTAGACCAACTTTGTGTAGTTTCCTCTCTGCACTTAAGTGTTCAAATAAAGTATATTATATAGGCTGCTGG
Organism: Eucyclogobius newberryi; assembly: GCF_026437365.1. NCBI lineage: Eukaryota > Metazoa > Chordata > Actinopteri > Gobiiformes > Gobiidae > Eucyclogobius > Eucyclogobius newberryi. The sequence continues at coordinate 17,941,473 of NW_027316278.1, forward strand.
TTGACCCAAACAAAATTTGTGCAAATATCGGCCAGATAAATCGGTCAACCGTTTATCAGTCAATCTTTCATTTCAATATGAATTTGTATATTTAATTAATACCAAAACAGTTGGTCTAAAGGAAATCCTATATACCGGTAAGCTGCTTTTGTGCACCAGCTGCGGTTTTGTGGAGTCGACGTTTTTGTGTAAATACGTTATTTGTCCTTCTCATGGAGTTTCCATAACAACCAGAAATTCCTCATACCAAGAAACAATCTCCATGGCTCGTAGTATTTAGTTGTCAAATTTGATAAATGGTCTCATGATTTTTTCTAATAAAGCTCAAGTTACTGACTTCAAAGTGTACCAGAGTTCAAAACAGCTGAATAAACTGTAATCTGGTCAATCTTTGGGATGAATTTGTAGCTCAAATTCTAGGTTTGGAGTCACTTAAAACTCCAGAAGAATGTACGTTTATTTCGGCTTTGTGCCAAATTAGAGAACACGATACAAAACCTCAAGAGGAGTCCCACTGAGAGGCGCACTTGACTAATAACTGGACTGTGACCAGTACTTCCTGTCTTTGTGCAGTCTCATCAGGGCACCTCTGTGGGAATGCAGGACGAGAGTGTAGGACAGAACACAGCAGACATTCATTAATGAGTTTTCAGATATTAATCAGTGAAACTTTGTTGTATACTATAATAATGTACTGTATAACGTACAGATATAATCCTTCTTGTTTTCAGGACTCTTCTAATGGCGTTGTAGTAGGACTACCTAATAAAGCCACAATCACCATTCTCTCCAATGACAATGCCTTTGGAATTATATCCTTCAATTCTGTAAGTCATATTTCACTTATAATTACACACAATGCCATATTAAATCATTTATTTTTACTGTTGTTTTGTGGCATTTTTGTTTTTCTCAGACAAAGGAATTAGTGGTCACTGAGCCCAGAGGAAGAAACCTGATTGTGCCTTTGACACTGGTACGACAAAAGGGAACGTACGGCACTGTGACAGTTTCATTTACAGTGCTCACTGTCAACACTAATCGTGCCAGTGATGACCTAAGTCCAGACCGTGGAAACATCACTATCCCTGTGGGACAATCCTCTGTGCAGTTCAGCATCATCATTAAAGATGATCAGGTGCAACTGAAACTCGTCAAACTACAGTTAACACAATATATCCAATATTTAACACAATATTTTCTTGTTTCTACTGTTTCTTTGCTTCAGGACCCTGAGGATGATGAGGTGTTTTTGGTCAAGCTCACAGAAGTGGCAGGGGGCGCTCTCCTGGGTGAAGCCAGCACTGTCCAGTTGAGGATCCTGGGTAATGACAGTCCTCTGCGTTTCTCACAAACCTTTTTGACTGTCCCGGAGTCTGCCGGAGTGATCGCCCTCAACGTCACACGTGGGCAAATGCATGAAGATGAACCACTTGTTGGATCCTTTGACTCAGAGGTAACATTTGAGCCTAATTCCCTAAATGAATAATATCATCCATTACATTATTGCATTTAACTAAGCAACATCTATTTTTATCGCCAGGTTTCTATTGATTACATTGTGGTACACGGTGGGGCCACACTTGGGCTTGACTTTGTTGACCTGCAGCCTGTAAGAACTGTGACCTTTGCACCATTTGTCAACAAAACTAGTCTCCTTTTCAATATTAATGACGACAAGGATCCAGAAATTGCAGAATCCTTCCACATAAAATTGTTAAACAATACTATCAGAGGAGATGCAGTTTTAGTGTCGCCTTTTGAGGTGCAGGTCACTATTGAGCCGAATGACAAAGCTTTTGGGGTCTTGTCACTCAGCAGCAGTGTCGTTATACAACCACTTATTATAGACGAAGACCTCACAACAAGGTAAGTAAAGGACTATGAAAATCTCTGTTATTCTCCATTGTCCACTAACTGTTATTGTTTCGTCTAGATTTGATGGGATAGTCGTGGTGAGAAATGGGGGCAGCTTTGGTAACGTGTCGGTCAACTGGGCCATCAGCAGAAACGCCAACTCTAGCGTCCCTGTGTCTGAGGATTTGAGCCCTGATTCGGGAACTTTAACCTTCACTGCTGGACAAGTGACTGCTGTGATTCCTTTAAACATTGTGACCGATGACGTACCTGAAGAGGCAGAGGCATTTGTGTTCAAGTTACTGCCAAAATCTGTCACTGGGAACGCAGAAGTTGATGAGCCAATGGAGGTATGCACGGACTGGACATAGATGCATTTGTTTGGTAGGTGCTCACTGTAAGGTATAGTTGCAGGCTTTCATATTATAAAAGAGACATTGTGTTGTGGGCGATGCATTTAGGTAGAGGAAACAGACTTGCTCTGTGTGTGGGGGTGATTATACGAGTCCCTGTGCAGAAAGGCCTACGTATGTGTGAAGATGTGGGCAGATCTAAGTCCTCTTGTTCTAATAGCCTGGGATCAAGTCAGACTTTAAGTTTAAGTTACGATCCCAATTTTGCTTTAAATGTCTTTGTCATTTAATACATGTCTTTGTTGAATATACAGCTTTAAAATACAAAGATGTTTAGGTCCCCTGACTGCTAGTAATTCTAAGAAAAGAGGAGAATGTGTGGTTTGAATTAGGGTTCGTAGCTGGGCTATTCTTGTGATACTATATATTTTAAGTGGCCATAATAAACACTTTGTAACAGGAAAACAGCAAACAAGCAAACCCCAAAGTGCGCTGATGGAAACTCTGATGTGATGTGTTATTACCAACTTACAGGATAAAAATAAAGCACTTTCTCTTTTAAGCGCAGAAGAAAATCTAAAATCTTGTAGGCCACTGTTTTTGTACAGCATTTGTATCTTTTATATTAGTAATACATGTTTTGTATAGTATGGATTGTTGTTGTACTGTTGACCTCAGTGACTACATTATCTTATTTGTATACCTTTCATAATTTATTTGACATTTTATTCTTCACTATTCATCCTCAGATGGTGTTTTACATCCAAGACAGTGATGATGTCTATGGTTTTTTTCAATTTGATCCAAACAAAGAACAGAAGATCCAGAGCCAGCCTGAGGGACGATTCTTGTCCCTAAACCTGTTGCGCGGTGGTGGCACTTTGAGTGACGTCTCCATGTCTATCACAGCGCTCTATATTCCTGCTGGTCCAGTAGACCCAGCTCGAGCTAAAGACCAGGTTTTGGATGTCAACAGGACTGGATTGTCTAATATTGTCTTCTCCAGTGAGCCCAAGGTCCATGTGATTTTGCCAATCAGAAATGATGCTTTTCTGCAAAACGGCGCTCACTTTTTGATTAAGGTAACTTAACATCATAATTTACAATAGTAGGTTATCTTACCATTTATTGTAGACCAGCAACACTTTAGTATTAAGTGCCGTCCAAAATATCACTCTAGGCCAAAGTTTCTAATTTACATGTATGATATCTAAAATCCACTGGCTCTACAATCTGGCTGGTTGCTATTGGTAAACATCCTGTTTTCTTTATTAGCTGGATTCATTACAGTTGCTGGACATCAAACCTTCTATACCGTCTAGAAGCCCGCGATTTGAGGGGCCACTCTATGTGACTCTGACCATTACATCTGACATAGCCAATGGAGAAATCGGTTTTATAAGTAACAGCACAGTGGAGGTGTTGGAACCAGAGCACAGTAACAGCACTATGGTAAGTTCATTATTTTTGTCCTGTGTTGTGTTAAATTGTGTCTAGGCAAATATTAAAACCTCTGATTTTGGTGAGTTATTTGTGGTGGTCTTTGGAGTGAGCTTAAAACAGAACTGTATGCTGTACATACTGTAAGATAAGACACATTTGTCATTCGGGTGCAATGTCGGTGTAATCCCTCATTCGTCCGGGAGCGTTCCTTTGTATAAAAAGATTCAGTTGTTGTTATCTGGACTCTTGGGTGCAATATTGTTAAAACAATCTTCATAATTGTCTCTTAAGGTGAGCCTTCCTCTACGCCGTGATGGGACAGATGGTAAAGCTGAGGTGTTTTGGAGTCTGCGTCCCATTGGTGCTAATGCTAAAGATGTCACTACCAGTGACCTAAGACCTTTTAACGGGACAGTGGTTTTCCTTTCTGGACAAAGCGACGCTTCAATCAGCTTCACAGTTTTTGCTGATGACATCCCTGAAGTGAACGAGACTTTGCTGATCACTCTTGATAGGTATGTATACAAAACAGGTTATGTTGCATGCATTTTGGTGGGCTCACGTAAATGTTACCAGAATTTCCCCATTGTGTGGACAAATAAAGGCTATCTTATCTTAAACTAATCAGGAATATTTTGATGGCTGAAAGATAAGCTAGATTAAAACAAGAAGTATAATATTATGCCATAAAAATAAAGTATACATTAAAGTATAATTAAAAAAAAATGAAACTATAACTAGTCCTTAATACTCAGTGTGATTCCCAACAATTAGCTAAAAAAAAATGGCAAGTGGTCTTACATGTTATGACTCATCAAGTTGTTTGTGATTACCGTTGTGTGAAAATAATGACTTAGTTAATTAGGTTTTTTTGGTGGGTGAGAGCGTTTGTTTTAGCTCTGATGTGAATGCCGGCTTTCTCTCCCCCATACGTCTTTGTAGGGTGGAGGCCGCACGTTTTACAGTGTACTTTGGGTAAGTGCAGATTGAGGGGAACCTGCTTCTTTTATGTGGTGTGAATCAAGACCTTGTTTTGCCGAGAAGGACCCACTTCAAGAGCTGTGTTTGCAGTGACGATGGGGCGAAGGGGATTGGGTTTTAATGTGGTGTGTGAAAAACAGATTTTCTAAGTAGAATTCCTTCCTTTTGTGTTGTGACTTACTTTGCTTGTTTTTTTTATTCATGCTTGTTTTTTTTACTGGTGCTTGCTTTTGATCTATTTCTTTAGAACTTTTTTTTGGAAACAGAATGTCCTGGAATTTTGATTGACAGGCTAATGAAACTGGATTTAACAGCAGGAGTTTGTCATGTGAATTCAAGAATGCATTGACCAATTTAAATGAACGAAAATGTTTGTTCCCATAACATCCAACTTGTAATGGCATTGGGGGTGCAGTAATATCAATATGTTTGTTTGTTTGTTTGTTTGTTTCTCAGGACAAATGTTGAGAATCAGATCCTCAAATCTGGATTTATAAGTAGAGAAATTGTCATCATTGAGAACGACATCCCTGGAGGTGTGTTTGAGTTTGCGGAATCTTCCAAAGGTCCATTTATTATTGAAGTAAGAAGTAATACAATTTTAAAATCGATGTAGTCAGATATATTTAATTGTGAGTTTAATCCTCTACATTTTTTGTTTACTTAGGAGGGTGGTAGTTTGGATCTCCGTTTGGTCCGAACCCAGGGGCTTCTGCTGAAAATATTTCTGGATTATTCCGTCGTCTCACTCCATCAGTCAGACAGTTCTTCTGTGATAACATCTGAATTTGCTGGTGCTGTTGGCCCGCTGTATTTCGATCCAGGGGAGCGTCAGCATTCTATTGGACTGATAGCCAATAAAGATGGTATCCCAGAGGTAAGACCAATTTAGAGAGGTGTGTTTCTCTTTGTTTTTTATATTTTTCTCATATTCTTTCTTACTTCTGTTTGCCTTCTCTTTTGTCTATAGCTTGATGAGATGTTTTCAGTCGTACTTATTAGCCCCAATACTTCACTCAGTCGCCTAGGCAACCGCACGCAGGTCAACATCACAGTGCGGAGGAACGACGACCCTTTTGGGATCGTTGAGTTTGTCAGCCCAAACCTAACAGCGGCCATCAATGAGAGCAAAGGCAGCAATATTCATGGAGGTATTTCATTTTCTCTAAATGAAAGACATCCACAACTCTAAACTAGAGTAAATGCAATTGTTAATGATTTACTTTTTTCTTACAGTGGTTTTCCTCATTATTAGAAAGAAGGGAACTTTTGGAGACGTTTCGGTGTCTTGGTCAATTGAACCAGCATTAACAGAAGATGTCAGCCCCACCGAGGGCATCATATCGTTCAAGGACGGAGAGTATCTAAAAAACCTCTCTCTGTCTTCTGTGCCTGATGAGGTACATATTTATATCATTCCTTTATATCTGTAACTAATAACTTTATCAAATGAATGTGTATTTGTGTTTAAGATACCAGAAGATTTGGAGAATTTCACTATTAACCTGTTCAACGCAACAGCAGGAGCAAAACTCGGGAAGTTCCTCAGTGCCAACCTCATGATTAACAAGAACGATGACCCTTTTTCTTTCTCTGGTAATAGACTGCATCTGTTACTAGTTAGTTAAGCATTTGTGGATTTATTTTCCCCATTACAATGACAATAGACACCTGTATGTATATTGTGTTATATGAACTCTTTTCTTCGGACCTTAGCACCAGTGGTTGTGCGAGTTGAAGAAGGAGGCGTGGCCAACTTCACAGTGGTCAGGGCCGGACCGGCAGACTATGTGGCCTCTGTCATGTTGCGTGTGGAATATGGTGATGCTTCCCCTGAAGACTTTACGCTGATGAGCAATGCCACTGTAATGGTGTTTGACATTGGGGAAAGGGAAAAGAACATCTCAGTGGCAATTGAAGAGGACAACACACCAGAGGACAATGAGCGCTTTTACATCATCCTCTATAATGCTACAGGTCAGATTTATTCTACTTATGTACTGCCATACAAGTGTCATTTTCCTTTATAGGAATGAACACATTTATTTTATTTAGCAGCCTACTTTTCTCTCTGATGATGTGTGTCAGGAATAGGAATGAAAAGCTAATGGGCCCCAAGGACTTAGTAGTAATCACTAAAGGTTTAACATTGTGTAGGATACAAAGGCTGGCCACTTCACTGGTCCCTCTCTGTTTACTGATGACATAGAATTTAACGAGGAGTGGGATTTGTGTACCAAAGGACACTGTGGACAAAGTAATTAAAATCCATGTCAGTCACACTGCTGAGAATCTTACTCACTTTTAATTAAATATTGCACACATTTTAAAACCTATTATGGCACCAACAATTATAAGTTACATTATGTAAATGTACAATTATTATGATTTTGTTAACGTGCTTTAAACATTAAATGAATCAATCTGTCTTCAAGCAGGTGATGCTGTCGTGCATGGAGCCGACACAGCCACTGTTGTGATTGAGGCCAATGATGATGCCAATGGGATTTTCTCCATGGAGTCTCTCTCAAAACCTGTCAAGGAGGGTGAAACGAATAGCTTCTAGTAAGATTTGAAAATATCTAAATACTACTCTGAATGCAGTTTACTGAAGATAGTCACTGTATTCTTCTGTTCCAGTGTTCTGCGTTCCAGGGGCGTCTTTGGTAATGTTACAATCCTCTGGCAGTTGTATACCAATGACTCAGAAACTCCACTCAAAGAGAGCCAGGAGTTTACTAACACTTCCGGCACAATTACGTTCACCTCACATGAGAAGAGCAAACCTATAATCTTGGAAGCCATCTCAGACATGCTTCCAGAAATGGATGAGTTTTACATTCTTAGGCTCATCAATATTTCAGGTAAGACAAAAATGAAATACCTGTATTGTGCGTGCTTATTGACATTTTTTATATTAATACCAACTTGTGGTTCTCTAGAGGGTACCGGACAGCTGGCCAGCACTTCATTGAACGCATCAGTTTTCATTCCCCTCAATGATGACCCATTTGGTGTCTTTGCTATTGCTGGTGACAACTTGGACCAGGAAGTAGCAGAAGATGTGCTTTCAGAGGATGATATGGCCGATGTCACTTCATTTACCATTTTACGCCAGCAGGGCACTTTTGGGGACGTGCGTGTGGCCTGGGAGATTGTTTCTGGACACTTTCCTGATGGCCTGCCTCAGATGGATGACCTGCTCCTTCAAGCCTCTTTCCCCGATGCAGTCGAGCTTAGGCCGTTTGACCGAAGGCACCACTCAGGCACAGACGCACGGGCTTTCTCCGGACGTCCTGGAGCTTATGGGATCATCTCTCCTGAAAACAGCCCTGCCCCTCTTCACAACTTCACCTTCTCTGCTTGGCTGATGCCTAAAACAGACACAGATGGTTTCATAATGTCTAAAGGGACTGTGAATGGCACACTGTATTATGGAGTTAAAGTGCAGACTAATGAGTCTCATGTAACCGTTATGCTGTACTACACAGCGACTGGGTCCAACAAAACTCAGGTGGCTCAGGCTTCGTTTGAGAAGTTTTTAGAGGACAAGATGTGGATACATGTGGTCATCGTTGTAGATGATGGCATTGTTGAGTTTCTTCTGGATGGGAGCCCTATACCTGGGGGATTAAAGAGCATTAAAGGAGAGGGCATTGTGGATGGTAAGCAACACATGACACAATGTGTTTGTTGGTGTGTATATAAAGTTACCAGTGGTTTGTGTGACATGTTTTCCCTGTTTCATGTAGGACCAGCCTCTGTGTTCATTGGCTCAGATCCTGATGGACAGCAGCGTTACACTGGGGTTCTGCAAGATGTCCGTCTGTACAAATCTAAACTGAACCACAGTCACATCCACGAGCTCCACAATCAGCCTGCTAAAACTGACCTCAAGATGATCTCGGGTTACCTGCGTTACCGCCAGGATGAGAGGCAAAAGTCATTTGTGGTGGAGGTCAGAGATGACAGTGAGGAGGAGGGTGAGGAGGTTTTCTATCTGCAGCTCATAGCTGTGCACGGAGGAGCTCGCCTGCCACACCCCAAACCCACAGCCATTCTTAGAGTCATGAAAAGTGACTTTGCAAATGGGCTCTTTGGATTCACCGGTTCCTGTATACCTAATGTAAGTACACACAAGTTTAGCCCCAGTGAATAGACAGTACATACTTACATACTAGTACAGAAACACATGTAATGTAAACCCAGTGGTTTGGCAGTCCCTGTCCTGCTGCATATTTTATTAATTGGCTGGCTGCAGAGGCAGCTGGCTGCCCCTTTTTAGTTAGATTGGATACACAGGCTTTTATCTTAGCCCCTCTCAGGTGCAACGACAGATGGTGAGCCTGCAGCCCTGACACTCAAAACATTCCTGTAGTAGTGGATGAGGAGTTCCAACACTGACAGGGAGATCTTGTTGCCTGTTCGAGTCAACACAACAGGTGGCAGAGCTGGGGATGGCATTCCATCAGAACCAGAGGATTTCTAAATATTTATACCCTGAAGTATAATGTAAAGTTATTTGTATAGTATGTTAAGATGCCCAAATTGAATTAAATTCATATTTGGCCTATCTCTAATCATTTTGTACAGGTCACAGAGGAGGGATCAACTATATCTTGTGTAATTGAGCGTATGCGTGGATCACTGGACTTTGTTTACATAAACTACACTGTTACCCCTCTGGGGACCCTCGACAACAGTACTCCAGCTCATCAGGACTTTGTTAATGCAACTGGTGCTGTTCTTTTTGCACCTGGACAGCGCTCTGAGGTATGTCTGTAATGCTTGTGTAAAACATATACATTACAAGCTCTAGTAATAATTTGTGTAATTTGGTTTGATTACACCACTCCTCTGAGTATTGTTGTATTTCATGCATTTCTTTCTCCAGGTGCTGAATTTGCTGGTGTTTGATGACAACCTCCCAGAGCTGATCGAGACCTTTAAAATTAACCTAGTTTCTGCTGAGTCAGGTGATGGGAAGCCAGGTTCTACCCCAACCAGCGGTGCAAGCATTGATCCCTTGAATTCAGTTAACACCGTCACCGTGACAGCAAATGACTACCCCTATGGTACATGCAATAGTTTAAAAGAACATTTGTCTTTTCTTTCATTTTTAGTCTTTCTTTAACATACATTTTAAAGGCCTTTTGCAGTTTGAACCAACAATACCTGAAGAGGGTTTGATCCCTCCAGCAACACAGCCAGCTCACATCACTGTGAACGAGGAAGATGGAGTGGTTCATTTGCCAGTGGTCAGAGCTCAGGGCCTTTTGGGCAGGGTTATGGTCAGCTACAGGACTGTTCCCTTTACAGCCTCCAGCCCCGAAGACTATGAGGTCAGGGTTATTTCTTGATAGTTTTGTTTGCACACATTTGAATAGACTGTATTTTATATGTACGTTTACATTTTTCTCCTGCAGGATTCAGATGGTCTACTGGACTTTCTCCCTGGCGAAAGAGTCAAGTTGGTAAACATCACCATCGTAGACAATATTGCCCCTGAGCTCGAGAAAATTTTCAGAGTGGAGCTTTTTAATGCCAATGGAGGTGGGTGCCAACGTCATGAATATTTTAGCATAACTCCCACTTAGTATTTGCCCTTGACCCTGTGTTTCCCGTTACTGGTTGGTGTTTTTTTTCTGGTCTATGTGCTGTGCTGCCTGCTTTACACCTGCCTCCCTCTGCTCCTGTGCTTTTGGCCCTTGTTCTCCCTGTGTGGCTCTTCCCTGCACTGACACTCATGTGATCCTGTGTGCGATCCATCAGTGGATCAGTTTCTGCTTAGTGAAGAGAGTGGTAGTGGAGAGAGTGACTTTGACTTTCTTCTCCCATCACATCTCTCTCACGGTAAGTCTCCCCTGCGTTTGCCCATTTACTGCTATTGCATTGCTTCTTTTGTTGCTCTTTGAATCTTCTTCCAACAATCTCTTTAGATCAAATTAAAGTATTAATCTTTGTGTTTGTAGCCAGCCTGGGTGTTGCCTCCCGTCTCACTGTCACCATCGCAGCCTCTGATAATGCTCATGGGGTTTTTGATTTTAGCCCCAGTTCACTTTATGTAACTGGAACAGAACCTGAGGATGGACAAAGTTCTGTTTTTCTTCAGGTTAGCTCAAATTACAACTGAAAAACAATCTATAAATGTATACGTGTGTATTGAATTAATTATTGGGTTGATTTATTAGGTGGATCGCTCATTTGGTGACCTTTCTAATGTTACTGTTTACTGGGAAGTTGACCCCAGTTCTGAAGGAGAGATTGTCAGCAGATTTGGAAATCTTACTTTTGATGTGGGCCAAACATCAAAGAACATTACAATCCATGTTGCTCAGGACGAGGTTCCTGAATTGGACACAAATTTCACAGTTTCACTGGTCAAAGCTTCTGATGGTCGGCTGGGTTTTCAGACAGCTGCCACTTTGAATATACTGGCCAGCGATGATCCGTATGGCGTTTTTGTATTTGTTAATACCTCTAAGCCCATCTGGATCCCTGAAGCTAACTCAACTGTGAGGTTTACAATCCTCAGACTAAAAGGCCTAATGGGAGAGGTAATTGTTCAAAAAACATTACCAGTACCTGCAGATGCTTTGATTGTTTTAAATGGTTTACCCTCTATGTATCTCTATTTTCAGGTGAAGGTAACATTTGGAACATTGACTGAAGCTGAACCAGCCCCTTATGAGACTCAGAGAGTTGGACGTGCCACAGAGGGGCAAGACTTTGTTCCCCTTTTTGGTTCAGTTGTGTTTAGTGCCGATCAGACTGAAGCAAATATCACATTACAGATACTTGATGATGATCTCCCTGAAAGAAATGAGTCAGTGTTTGTAAAATTACTAAGTGTTCAGCTCATCAAAGGCCAACAAAAAAGGACTGGTAACTTCAATTCTTTATCTCACCTACAGTTTTCTCTCAACTCATAATAGTCCAACGCCATTAAAGCCCTGTTTTTGTACTTCCAGTTTCAAATTCGCCCTCTCTGGGACCTATGTCAAGAATTGTAGCCCAGGTCATAATTGAAACCAGCGATGACAGGTCTGCAGTCCTTCAGCTGTCTTCCTCCACTGTCACTGTCCCTGAAGAGTTCAACGGACCATTTCTGAAAGTCACTCGAACAGGAGGGTTTTTTGCAAGTGTCTCTGTAAAATTTGATGTAATGGATGGTACAGCTAATATCAGTAAGTGCCACATGATAATGCAGATCATTTTTTGAATAGATAAACAGTAACATTTATGTATTATTGCATCTCTTCTTACAGAAAATGACTATATTGTGGCGTCAACTGATGTTCTCCTGCTTGAAGGGGAATTTAGTAAATATATCCCCATCTTTGTCCTTGATGATAACGAGCCTGAGATAGAGGAGACCTTTCGTGTTGTGCTCAACAATGTGACAACTGGAGGCGCTGTTCTTGGTCCACTCACTTTGGCAACCATTACCATAATGCCTTCTGATGATCCTTTTGGTGTCTTTGGTAAACATTTTGAGCATGTTTTTAATTGTATGAATTAAAATGTGTTTTAACTTGTTGTTGTTTTTATATCTGTAGTTTTCCAGTCTGAGCCTATCACAATTGAAGAACCAGTTTCAAACTCAACTGTAGTTACACTGCCCATTGTCCGTAACGCTGGGGTTACTGGCACTGTTATAATCCAATGGCAGGCAACAGTAAATGGTCAAGTGGCAACTGGAGACATCAGACCAACCTCAGGGTTTGTGAGCTTTGCACCCGGAGACACCCTAAAGTTTCTCAAATTGGAGGTTTTACCTGATGATGTGCCTGAAATTACAGAGGCAAGTTCCCCTTACTTCAAATTATTCACTTTCCCCCACCAAATTGACTAATAATAAAGGTTTTTTCTAGATAATAAAAGTGCAGCTTACCAGTGCTAGTAATGGAGGGAGGATTGGTGCAAACACGTCTGTGGACATCAGAGTGTCTGCCAATGATAATCCTTATGGGACTGTCTATTTCGATCAGTCTGTTTATCTTGTTCAGGAGCCTTTGGAGGGGGTTTTTAGAGCCAACATTGCTGTACGCCGAAGGTACTTTGTCAGTGTCAGTTTTACATTTTTGTTCTTTTTAATCATGTCTTCATCCTTTAATTCAACACTTTCAGTGGTGGACATTTTGGCCGTTTGGAAATTACATACAGCACATTTGAGACAGACTTGGTTGGCTCTGCTCAAGGCCGTGGCCAAGACCTTCTGGTGTTCTATGAAGCACCAAAACCAGGTGTAGTCTCCAGCATCCCTCAAAGGGCAGTGAATGTGACAGGCCAAACGGACCCAGTTAGTGCCTGTGCAGCTGCGTGTCTGAGGGAGCGCACCTGCCAAACCTTCTCCATATCGTCTGTGGCTGCATCGTGCGTTTGGGTGACTACAGATGCTGAAAACCTAACACCAAATCGTCTGTTTCTGACTTATGTGAAAAATGCCACTGCTGCTGCTGTACTGATCAGTGGCCAGGCCGAGGCTGACATTGACTACACCTCTGTGACCAATCAAAGTGCTTTTTTGGAGGATGGGGCAGAGATGGCCAACCTTACTGTCCCACTACTCACTGACAAGAAGGCTGAAATGAACGAGAGCTTTTCTATTCAGATATCAAAGGCAAGTTACTATAGGAAAATTATGTTTGCTCTCAAGTGTTCCTGTGTTAAAAGCATTAATTGCAAATGTTTTAATGTATTTTTTTAATATATATGTCCTGCTTTTCTGTCTCTCTGTATTCATATTCACATACAATTCTTTCTGCAGGTTCAGTTGGTGAACTTGACCGTGGCACCAAAAAACTTGCCTTCGATTGGGCAGCCAAACAAAGCTGAAGTGATTATTGGGATGAATGGAGATGCTTTTGGTGTATTTGTGATATACACTTTTAGTCCCGGTGCCACTGATGAGCGGCGCCTTCTGGAGGTGAAAGAGGAGGCTAAGTCTGAGGTGCCATTAGTTATAGAGCGACGTGGAGGAAATGTGGGGACCGTCAGTGTTGAGTGGAGAATAGTTGGAGGCACAGCCACACCAAATGAAGATTTCACTGGTAATGGAGGCACTCTCGTCTTTGATGGTAGGTTTATGAGAATTTGGCATGTTTATTGTTGCAACAAATTGCAAATTGTATACATTTTGTAATCCACAGGAGATTTGAAGAAGACAGTAGTTATTCAAATCAATGATGACAATGAACCAGAAGACAGGGAAGACATCATGATTGGTCTTGTTAATGCGAAAGGAGGAAGTCGGATAATGCCCAGCTCTGACTCTGTAACTATTGTTGTACTGGCCAATGATAATGCAGCTGGTGTAATCGGTTTTCATCCAAGTTCACGCTCTGTCGTTGCAAGAGAGGGTACGTTTCTTGTTTTAAGTCTTTATATTTAGCATGCTGTGAACATAAATGATTAAATTGCTGATTTGCCTCCCACTTTATCAAATAGGCCAGACCGTGTCCTTACTGGTGACAAGGAGAGCTCCAGGTTTTGGAAATGTCACAGTGACTTGGACGATAACAGGACCTAGAGTGGGACGAACATTCACCCAAACATCGGGAACTCTTTTCTTTGCACAAGTAAAATCTTATTAGACACTTAATTATGTTGTAACTGTATTGTCTGGCACTTGTGGATAATTTTATTTATTATGTGTGTTATTATGCAATTGTGTGTTATCAATAATGCACATGTGGCACTTTTAGAGACAGCTGAACGCCACAATAGTTTTGGACCTTCTTGATGATGCTACTCCAGAGAACAAAGATGAATACAGAGTGTCCTTGTCTGGCATTCAAACCTATGGTAAAAGAATCAATGCTTAGTTTAGACAACGCTAAACAATGATTCAGAATAATCTTGTGTTTCTTGTGCACAGGAGTTGGCGTGACAGGCCATGCTGTTTTGGATGTTGAGGGCAGCGAGTCTTTAATTACCGTGGACACAAGTGATGCACCCCTTGGCATGTTGACCATTGCTCCGTCATCCCTTATTGTGACCACAGAGGAACATCAAAAGGTTATAAACATCTATATCAACAGAGAATTTGGTGCATCAGGTTAGCTCATATTTTAAAAAGACTCCACCATTTTCCCCTTGTCCAACTAGTCTCTAAAATGCCATGTAAATGTTTTGTCCAGGAGCTGTGAACATTTCATATGAGGTCATAAGAGGATCCCTCCAGAACCTGTCCCAAGTAGAGGGTAACTTTGCAGAGCCTGGAAAAGACTTTATTGCTGAAAGTGGTTTTGTCATCCTTCAAGATGGGGAGACTTCTGTTGCCATTCCTGTCTCGATCTTAGACGTAAGCCTTTCATTCTTTTTGTAACACATTCAACAATTTTATTAATTTACTATTTAAATTTCAGGACAATATACCAGAAATAAGAGAGTTTTTCTTGGTTAATGTAACATCAGCAGTGCTTATTACAACACTTGCTACAAATCCCCAACTTGGTAAGGCATCATTTTTATTTACAATAATTGTCATTTAAATGTTCTCGGTAAACATTATTTTGTATTTGTTTAAATTAATTAACGCCTCTTTCCTATAATCTATTTGTCTTTAAAATGGCTAGAGATTGTTCATTGCACATTGTCAGGTAAAACACTAACCTAATTACTCATTGTGCATAAGCTTTTATTAAATTATACATTGCACTAGATCTGCCTTAGGTGCAGCTTTTGAGATCTGCCATTGCCATGTAGATTTTGGGGGCATCTTCTGGTTTTTGCATAATTTTAGAAAGTGGTGAGTTGACAGAATACATCCTGGAGCCTCCCAGCGCACTAAGGGCATACTGCCTGGAGACACTGAGTAAATACACAGCCTTCTTTTGGTAACAGTCATTATGTGGCTTGGATAGCTGGATTGATGCTTTCTATGATTGAGGAAGCATGGGGATTTGGTGGTAGCTGAGTAGCACTGTGTGGTGTATAGAAATAAAGCCAAGCTAAACCCGTAGATGGCCTCCCAGAGCCTCCGCCTTAGAGCAGAGACTATAAGGCAGTCATAAATCAGTCCATCCTTCGCTTTGTTCTCAAACTCCCAGCCCACTTTGAGACCCTTCTTGGCTTCATTCATTTGCTTAATTGTTGCAAAACAGATGTTGATTTTCCGCCTCTTTCTATAGTTGTCAGTTGCTGGCCTGCTGCCTAAAATATATTAATTCTTGGTTAAGTATTATAATATATAAATATAAATATATATGTATATTTCTTTTTAATCTGTTTTCAAGATGCTGCTGGCTTGGTGGCAGAGATCATCATTACTGCTAATGATGGTATTAGAGGTGTCATTGAATGGACAAATACAATGTAAGAATACTTATTTATACTTATTATTTGACATTTTATATTTGCGTTGATTATGTTTGATTTGTAAATGTGTCATTCTATAGGTATGAGGTTAATGAAACAATCGGGTCCTTCACTTTAGTGGCATACAGAAACAAAGGAACCTATGGCAACGTGTCACTCGTCATTACAGCTCAGAATTTAGAGGCTCAACTGGGATTGGACTACAACATCAGTGAAACTGTATGGGCACATTCAGAACATGCATCTGCAACAAATTTATCCTAACTGGAAACTTTTCTTTCACCCTCAGACCCTGCACTTTGTTGACAACGAAACACTGAAATTTGTAGAAGTACAGATCAATGATGATGTTATTCCAGAGAGAGCTGAACGATTTCAACTAATACTGTCTCAACCGTCCGAAGAAATGGTCTTGGGCACGAATACAACAGGTGCAGCCCTGGCATACAAACAGAATGCACATTTTATGCTGTTAATGGTATGTCACAATATTATTTTCCTTACAGTCACTGTGAATATCCAGGCCAGTGATGATGGAAATGGTGTCATTTCGTTCAACACCAGTGAGCCCTTTGTTTTAAAAGAGCCGACCGCAGCATCTGGACTGGGTAAGAGTATGGCCACTCTGTATATTGTACGTAACCCAGAAGAAGGCACATATGGCACAGTGACCGTACAGTTCACCATCACTGATGCAAACGGCAGCTTGGCGGACAGGGACCTCAGCCCAGCACAAGGGATTGTGGTGATGGATGAAGGAGTGAGGTTTAAGGTGGGAGACACTGGTTGATTAGAATACTAAAAATAACAGTTATTAATAAGTCATTATTTATTTCCTTTTGATAGACACTTGAAATTCGGGCAGTTTTGGATGCAGAGCCTGAAGCAAATGAAACCTTTATCATGGTTTTGTCAAGTCCAACAGGAGGTGCCAGACTTGGAAATCAACTTGAAATTTCCATCACCATTTTAGAGAACCTTGCACCGTCTGGTTTATTCAGGATTGGACCCACTCTAAACAGGTGTGGTTCACAAACATTATTATGCAAAGGAAAGAAGTGCAGAACTCTGAAAAAGACGTTACTCTTTCTGAACAGAACACAAACCGAAGTGGTGGCAGAGGAAGGCAGAACAGTCTTTCTCACTGTGTCTCGCAGTAACGGTCTTGAGTCAGCCGTCAGCGTGGAATGGGAAGCAAAGTCGGCCACTGCTATAGCCTCAGGTAAGGTTACTGCCACTTGCTTACCGAAACAATTACATTGTTCTATTTTCCTTTCAAGTTTTTTTTCTCATGAACATAGGTGGTCCCGTCTCAAAAATCGGTGTGTATCAGAGTTTTGAAGACCACTCAACTGCAGCTTGGTGCTCAGTCCCCAAAAACCTCTCTCCTCTCACAATGAGGCTCGATAAGGGCCCAGCCATTGGATCATCACAAACACTAGCCACACTCTACCAGTGGCAAGGTGTTTTTGTGCCTGTTACGGTATGACGACATCAGTTAATTCGATTTCAATTAAAAATGTGGCTGTTAATAATCGTATTGTCCCCCTGTTACATCCAGGCTGTAAAGATTCAGAATCCAAACTCCTGTGTTGGTTTTGCACAAAATGGCTCCACCTTCATCGGGGTCACACACAGCGGCCCTCCTTTCAGTCCTGCTGTCAATCTGAGCATCTTCAAACTACACGAAGACCTAAACATTACATTGGTATGTGCAATATGTGTCCCATTTTATTGCTTTATTCTGTGTCTTTGCATATTGTTATTCATGAAGTCTATCTCTTAGGAACAGACCGTTGGTATTGAAGCATCTGATATTAAACACTTTTCCATTGATGGTAGACATTTTTTGATTGCATCCAGTCAGGTAACAACAAGCACTAAAATATTTTGCTTTTAATTATACGTTTATTTCTCACTCTTACTCGAGATCTTTTTACTGTTTCACAGGTTTTTCTTTGGACTCGAGAGTCTTTAGCTCTTTCACAGACGCTTGACTTTAAGCAGGACATTGTCAGTGCAACTACATTTACAGAAGGAGGTGAATCACACCTTCTTGTATGCCTCAACCGTGACTCTGACAGCTGCCTCATCCTTAAATGGGCCAATGGCAGGTTTCAGGATCCACGGCCCCTTCCACTGAGCGGCAGAGGAACTCAGGTGGAGCAGGTCCAAACAAGAACAAATGGCACTCTTCTTCTAGTTGTAATAGCAGGTATATTTTAATTCAAATGTTTTACGTGTTGACTTTATGGCTTTAACTAATGGTAAAGCCATTTATGTGAATGGAAAATAAATCAAATAGCTAAAATGGGACCCTGTAGTACTGAGAGAATAGCTCCAAAAAGGGCGCTTTGCATAAAACTTCAAAAGCCAAAAATCAACCTAGAAAGCAGATGACAGATGATATAGTTATAATAATGGTAAAGAAGAAATAATACACATTTTGTATCTATTTTTGTAATTGGCCATAAATATTGGACTTAATTGAGTTTAAAGTGGGAAAGGTTGTTGGGCAACACTGTATTTACGGGAAAGGCCTCAATGTGGAAGAGAGCAGAACCACAAGAGTTGTAATTTGTACAGCTTGGGTGTGTCCGGCAGACCGGTCCTTACTTTACATAAACATGTTATTTTGGCATAGACGTACATGGATCTGTGTGTGTCTTTGCACAGGTCGAAATAGAACCTGTGAGGTGTTCAGACCTGGTCAGAGTGCAACGCTCGTTCAGTCTATTTCCCATCCTGATAATATCTCCTCCATCCACGCCTTCACTGACGCTTCAGGGGAAGGTAAGCATTGCAAAGTTACTATTAAACTTGTATTTGGGAGAGAAAAAAAGAAGCTAAATTGACTTTTCTTTCAGCTTATGTACTCCTAGTTGGAAGCATTAGTTCATCTCTCTATACCTGGAGGTCAGACTTCAGCCTGTTCACAATGATCCTGAGGGCCCCTCCCGCAAATAGCTATTTCTCTCTTGTGGTACCATCCATAAACATGACCAAAACTCTCCTAATGTCTGCGGAGGACAATAGCTCAACTATTTTTGAACTGACTTCTGTCACCAACCAATCTGACTTCATCCCCAGGTACCAACAGATAGATGAATTAACTGAACTATAATTCTACTGTACATCTAACATGTAATTGATCATCTTTTCTTAGTTTTGGTGAGTTGCTCTTTGCACCGGGCGTCAGTGAGTTGGAGATTGCTGTGAATGTTATTGATGATGACATCCCAGAAGTAGAGGAGTACTTTTATGTCACTCTGAAAAATCCAAAGGGTGGAGCTGAAATTGGATTTGGTGGTCAAGTGACTGTCTTTATCCCGACTAATGATGATGCCCATGGAATCGTTGGCTTTTCTTCTGTAAGTTACACATTTACAAGTCATTTAGTTGTTGTCACTGATTATTTTTTGTAATCATTTTTCTGTGGTTTAGGAATTCTTGTCAATTGAAGTTGAAGAAATGATGCAAGATTATCAAATAAACCTTATTGTGGAGAGGAAAAGAGGCACTTTTGGCAAATTGACAGTTCAATGGGCTGCTCAAGGCAACGTGACAGACATCAAACCTGAATTAGGAGTGGTATGTTCTGTGTCTATACTTAATTACATATGGAATAGGTTTAGATATAATAATAAATGTTATTTTCCCCCATACAGATTACATTTGCCCAGGACCAGTCAGAAGCCAAAATCCCATTATCTATAATTGCAGATGGGATCCCCGAACTTACTGAAATCGTCCTTATAATCCTCACTGAAATAACAATGGAAGTGCAGGACTTGAAGAACGCTGCGATCATCAACAAGCAGCTGGCTCAGGCTTTAATCACCATCAAACCAAATGGTTCTCCATATGGGGTTATTGGGTGGCATCTGGATTCCCAGTTCACACAAACAAATGAGTCACAGAGTAAGTATTTCTGGGATCAAACAAACCCAAACATATAGTGTATACTGTGGGAGTAACATGTATTTTACAGGCATGATCATCACATTTTAGAAAGCTTTCACATTTTAAATTGCATCTGTTTTTCTTGTTGAAACACAGGAGGTGCGGTCAATGTTACTCTGTCCCTTGTCCGCGAGCAGGGTTCAATGGGTGACGTGGCTGTTCACTATCAAACCACTCCAGCTTTGTATTTACCTCCCTCCAATCAAGCCACTGCGGGACAGGACTACATCGCTAGAACCAACACTGTTATAATGCCCGAGAGTGCCACTGTCGCCATTATCACAGTTACTATTTTACCCGTGAGCAGTACATACATACATACATATTCTAATTAATGTCTCATCATCAACTTAAACCTTACTATGTTTTTTCTAGGATGACATGCCAGAACTGGAGGAAAGTTTCTTAGTAAATATCACACGTGTGGAGCTGGTTAAAGGCGCAGTGGGTCCAGGTCAGCCCAGCGTGAAACGGCCTGGACTGGAAGTTGCAGAAATTGTCATCCTGGAGAACGATGACCCCAGAGGAGTGGTGCAGTTTAATATAACAGAGGTCAGAAATACAACTCACAACTACAGAAACGTTACGTGCATACGCGTTTATTATTTCAACATTATCTGTGCAGGATATCCCAGGTGGAAAAGTGGCATATGAGTTGCCTCCCCCTGATAATATTGTCCACCTCGCAGTTGCAAGACTTGCCGGCACAATTGGAAGACTGGTCACATACTGGGAAGCACAGCCATTAACCGCTGACATCAATGATTTCAGTCCCATCTCTGGAAATATTACTTTTCTAGATGGCCAGGTGAGTAACAATAAAGCAAAGCACATGTTGTAGAGTGGAACATGATTGAATTACAATTTAAAGGTGAAGGTCTGGGCCAGGTCGCTCTTTGATGTCTTTAAAAGAAGATATTTGTAATCTCAACAAGACATTTCCTGTTTGAATATGTACATTTTATAGTGGCGAGTGCGCACTTTGTTTTGTTTAGAATGTTTCACAATTTGGCGTTTATTTTGTGTATCTCCATGGAGGCAAGTTGGTGACGCCTTGATGCCAACTTAGAGGTCAGATCTATGGAGAGGCAAGCCCGCTCACAAAAAGAATGCATGTTTTTCAAGCTATTTCTGTGCAATAAAAACACCTAAAAAAAAGAAGTAAGATAGATAAGTTAACCGTCATACCGTGTGACATTTCAGACAAAGCCATAACATCTCCATGGAAACAAGCACCCTTTACTAGAAAAGTTTTACAGTGCACCGGTAAATGTCTCTTTTTTCATGTTTCAGGGTAAAGCTGACATCGTCCTCACCATTTTGGATGACGACGAAGTGGAAGCCTCAGAGACTTTTAGAGTGACTTTGCTTCAAGTGATGGGCGGAGCACGACTTGGAGATTTGACATCTACACTTATAACAATACCTCCCAATGACTCACGCTTTGGACGTTTTGGATTTAGTGCACTAAAGGTCGGTTTTACAAGTCATAATAATTGCCATGATTTGCTGCCAGATTATAATATGCTGCTCTTTAAGGCTGTGGTCAGTGAGCCGGAGTTTGTGGATGATCCAGCTGCTGTGGCCACTCTGGTGGTGTTACGCTCCTCTGATGGTCTTGGGGCAGTGACCCTGAGGTGGCAGCTCGAACAAGGGGCAATTCAAGACCTTACACCTCTAAATGGGACTGTTGTTTTCACTGGGGTAATGAATTGGATACACAAGTAAAAGTAGAAGTAAAGTAGTAGTTTCTGTACTACACGTCACCAGTGTTCCACCAGACTAACCATTTTCTCATAATTCTTTTCCAAAACCACATTTCTTTACAGAATGACACCATGAAGACTTTTGTCATTCGAGCCCTTGGTGACAATATAACCGAAGCAGAGGAGCACTTTAGGGTACAGCTGTTTCCTGTGGAGAAAGATGTTCTCATTGACCCATTAAAAGGTTCGGGTTTATGATTGTGACATAATGTGTCTGGATTTGCAAATAGGACAGCAAAAAATATGAGTACAAACATCATCATTTTATATGCAATATGATTTATATTTGTGAGGTATTTGTTCTAGGCACAGCTACAATTACCATAAATGCAGATAAAGCGGCCTTGGGGATTGTTGGAGTAGTTGAATCCTCCAGGAACATACTTATTGGAGAGCCTAAAGGACTGTACAATGGAAGCGCTGCTGTCAGGTTGGTCAAGCCTTACACTCACACATTTAATTCATTTACACACACTTACTGTTTATCTGTACCTTGTAGTCTTGTGCGAGGTTCGCCTGCATATGGAGATGCTCAGGTGTACTGGAACATCACACCGGCTGTATCCTCTGAGTTTGAAAGAATCTCTGGCACAGTGACTTTTAGAGATGGACAGTCTGTTGCCACAATCTATTTAAAGGTATTTCTTAATTACAAATAGCCTGTTCTTCATTTCAATGACAGTAAAAATGACAATGACAAATACTGTTGTTGTTCACATCAGACTCAGGATGATGATGTGCCTGAAGAGCGCCAACAATACCAGCTTACACTGACATCGGCCACACCAGGGCTGGAGATAAGTCAAGAGGCCAGGCAAGCTAGCATTACAATGGCAGCAAGTGATAACCCCCACGGCATATTTACATTCATTCAACATCAGCTTACGGCTTCTGAGGAGAAGGGAATGGTATGTTTAACACTTTACATTACCATTATATGACCCATGCAAGAACAAAGCTGATTGTTTTTATGTTTTTTCATTTTACAATAAACAGGTCAATGTCTCGGTTATAAGATCTTTAGGAGCCCTTGGCAGTGTGTGGTTAAGCTATGAGACCTTGGGGAGCACCGCTGTCAGTGGAGAGGACTTTACTAGCGCTTCAGCTCGACTTCTGTTCAACCCAGGCCAAACTTTACAGTACATTTTCATTGATATCACTGATGACAACCAACCAGAGGGCCCTGAAATGTTTCTGCTTGACATTACTGAAGTGGAACTTGTCAATATAAGGTAAACTTACAAGCATTTCACCATGTGTGACTTTACAGACTGTTTAAGCTCCTTGACATGTTTTCAATAATATGTCTTCCTCTGGTGGTCAGTGGCGTGGACTACACCGTAAAAGAGATTGGCCTTCAGCTTGACCAGCCTCCAGAGATTGGCAACATTTCGACCCTGTCTGTCATTATTTTAACAAATGACAACGTTGAAGGTGTCTTGGAGTTCAACTATATCAACATTACTGGTAAATTAAATTCTCAATGTAATACAAATATCCAGTTTTAACTTCTTGGCAAACTATTGTTATTTTTGTATTTTCAGTCGAGGAGGATGTCGGCTATCTTTTGATCCCAGTTTTTAGGAAGGTGGGCACATATGGACTGGTGTCAGCTCAGTACATTTCTAGAGGACTAAGCGCCACTCCAATGACTGACTACATCCTGCACAATGGCTCACTGACCTTTATTCAAGGACAAAACACCAGCCACATAAACGTCACTATTATAGATGACCTGGACAGGTGAGACTACGGAAAGTACAGAAACAACTGTCAAATAATTACCATTGATTTTAATAAATATGTTCACTTATATTTGACAGTGAAGCAGCAGAAGTATTTCAAGTCATGCTCACAAGTGCCACAGGTGGCGCTGTTCTTGGTTTGCAACATGTCGCGAGTGTCACAATTGCCAAGAGTGACTCTCCAAACGGTGTGGTGCGCTTTCTCAATGAGAGCAGGATCTCTTTGGTCAATCCGAACTCCACAATGAGAATAAACCTGGTCCTTGAGAGAGCAGGGGGCCTTGTAGGAAATGCTTCAGTATGTCAAAATCTATCTCTGTCAAAAAATTGTGTCTAATACTTTATACCACAAATATGAAGGTTATTTTGTTATTTTTTTAGGTTGCTTGGATGATTCGTGGTCCCAACAGCAATAAGCTCCTTCCTCCAGCCAATACAGATTTCAAAGACCCTGTCAATGGGAGTTTCTCATTCAGAGATGGTGAGACAAGTACATTTATGATAGAGCTTCATATTCTTCCACATGGAGAAGTGGAAGTTGAAGAGACATTTGTGGTAGAACTCATGGTTTTGTCTGGAGAGATGGATGTTGATCATCAAGCCGGATCTATACAGTTAAAGGTATTTCCTTGTATTGAAAATAATTATATAAATGGAACTAATTATTGAACTTTTTTTTTCTTACACAGATTGAGAAATTTGGTGATCCCAATGGTATTGTTCAGTTCACTGAGGATGCTTTAAGAGAACGTGTTTATAATGAATCTACTATAGACCCTGTCAATATCACCCTGATAGTTACACGGAGAGAAGGGGTCATGGGCAACATAACTGTAAAACTAAGCTTTACTCAACAATCATCCCTCATTCTCTTCACGTTTTACTCATATCGTTGTTTTTATTTAGATCCACTGGCAGATCAAAAGTGATTCTGACACAACAGGCGACTTCTTGGCTTTGGCCGGTTCAGTGATTATTGTTGAAGGCCAAAGAGAAACTGAAATTGCCTTAAGCCTAATGCCTGATTCAGTGCCTGAGCTGGAGGAACTTTATATTGTCCAGCTCTCCAGAGTGGAAGGTGGTGCCACGCTGGACGCTAACCCGCAATTTACCAACACTCGAATAAGGTTCTCATGATACACTTTGTACATATCCATATAATCATTATGCTAATAACTATCTCTGACCATTAGGGTGCGGGCAAATGATGATCCACATGGAGTATTTACCTTAAACCCGGAGCGCCAATCTGTTGAGCTAATTGGCTCGGGTGCAGAGACCAGAAGAGCTTTGATTTTAAATGTGACTCGTTTGGCTGGGCTCTTTGGCAATGCCACTGTGGGCTACAGCATCAGAGGAGGCATGGACATGATCGAGATCGAACAGATCCTACAAGGACAAGCGAAGGGGAGAGTGTTGTTCAGAGATGGAGAGGAGTTTGCTACTGTGACTGTGCCCATTAGCAGTGAGGTAAGACTGATTTTTAAAATACCATAACTGAATGATGATGAATAAACTCTGTGTTGTTGTTTTTTGTTTGTTTTTTATGTAGGCGTTTTTGCTGTTGGGAGATAGTTTTACTGCAGAATTAACTGATGTTAGACTTGTAAGCCCAAGCGTTGGGCCTCCTCCCACTCTTCATTATGCTGCCAGTGTTGCTAAGGTTTCTGTACCTGAGGAAGCTGCCAATTCTGAAGTGAGATAACAGATTTTTGAAAAATTCGACATAATACTGGAGAAAATACGACAAGTTGACATTTTATATTTTCTATCCAGATTGGCTTCGCTTCTATTGCTCTTAGTGTCTCAGGTATCGAGACAGGAGACTGTGAGGCAACGATTATTAGAACAGGACTGTTTGGGAACATCACAGTTGAGTGGAAGTCTGGGTACCCCTCAGGACGAGCCCTTCCTGGGTTCAAAATGGGACAAATAACTCCAAGCTCAGGTAAGATGGACACATTTATATCGCAAGCAATATAAGTTGTACAGCACTACCAGAATTAGCCAGTTAATAATTCCTTATTTTGTTCTCTGTTCTCAGGCCTACTGAACTTTGTCCACGGAGAAAAGGCTAAGACCATATCTTTGACAGCCACAGCTGATACAGTGGAACCTGCTGCGTACGCGATTCATATTTCCAATGCTACTTCCAGTAATGTAAAGCTCAGGTAATATTCAACCCCTCAACACAAGAAGTCAATATGTACAGTATTATTGCGTGATATAGGCCTTGAAGAATTCTAATCTACTTTGTGTGCTGAGTTTTGTTTCCACTGTTTATCTTTTTATATCTACAGGTCAGGATTCATTGTGGCAGAGATAGAACCCCTGGGGATTTACCAATTCTCTTCGAATTCTCGTCATATTGTCATATCTGAGGACTTCCAGACAATCACCCTCTATGTCCAGAGACTTTATGGCTCACGTAGCAACAGCACTCACTTGTACTATCAAACTCAAGAAGGCAGTGCAACAGCAGGACAAGACTTTACAGCAGTGTCAAATGGTCGCGTGGTCTTTGAATCGTCTCGCCAAACCAATGCGTCCTTCCAGCTTTCTGTTCTGGACGACTCGTTCTCAGAGCCAGACGAATCCTTTAACGTTAACCTTACTGGGGTCAACATGACTTTTGTGGATTCACATTGGGCGGCCACACCTCCTCGCCTCAATCCTCAGCACCGTCTGGCCACTGTCACCATTCTGGCCAGTGATGTGACAGGAGGAGTACTCAGTATTGGACCGGAGCTGGTTCAAGTGAAGGAGGACAGAGATGATGAGTCTCAGCTGGAGCGCAAGGTTCTCCTGAGGGTGCGCAGGTCGGACAGCGCCTCCGGGTCTGTCACAGTCCAACTGCGAGCATATGGAGGTGTGTATTTATTTTTTCATAGTTTTATTCTTGAATAGTGGAGATTATTTGAACCCTTCCAACTGTTTTTATATGTTATATTTGTCACAATAACCATGGTTAAACTGGCATAGAAATGGTTTTACACAATTTTCCTAAACAATGTGGTTAATTTGATTTGATTACTTCAGATTTGTAATTAATGTTAATAGCTATTGATTTTATTTAAGATCTTCAAAATGTTTCTACAATGTAGTTTAATCAAGATATTTATTTTACAATTAGAGGGAAGTACAGCACCCTTACCCTTTGTGCTGGGACCTGTTGGGACACTTGCTAAAGAGGGTGAGGATTTCCACTTGCAGACCTCAGAAGTGTCATTTCTAGAGGGTCAGAATGAGACTGAGGTGGCCCTCCTCATTCTGGACGACTCAGAGCCTGAGGGAGCAGAGGAGTTCTTCATTTACCTCAGTGACCCTGAAGGAGGTGCTCAGATCACTGATCGACCAATGCACGGGTTCAAGGCTTTTGTCAAAATCACCATCCTTGGTAAATATCAGCGTGTTTTTGTTGTTGAAAATGTGTCATTCTACATAATTAATCATAATTAATTCTAATATACACTCAATATGTTTTGTCTATGGAAGGAAGCGACTTCCATAATGGTGTCATAGGTTTTACCCTTAACTCGCTGGTAGGAAAAGTCTTAGATGAAGATTCAGAAAACAAAACTACTCTGCTGTATGTACAAAGACAAAAAAACAGGTAATCCTACAACAGTGACTCTTAAAATGTACCACTGGTTTTACAAGTGGTTTTACTGTTTGTTTTCAGAGCTTTTGAGGACTTGCAGGTTTTCTGGAGAGCTACCTTTAGCAAAGATTCTTTAAGCCTTATCAATAATGGGATCAACCTAACTACACAGCTAGTTCAGACTTCAGGCACAGCTTTTTGCAAGAAAGGAGAAGTATTATGTGCATTTGTGGTTGAAGTTCAAGATGATGAGGTACAGCTATACAGGGGTAAAAACAATACAAAATCTTGTACACAAGTTAATCTCATCTGTGTCTTTCTAGGAGCCTGAGTTTCCATCCTGGTTTTTAGTGGAGATCTTTCAAGTGGGAGAGGGTGCAGCAATTAACAAGACGACTCAATTCGCCAACATTACTATAGCCGAGAGCGATAATCCACAAGGCATTGTGCTCTTTTCTGTGGGCCATAGACTTCCCATTGCAACTGTGTCCCAAGCTCGTCTAAGCATCCAAGTCCACAGAGAAGCAAGCGCCTCTTCCATGACAGTTTACTATCGCACTGTGGTGAGTTTAGTTTTTCCTTAATATCTTCACAAAGTTTAATATTGGATGGATTGAAGATAATACATTCTATATTTTCACAAGCTGTCACATTGAAACCACTTTTTCTTTTTAATAGGAACTCTCAAAAGAAGACATTGTTGGTCAGTCAGTGATATGGCCTGCAAAAGAAGGGGTGGACTTTCCTAAACAAGAGGGCTTTCTAAATTTTGGAATTGGCCAACAAATTTCAGTTATGGAAATTTTGTTAACTCCAAATCAAGCCTCATTATTGGCCACACCTAAGCGTTTCCAAGTGGAGCTGTATAATGCCACAGATGGGGCGAGTGTTCACCCTGTGTTTGGACACGCTAATGTCACGCTGGTGTCCAATGATGCAGCGGTGGTTTTGTGGAGCTTGTTGGACCAGTTACATCAACCTTTGAACCCTGATATTCTGGACTCTGTGCTGCAAGAACTTACCAATGAGATCTCTCCTCCTGTGACACAAGAGCAGATGACAGCTGTGGTGGAAGCGTTGCAAATGGTAGGGAAAAGTTTTATTTGGATCATTTAGAATTGATAGTAAGAAACCAGCACCATTTTAAAGGCTATAAATCAGTTTGGTCCGGCTGATCCTACACACTTAAAGCCAGTTTGTCATCTGAAAAGGTCTTGGTTGTCACTCAATATAAGTAAAGCTATCATCACACGGATGCCAGTCCATATACTGTAACTGAGCCTCCAGACAGGTGGAGACATTTGATACTGGATGTTAAGAGAGGGCAGAACATAAAGACACAAGCTTTCATGTCACATCTGCAAAGAAAATCTGTTTTTACCCCTCAGCTAGAGACCTTTTTCTTCTAATTCTGTGTTTTTTACCCAATACCAGGTGCTCACAGAAGCAGAGAGGGAACCTTTAAAAGAAAGAAGCCAAAATCTGACATTTGACCTCTTGTGTGCCTTGGCCAACCCCAGTAGACCTGACACCAGAGGCCACAGTTATTTTGCTAAAGTGACAGAGAGATTTGCATTTTCTCTTCTGACACAAAACCGCTGTAACTTGTGAGTACAAGCATTTATCTTGAAAATGCACTAACATGAATGTCTATTTTAATAAGAGCTTTCTTCTCTCTATAGAGGGGGTGCCATCCTGAAAACGTGCCCTTTTATGTCCATTTCTGCCTTCCAGTGGTATCCAACTCAAATCAATGGGTACAAATTTAGGGGAAGTAATGCAGATTTCTTCCAACTTCCTGACTCATTGCTCACAGTGCCACCAGGGGTCACTGTGGACTGTAGCTACCTCAGTAGGATCCAGCTAACTGAATATACAACTGAACACTGGTTTCTTACCAATAATACACCTTTAGCACTTTCTGGAAAGGTAAATCATATTTAAATTTAGACAACCACTGTGGAAGTGGAAGCACCACTCCATCAAGTCAAAACCTTGATTTTTTAATTTTCTGTGCAGGTTTTTTCTTCCAGCCTTCAAAACAGAATCTCAGGACCTCTAGATCCTGGTATAGAAGTGATCTATCGCATCCACACTGCTGGCCAGCAAATTAAACCTGGTCAGTCTCTGTGCCTTCTCTGGAATCATACTTATGCAAGGTAATCTGTGACTCACCAATCATATTTTTGTATTGTGGATGACACATTTAATTTTCTGTGAATGTCTGTTTGACAGCTGGTTATCAGATAGTCAGCACTGCAGAGTTGTGAAAGAAAGTGGGAACTATGTGGAGTGTGCCTGTTCCCACTTCTCCATCTACTCGGCCTACGCAGAGATGGGCTCTCTAGCATCCTACAATGAGGCCTTCTATGGATCAGGGTTATTTTGTATATCAGGTAATATCTAATAAAAGTGCATAATTTTTTCCTGTCAGGTGTTTGTCATTACATGCATATTTTTCACTGCTTTCCAGCCTTTGCCTTGGCAATTATATCCCAAGCGCTGTGCTCACGTTTCCCTATGTTTGCTGCCAAACTGCTCACACACCTGATGGTGAGCTGCCTTGGGACCCAGGTACTACTTATTTTTCATCCAAGATAATAATAATATATTTATTCAAAGTGCATTGTTCATTATCTCCATACACGGTGATGGTAAGCCACTATTGCAGCCACAGCTGCCCTGGCGTAGGAGTGAGGCTGCCACTCTGTGCTATTGGCCCCTTCAACCACCACCAGTTATTTACACACCACATTCATAATAGTAAGATGTAAGTGATTTTAGCATATGCATTTTCCAATTTAGTTTATCTTTTAAAAATGCACTAACATAATACCCAAAGCCCCATCACAATCATTATCATGAAATGAAACACTGTATATGTGTGTCCCAACAACTTGCATCCTCCAATAATGATTTTGATCATGTGTGGATCATTTTATACAAAATGCAACAATTGTGATCTCTGAATGTGTGTCTTAACAACACAACAATGTTCACTGCACCCTTGTCCATTTAAAAATCCAGGTGTCATATAAGCAGTGAGTGAGATAGATGGGTAGCTGGAGGTTAGTCTCCTCTCCGACCCAAACATATGCGCGTGTTTGCGCATGTGTGTCTGAGCGCGAGAGCAGTAATTTTCCACTGTTCCCCCTGCGTTGGTTGACAAATATGAGCCCCTACTGAAGCAGTACGTTGTTGGGGAGTGACCACCTCAAACTGTTTATGGGCCGGACAGAGCCCCTGAACATGGAAATGTTTCGGATGGAAAATTACAGCTTAATTCTCTTGTTGTTACTATACTTTTTATTTGAAGTAAAGTTTCAGTTTTTATCTGAATTTCTAAATAAACTGTTTTACCTTTGCAAAAAGTTTGCAAGTAAAGTGTAACAAGTAGGATGAAAGTGGATGCAGTGGATTTTAGCTGGACTCTTGCCTCAGCATTGATTTGAGCTGTCAGCTCTCACTCCGATAACCTGCTGGACTGTGGTGCAGACCAGGGTCACACTGTAGGGAGATGATACATTTGGACTTTTATTGAATCTACTAGAGAAAAAAAACTCCCAACACTGGAAACAAAACTCAACTGAAGTCTACATGAGTATGCACTACTGTAAAAACCTTAACAACACATTAATAGTTACCAATAGATACTAATAGTTACAGAAATTGCTCCCTATCCATAACACTGCCAAGCTTATCACATCTCATCAAATCCTAGATAGCAACCAACACTGTACCCTCCATCACAGCAAGACAACTGAAAATTGTCTGAGTGGAAATTTACCCAGTGCATATAAGTGAACATTAGAAGGGCATCTACGTATGTACGCAAGTTTTATATAAACATTTGCAGAGCTTTTATTATGGAGTAATAATGCTTATTCAGCGTTGTGCACACCCCTGAACTCTAGTGACATTTCATAGGGATTTCTTATCTGTTAATAATGAATAGATGGAGCTTGTACTCTGTCATACAGAGATGAATATCTGAGCAAGAAAGACCTTATCTAAACAAAATTAATTCTGTATATTCCAGGGAGGTGATTAAAAAAGCTATTTTCCAGTTTGTTTCAGGCCCATTTCCAGCATTAAGACTTCAGTGTTTGCTTCTCCTCATCCTCATTCATTTCTTGTCTGCCAAAATATAAACCGCCATTGTATATCTTAGCCTAAACAAATCCTTAGAATGACATAAAAATCTTGAATTGTGAATAGGCAATTGTGTGGGATGATGAGATGTTTTCTGTCGGTTCAAGTTAGTGCCAAGACAGTGATGGCATGGTGTAATGTTACATCAGACAGAGACAGGGGAGAGCAGCGTAGGCCTCTCGGGGGACTCGTGTTTCTCTTTTCTGGACGTTCAACAACACCTTACGCCAGTGTCGCCCTGACGCCAGCGCTCAGAATCCGATCTGAGCCAGCATCTTTTGTCTGTCCTTGTGACTGATACAGCAGCAAAACTTTATACTTTGTTTTCTTCTTCGTACTTTTTTACTTTTCTTGTCTAACTGAGACACATTGATGGTCAATAAAAGACATTTCTTTTTGCTTCAGTAATGTGCCCGCCGGTGGCACTTTCTGAGTGACTCATTCGTTTCCCACAAGCCTGTTAGAGTCAAACTGAATCTTCCAATTTTAGCTGCAGCAAAACAAAAATGTCACATATACAGAAAAGGGTGGGCTATATGGACAAAGTGATGGCATAATATGGTTGCCTTTTTTAGAAATGTGATCAAACTTGCCTGTAAGTGTCATGGGTACGGTTCAAATATTGCCCAAAAGAAGGGAAGTAGTGCAGGAAACACAACAGGAAACACAGAAATGCAAAAATTACACTGTAATTTCCTATTATTTCTAAATGTGTATGACAAAATGCTTATCTCCAAATTGCAATAAGATAATTTGGGATTTATTTCACATATCTGTGTTTTAAAGGGGACATAACTTTTAAGCATGTAACGACAGTTTTCACTCGTCATTATCTTACTCACGGTTGTATTTTGATTCATATATGTTTGAGTAATCCTTTGTCCTGTGTTAAAAGTGCTAATGCTAAAAAAAAACATAACTTCACCTTCCCCCTATTCCCACCCACTGCACTGTACTATTAAAAAACTCAAACTCCAGATTAAAGAAATGTCACATAGTGATTTCTCCACAATAAAAGCACGTAAATGGAAATATGCTGCTTGTTACGGTGAAATGCCACTATGTAGCAGCGCCTGGCGCAGCTCTGTAGTTTTAAAACAAGTTTTTTTGATCAATATTGCAGTTTACAATGCACAACTTGTATAATAATAATCTATATATATTGTAGTTTAATACTAAACATCAAAATAAATCATCAATAAAGCGGAGTTATAGTAAGCTCTACATTAGGTGCAAAAGATCATGCCATACATTTTTGCAGTGTTGAACAATCTACACTGTACTTATGTATGTGGGGTGACCTGAATGGCCGTGCTGCACCCTCTGCCCTGTGTGGACTCTGGATTTTTAAACTCTTATTTTTGCCAAATGCGTGTCGTGGACCTAGAAACACCATCCATGAACTTTTCTCTATTTCCATTTAAAGCTCAGCAAACAGAAGCAGGAGGTCAGACAAGCTTTCCCAATTTATTTTTTTCCCCAGCCATTGTCAACTTTGCTCTTTTAACCTGATTATATGACTGGAAGATTTTAGGATATCCATACATCAATTACAGTTTAAATTTAGAGCCCAGGACAAACTTATGCTGTTGTTATGGGTATTCCCACACATGTTCTGTGTTCACACACACCAGAGCAAAATTGGAACTAAACCTGGAACTAAACCAGGACTAGAACAGGATCAAACAAGTCTACATCAGGATTAAACTGGGCTCAATCCAGAACCAAACCAGGACGAATGTGATCTCCCCCACAGTATGAAATCGTCACCTTGTCACACTTCAAGTTGTATGTCACTCGGGCGACTGTAGGGGGCGCTGCAGCTCCATACCATGCTCTCCAGATGTAGTATAGAGCTGATTAAAGGCTCTGCTTTATGACTGGGGCTTTGTGGAGAACTTTGCTAATTAAGACCCTATACCAATGGCTAGCTCTACCCACACTCTACTTTAAATACACGTGTGGAAGATTAACTTTAGCTTTTAAAGTTGATCAATTATATTCTTTTTTTTTAAATTTTAGAATCAGATGTATTGCCATTGTCAGCTCAGGAAATTCCCTCAAATTGGATTGTGCTTCAAAGGTGAAACATTCACAAAGGAGTAATAATATGAATCATAATAGTCTTGCTTATTAACATAAAAGTATCAAGGGCCAAATTAAAACTGGGACTAAATACATAAATTAAACTGGGACAAAATACATAATATAGATTAAAAGTAACATATATCCTATAAAAGTTCCTGTTCTCATACCTATGTAAAGGCTTAAAATTATTACAAAAGTTACAGTCCCAACTAGTGCATTGATTTTGCCATTTACATTGACAACTTCAGCCACTTTGCCTTGAAAGATAAGTCAGGTACTAGACAGTGGATTAAGGCATCTCAAGACCAATCAATAAGGCCCATTTTAAAGTTGTTGTTTTTTCACTTTTCAAGCTCAGTGGCTGCCTGGAAAGTTAAGTAACAGTGGCTGGAGCTGAACTCATGTTGAGTGTTGTTGAAGGAGCTTGGGCCTAACAGCTGGTTTGAGTGTTTTTATAGCCGGGCCCCATGCACATGAATCTCTGCGCCACATGTCGGCGGTCAATAGAGCTGTGTGTGGAGGGCCAGACTGGATCACCCCAGATGTGGAGGAAGGAAATCTAGAGAGGCGTCTTGAAAGGACCTCTGTTGTGATTGCAAGCAGATGTAGACACCCTTTAACACAAGTGTGGATGTGGGAAGGACGAGAAGTCAAAACGACTCTGGGCCGGTGGTACAAAATGTGAAGTATTATAGAAATCCTTTGTTTTTACTTTAATTGTTTCGGTTTTGCCTGACACAAAAAGTGCTTGTAAAATCCCCAGACGCATATTTTACATAAAACTTTTCAACAAGTTAGTCATTTCCTTCTTAGCAATTACCGTATGTGCAAAACTGTCAATTTTCTTCAAGTTAAGTCTGGAAGAATATACACACTATTATCGTATTACTTTGTGTACTTGTTAGCAAATGTACACAGTTCTGTGCGTGTTTTCACCTCAAACACGTAAAGAGGGAGCGAGTGTTTATGTGCCAACACCTGTTTCAGCAAGTCAGTCTGTGTCTGAGGTTCAACCCAAAACACTTGTAAACTTTAGTTAGTGTTGTGACCTTTAGCTAGCAGAATAATATGTCCACAATATACAAGAACCCTCAGTGACATGCCATACAGATGATGTACTAGGGATTAAACCAGTTCATCTTAAAATACATGTTTCACTTGTGCGTAGGCATTTTTTGCATTGATAGAATTGTTCATGTCTGCATTTTGTGTGATCCAACTACTTCAAACCGAAGTACACTCCCCGTCCCTCGAACATAATACATATGCCAGTTAAGTTACTAAATAAAAAGTGTCTAATAACTATATACTGACAATTGGAGATTTTTTGGGGAAATATTCTATCTCTTAGTATTCTGGCCAGTGACCTATCATAAACCTCACCACTTAAACAGCACAAGCACTTGAAGCAATGCTGCGCGTTTGGAGACTAGTGATGCACACCAAAGTTATACAAGGCTGAAACGCTGTGTAAACCAACCAAACTTGAACGTTATCACCAATAGTGCACATTATGTCTGTTTGTGTTAAATGTTTACAGTATATGATAATCATTGCCGGTAATGAGAGAAGCTATGCATCCACATTTGTAAACCCATTCTTAACTGATGCAATGATCTCATGTCTCTCCTTTTGTAAAGTAGTTTAATATCACAGTGAACAAAGGCTGTGGAGGCTGTGGGCTGAGGCTGGAACAAGCTAGATCAGACCGGTAGGAGTCGGAGAGAAGGGGGAGGGTGCAGAGGGCTGTAAGACGAAGGGTGGAGCAGAGGATGGAGGCAGCTGGGGGTATGAGAACATTTGGGATGAGCTCAGAGCAAACCAGAGTGATAAGGAGTGTAAATGGGTGCAGTGACAGACAGACGGCTATGGAGCTCATTCATGGAGTGATGTAATGCACCAAGCACATGCTATTTTTAGCCACAGTGATACAGTTAGTGCCCTAGCATCATCAGCACATACACAGCTATTGATCACAACAAGAGTAGATTGGAAAACACCAGCAGGAGTCAGCTGCACCAAAACAAGTTAAACACATCAGTGTCCAGAAGCTCCTCCTGCTGCAATATATAAGCATTATGTCATTATGAGGCTTTGTGTTCTGCAGCTTCACATCAGCCAGAGATGTAGCCTTTGA
Organism: Eucyclogobius newberryi; assembly: GCF_026437365.1. NCBI lineage: Eukaryota > Metazoa > Chordata > Actinopteri > Gobiiformes > Gobiidae > Eucyclogobius > Eucyclogobius newberryi. The sequence goes on from NW_027316278.1 coordinate 17,976,881, forward strand.
TACCTGAGACCTGAATCACTATGTATAGGGAGCTCATTGCCGTTACTATGGGATTACAACTGTAATCTAACTTTATATGATTCACAACCACACATGGTGCACACATTAGCCCACGTACTGTATATCGATGACGCGTCTGCTCTATTGTTCTGTTCCAAGATCTAATGTCAATAGGTATACTTATGCCTGCAAAAATACAAGCATTATTTTTAATTTATTCTATTAGACCACACCGCTTAAAATACACAGCTCTTCGATGATTAAAAGCCTTGTAGCTTATTTATTTTTGCGATGGAAAATGATCCACTGGTTCTGAGCGTATCTGTTTGTAGATAAAATAAAAAAGCATTTAACTGGATGAGAAACAATTATCAACATGTAATATACGTAGTTACAATCACACTTGACGCCTCATTTTTGTTGGATGGGAACCATGTGAAAACAACTGTTTGGGATTATTTTCTCCCATGACGTGGTGAAAGAAAAGTCCTTAACAAAAGAGTAAATATGATGTTTGCTTTTTATTACTCCTCTTATTGGGTTCAGGACCACACACAATTTAGAAGAACATAAATAATTTAATTAATTTAAATTAGCTTGAATGTATAGATAATGAAACATCTCAATTGCACTATCCCAAAACATAAGTCTACTTTTGAAACCATGTACACTGTATTGTCTGCGTGCATAATGTGGTCAACATTAGATCTCCAAATGATTAAGTGATGTGTTTTTCTTGTAGTCGAGTTCCTGTTTTACCAGACACTTGAGCATTAAAACACGCCCAAGAACACGGACGTGGCTTGTATTTAGAGTAATACACCTCCAAGCTTTGTGATAGAGCGCAGCCTTAGGGTCTAGACAGCTTGACTCCTGCTTACTCACACGAAGAGGAGGAGGTCCAGTGCCAGATGACAGAGCAGCAGATAGTGTCTGATCACATCCACTCCTGTCAACACGCTAGAACTTTAGCCAATCAGAAACAAGCTTTTTTAATTATACGCTCAATTATTTTCATTAAGGTGAGCTATATAATTAGCTGATCCAACTTGTGTGAAATGTCAGAGCTGATTTTACGCACTGCAAGTGAGGAAGATCATTGAGTTTCAGCTTGAAATGGTTTTGTTTTATTCTGTTGCTTTGCGAGGCCTTTTTTGCCTCTGGTTAGAACTACCATGTCTAAAGCAAACAAACTGACTAAAGAGTTTTCAGTTATGCCAAAAAACTGCAAAGTATTGTGTTCTGTATATTATTTATTGTTATTAATACTTTGTGTATTTCAAGTAATAGTACTAATTGATATTTAATTATATTTTCCAGCTCTTCACTCCTGTTGTTATTATTATTTGCCTGCATTCTTCCCTTCCCTGATACGGCTCTGGTGTTGGCGGTGGTCCAATGGCCCATTATATAAAAGTCCCTCTGCATAGGCACGGGTAACCCTCCTGCTACTGGTTTATGGGGCAATCAGAAGTTTCCTTATCAAGTAGATACGTCTGCTGCTTGTAGTTATGTAATTACTGATCATCATAAAATTCTGTACTCTGTTCTCTCAGGGTTTTCTGAATAGGTACTATTTTCTGGAACTTTTACAGTTCTTTTGTAACACATTTGCTGCTTGTGATGGTATAAGTGGTTCTGCAGAAATGCTTTTTTTGCTGAACTCAAAGATTTGAAACAATTCTTCTCAAATGCTGTTCGTAAGTTTGTCAAAATCTGCCTTAGTAGGCAATAAAATGTTCATATTAATAATCCATCCCACCTCGCTGGTGTGGCATATGAAGATGCTGATGACACGACTTAGACCGTGTGCTTTGACTGGCCACAATAAAAGGAGGGTGTTGGTTGAGGATGAATGTAACAACAATGGACATGTCATTGAGCATGTCTGGATTGGATTGACGTATACTACATTTGTATATCTTGAAAAACATGCAATATGAGCCTCTTTGAAACTCTCCCCAGACACAACCTGACCTGGCCTGGTGGTGTCACCTCCTTGTCTCCATGGAAACAACTTTAATGCCATACTGTGGGACTTTATAAAGCAAAGCATTAACATCTCCAATGAAATAAGACCAGAAAAGTTACTTTGGGCACATCCAAGTAGATACATTTTGATCCAGTTTTACTTGTAATGTTACAGATTGCATTACCGGTACTTCTTTACATTAACTGAACTTGATTAATTTAGATGTAATTGAATTGCTATAATAATGGACTATAAGTCACATTCAACTGTTAAATCTCTATACTAAACATGTTAAGTGATACCTTTCTTTATTTGCCCACAGTTGTGCTTCTTGGTGTCTGCTTTCCGCGGGCGAGTCTTTTCAGATGACAGCTGCTCTGCATTGGCACTTTTCACTCATTACTTTTATCTGAGCCAATTCGTTTGGATGCTTATTCAGGTAATACCAGGTTTAAAATATGACATATTCAACATTGCACATACTGTTCTCTGTGTAATTGTCTTATTAACTTGTCATTAACAGAGGTGTCAGTTATTATGAATGTGTTACATAATACTTGATTGTTACCCCATATGCACTTTTACAGAGGTCTGAAGGAGCATGGCATGACCCTATACATTCCAGTGTCCCTTTTTCATGACGTGAACATGTTAATACATGTGTGTGTGTGGAAGTTCTTATACCACAAAGGCAAAGTAGTCTAAGCCTAATCCATCAAAGAGAAAGAAATTTACTTATTGACCTCCTCAGAACAAGAATGTACTTGATTGAGTCCTTCAGACATGGCCACATAACATAACAACCCAGATAAACCTCTGTGGTAGTGTTCTTTGGAAACAGTATTTTAACATGTTCCTTGAGATGATCGTTTACACCTACCTCTCCATGCTGTCCACTTGCTCCACCTTTTATCTTGATGTTTCAGTCTCATAATTTCTTACATTTTCTTTGTAACCTCGCTCAGTTCAGAGCTCTAATAGGTGGAGTCTTAGTATCAGACTAAGCCATAACGAAACCACACGTATACAGGGGAGGATTTCTCTGATATTATTGTTTACCAGATGACCTCTGACTCACTTGTACAGATAAAGCCCTGGACCAAAGACTCTCATGTGGTTTAAAGGGGTGTATGAAGCTGTACCAGAACAAATGGAAGCAGTTGATGTTAAAATCAACTTTTCTGGCTTTAAATGGCTTTAATTTCTAGTATAGTAAATTAGAGGATATAAACTCCCTCAATGTCATGTCAATGAGACCATTTTTTGGGTAAAAAATAGACTGAATCAATTGTCAGCTATGATAATATTGTCTCCTCTTTAAATTGATGCATAACAGGGACTATTAGCCAAATTACCAGTATTACCAGTAACTTTCTTGAATCAGATGTTGCACGTGGAATATGGCAAATTTCTTCTAACATGGTAGGCAAGTATAAACACAACCATCCATTAAAATATACTCTAAAGCTCAAGTTCAGTGGCTGGTGCATAAACCTGTCCCACATACAGGAGTAAGCCCCTTTAGAGCGATCCGTTTTCAGGTAAGTGCTGCATATGAGAGGTGCGAGGTGCCAGCAGCTCTTTCACTCACATCATAAAGACTTTAATCAATAATTGTTGTGTCTCACATAGTGAGACATGCTTTTGTCTAATGCAGTCTCTATACCATACTAAATAATATTTAGTATGTTTTTTTAGTATGGTACAGTGATTTGTTCACTGTACAATGTTTTGCTGTCTTTGACATTACCTGCAAATTATTGAGGAAACTCAAGTTACAATTTCTTAAAGGTTCTGAAAACATACAAAGGTTATTGTTGACAGTAAAAATTATGTTTTCCTTTCTCACACTTCACTTCACTTCAATGCTGTGAAGTTGTGTTTAGTGAAGTTGAGTAGTTAAACAATATGGTCTTGGAGCAGGGAAGGTTATCTGAGGTAGAGGTCCCTTTGTGTCACAGCTGACGGACACTGACAAACAGCAGTCATGCAACACATTATCACAACTCAAAAGATACAGATTACACTATTATAGTTAGGGATAAAAGATGATAACTTAACTGATGTTAGGCTTAATGAGGTCATATTAGCTGAAGAAAGTCATGACAACAACAGGTGTTCAGAGTTGCATAACAGTATCTGCTAGTGGCACATTAGTGTTTGAAACCCCACTGGAATACAGACAGATAAAGCCATAAAAGTAATGCATTTGTTGATAACCATGTGTAATTGTGGAAAATACATATTAAGAGAGGTGCATTTTTCAATCCTTGACAAAAAAGTTGTGTTTTGTCTCTCTCAGGCGGTGAACTTCTGGCAGGTGCTGGTGATAAATGACGAGCACACTGAGCACAGATACCTGCTTTACGTCCTGCTGGGATGGGGCCTTCCTTCTCTCGTTATTATAGTGCTGGTTATAGTGCTGCTGGGCGGATTTGGCTGGACCATATATGCCACATATGGACTGGTGCTCGAGGATGTGTGAGTATTTGTGTGTTTTTAAACACACAAACACACAAATTGTGGTTCATTTTCTCAGTTGCGCAGGCGATGTGAATTTGAGCTTGAGTAAACACCTGAGCAGATGACATCATGTCAGGAGATGGGCGGTCCAATCAAATGAATGAATAAATGAATGAGTAAGTGTTTAGCGTACGCCTCCACCCACCGAAACTTGAGGCTTAAGTAACACCTCTGTGCACCTCTGTGTAACACAGACACGTAGAGCTATGTCTTGCTCCCTGCAGCTAAATATAACACATTAACTTAAACTGTTGGACTATCCTTATAGTTATACATACAGTCATGTATTTTTCCAGTTTAAATATAATAAGAAATCATAATGAAAAGCCATTAGGTGGAGTGTTTATCATGGGAAATGAGGTTAGTTTCCTGTACCGTATTCAGGAACAGTACAGTGTACCGGCATGCCCTTGATAAAGGTTTCATTTCTGATAAAAGCAGTAACATTTAAACAATTGTGTTTGATTAAATGGTCTATAATGTACTACCAGAGGAGCAACCAAAGCAGAGATGTAGCACAAATATCTGAATACAAACCATCTTGGTCGGCCCAAGGTTGATCAGTTTTCGATATGAAGAATGCACATTATACATTATATATGTGGACATACATCCACACAGCTCAAATGACCACTGTGAGCTCATCCCATTTCCCCGCCTTTAGAGCAAGAAACACCTTATTTACTGACCCCAAAACAGTGTTACACAAACAAATTGTGTACATAGTGTTTTAATAAATTATAAATCTAAACCAGGACTAAGACAGGTCTAAATCAAGACAAGTCTTAGAAAACCTGCAAACTAGAAATGCATTAGACCTCCAAGATAACACCAGGGAAACCACATATCCCATAGTTTGAGAATCATAACATTTCTAATCACAAGACTCTGTCTCTTGCAGTCTCATTCTTTTACAAGGCCACAGCAATGAAACAACTTTTGGTCCAAAGATTTCTCTCTGCTCTCGTCTGCCCTGTGTCCTGAGGGAAGATGATGTCATGTTTTTTTTGGCATACCGCCTGTTGTATTATGACTAGCACAGCTCAAATTTCTCAGCTGTAGTGAAGCTCTGTAACTAAACCGTGGATCCCACTAACCCAAAGGGTTTGTTTTGTGAAATGGTCACAATCTTATTTGAGGATGTTGACTTTCATTTACTTTCTCAGAGACAAACATAATTCCCCTGAAACTCTGCAAAGGTTTCCCATAAAACGCATGAACTGAACACACTGTAGATCCAACCAGCAATGGCCTTCTGGATGTTACTGTATTATAGTAAACTGGGTGGGAGTGTACATTTTTGGCTTTGGCTCCAAGTTACAAGGTTATGTTTATTCCTAATAGGAATAAACATAAGAAAATTATTTCGCAAAGTGAAAAGAGAAAATAGGTATTTTAAGAAACTAGTTTCTACTTCTCCCAAACACATCACAAGAATTCACATGCATGATTTAGCACATGCACAGTAGGGCTTTAACAAGTTAATCAATAATTTCAGCTAATTGATTATAGAGATAGTGGTCAGCTAATTTATAATCAAATCATTGTTTTCTGGACTACACGGCGGCTTCAAAACATGCTATGTGCTGAGCAAATGGATTTTATGACTCAGACAACGCAAGAATTGCACCAAAATGGCACAGAAAGCGTGTATTGATGACAGACCTTTTATATCTGTAAATATACTCACTCAATCAAGATGTCCTCAAGTGGCTGTACTTTAGCTTCATCTGGTTCAATGTTCGTAAAAATCTATATTCAAAGGACTTCCGCAATCAAAACTACATATCGATGGTTTTAAAGAATAATCACCAGATCAATCGGTTTCAATCAGTAGAAGCAGCTCTAATGCAATGTTTAAGAACAGAGTTTTCAGACGAAAGGCAGAGCAGGGTGGACCTCTGACATGGTAATGCAGCCTTAAAGTATATATATATTTTTTGTTTTACAGATGCTTTATCCCAAACGTCTACGCAGCTTTGTGCACAGCTGTCCTGGTGCCCCTCATCTGCCTGGTCACTGTGTTGGTCATATTTATTCATATATATCAGGTTACAGACCAGTGGAAGGCCTACGACGACATTTACAGGGGACGCACCAATAGCACAGGTACTGCATAATTAACTTAAATGTAATGTGTACTACTCAGACATTGAGGTCTAGAGCCGCCTTTAAATGTTTGTTTATTATAGTTCAGTCATTTATCAAAAGGAACATTGTGCTTTTATTACCAGTGTAACCGGTTTCTTTTGAGTCTGTACTAAAGTCCAACACGAATGAAGGAGTGTTTGTATTATTGTATGCAGAATTGATTTTTGCAGCCCCCTAACAGGACTTTCTGTCTCATAAGCTTATTATTTTAGGTTATTGAATCTTGCTGGCTTCTTGCTTTAGCTGGGATAGTTGGCTGAGGGTCACTCAGTAAATAGTTGCCTGTATGGTCTGCTCTCACTCTCTGGGCAGTGTGAGAAATAGCAGCTTTTCTGACGTCAGTATTTAAGACAGTGTTTGTCTTTTCCTCCTTTTTAAGGACCAGGTGTCCACTGACGGCTTTTCATCCAGAGTAAAACTCTATGTCAAGAACACCGTGTTATTGCAATGACTTATTGGTCAATGTTTATTTTTTTTATTGCTTGTCTTCCCTGACCGACTGAGATAAACAAACACATGTGAAAAGGAGGCTTGATAAGAATATACAAGGCTAAGCACATTTTGTGTTTATACTTTATTTTATTGTCCACAACTCCCTGACCCCAAAATACTACTTAAACTACTCTTTGACTGCTGCTTGTTAAATCATTTTAAGAGCCAGGCCAATGTGGATACTATCATATTGTTCTTTACATAAATGATGCATAAACATCCTAATAATTAACTGAAATAATTTCCTGTGGTTAAAGTGAAGATCCATCATCATGGCATTTTTATCTAAGTAGTGAAGTATTCTGTAAACCTCAGCTTCAAGAGATTAAAATATCTCAACAGTCTTTCAGCATCAACATGCAGATTTATTAGCATGTATTTGTATAATTGTTTTGTTTTTTTAATTGGAGCATTCAAATATTACAGTATAAATGACTTCCTTCCTTACTTTCATTCAGTCGTTACAGAAGTTTCATTGAGAGGCAGTATTTGGTTCTGGAAACCTGTTCTTACTGTGGGAGCTCTTGTCTGTCCGCAGAGTGGAATGTGCTTACGAGCTGGAAAATATAAGAGAGGGGCAGGAGATGAACACAGATGTTCACAAAATGTTGTAATGCAGTTCTTGCTTAAACCAAGATATGCACTGCTCTGCAAATATCAGACTCTTTCTCAGAGCGTAGTCCTTGGGCATTTGAGAAACAAGACACTCTTCTTAGCATAGAGATCATTTCAAATCAAGTGAAATATGGGCCCATATAGATGCAGTTCATGCACAGGAAAGCTGCCAGCGCTGGGGAAGTTGCACCTATGTGAAGCGTTTCTGTGCAAACGTGAGCCCTGTGCCCGCTGTTTCCATCCTACTTGTGAACTGAACTTTGTCTGCACAGCCACACCGTAGCTGCAATACTGCCACTCAGATTAGCTTTAATGCCAAAATAGTAATAATATTAATAATAACATGCAAATGCCTTGCTTAAGGACACAACAACAGATCTTGGTGCTCCACTGTTGCGGTTCCTGACAGAAAGTTACTTATGTGTTTTGTTTTGCCTTCTCTCTCCTGATTACCAGTGCCGCTGTCTTCTCATTATTTGTTCTCACCTTCACATTTACTTTAAAGCTGAAGTACCTGATTTTCAAACTACAAAAAGAGGAAATAAGTGTTTAAAGCTATCCAACTTGTCCATAGCTCTCAAAAACCCAGTGTATTCACATGCATTAATATTCAGGCTTGTGCACAGCTTTAGAGCTGCTTTTTCAGATGAAGTGAAGCTGGGGTGGACCACCAAACCCCATCAGAGTACTGCTTATGACTCTTACATCCTGGTTGACAAGAAAATGTGATTATTAGCGACAGACAGCATCTCATTGTGTCTGTTTTTACAATATACTCTTTGGAGGGAACAAAAGATTCACTCATATACAAAGAAGTAGCCCAGCTTTAAGACCACAAAACATCAGAAAAGGACTCTCCTGGCTCCTGGTTTTGTTACATAACCATGATTTGTTGATTACACCTATTGGTTTGCAAGAGAGGTGCAATTATCGAAATGCAAAGCAAGACATAACCGCGGCGTCTCATTATCTTGCAGAAGTGCCACTGGTCCTGCTCCTGTTCCAGCTCATCTCCCTGGTCTGGTTGTGGACGGGGCTTCATATGGCCTACCGACACATGTGGATGCTCATCCTTAATGTGATTTTCAACTGTCTGCTGGTAAGATTTACAACACCTCAATAACTATTTGATGTTACCTGAAATGGCTGTGCATATTACCAATGATATTATCGAGGAAACAGATAAGGAAACAGCAGGATCCAGCCACTGAGATGTTCATGTTTTGTGCTGGTCTATCCACTTCTCCATTGTCAGTGTAGAAAGTGATGAAGGCTGCTTGACTCCCTCTGAAGTGCTGTTTGATGCACTGAGAGAACAGTCGTCCCTGTCTCTGTGACTCCATTAAGACACTCACACACCTGTTGCTGCAATCTCTCTATACATTTCTAAATTTAGTGCTCCCTCCTCTGTTTTTTATCCTGACTTTGTGTTGCTGCAGATAAAAGGACGTGCCAGATTACTTCGTCGCAAAATATCTTTCGCAGCTGGCCTTGCTCTTTTGTAGTGCACTCAAACTTCAAAGCCTTACATAACACGCTATCTCCCTGGGTGATTGAAGCTGATCTTGGATAGTACCTTGTTGAATCTAGTTATTCCAATTCTGATGTAAGGATGCCATTTTCCAACACAGACAATCAGCAGAGGTAATGATTTAGTCCAAATATAAAGTGTCAGAATTTGTAACATACTCGCTTGAGAATAACATTTCTTGCTAAGTCCTTAGATTTTTTGGTGTTGTTTGTCTAACCACAAATGACACACATTGTTTTGAGACTAATCTGTTTTCTGTGGTCAGTTTCCATGAATTAACTTAAGAGGAATGTTTTTTTTGTGTGTGTGACTGTACCACAGGTTTATCTTATCTTATTCTTAGATACAGCATCTGATTGAAAAGTGCGGAATAATGTCTTTGTAAATCCTTCATAATATGTACCATCCAAGTGTCAAAATAACAGTCTAGTGTTTTATTAACGTTTAACAATCTCTTGTATCTAGCAAACAGAAGTGAAGTCAGCGCCAACAGTTGATGTCGCACGTAGCACTTTCTCATTAGAGTTTGTCCACTGTGTAATGTGGTCATAGCTCAACGTTGTGCATTCTTGAGACTCCCTGATATATTTTTGGGCTGCTGTAGCCACACTAGAAACTAAATACATATATATAGGGATAAGGGATCTAGCATAACCCTGCGACAAGTTGGCCACTGTCCAGGGTGTACCCCGCCTAAGGCCCGAAGTCACTGGGATAGGCTCCAGTCACCCGCGACCCCGAAAGGGAACAAGCGGTAGAAAATGGATGGATGGATGGATGATAGGACAGAATTCAACCTTTTCTGAATTGGTTTAGAATGATCTTGAAATACTGTATATTACAACCCACATAACACCACTTGTTAATTATTGTGTGATAAAGTTATATTCTATTGGGGGTAGAAAAAAAAACTCTATCATTGTTAGTGTTGGGAAGGATACTTATGTCATACATACCTTTTTGTAACATATTCTGTTACTTGGTCTAGTCAGAGTACTTTATTCTGAATACTTCGAATACTGTCATTTGAATTGCATTAATTTATAAGATGAGAGAACCTTTATCACAAATTAAATTAAAGAAGGAACAATTCCACATGCACTCACTATAAAAGCAGCTTTTTGTATTATATTGCTGTTCAAAGCCTAAATCAAATATCATAATGTATTACACTGATTTCAGAAAAGTAACTGTATTCTGGATAACACCAAAAGAAAGAGTAATATAGAGAAAAAGAGAATATAGTGACTCAAACAAAATGTGTATTCTGAATGTTTTCAGTTACTGATCATTGTAGTATAAAAAAGTGTATTGATTATAGAGCCTTTTCCGTAAGATCGAAAGTAAGTTTTAAATATTTGTATTGTGACATCACTACGCTTCACATTTACATACAATCTGCACCAAACTACCCTCCGACCACCACCAATCGCTCACCCAACTTGTTCATACATAATATGTTTGCATGTGCCTTTTCCCTAAGTGCTTTGAGTGTTTAGACAAATAGAATGTGCTGTAGCAACGTTAGCTTCAACATCAAGACATTTTGGCCCTTTAAATTAGACTAGATTAGCCTTTATTGTACGCGTAGGTAAATGTGTCCTCATCATTTGGACCCATCCTTCAACCAGTGCCAAACTATTCGGGGAACCTATCTCCACATTTGTGTTCCGCTTGGTCAGGACTACCTTCAGTGGAGGATTTTACATATGGTGCCGTTGTGAAATTGTATTGGAAATAATATTGTTTAGTAAAGGTAAACCACATACTTAGCTTCTGTCCTCTGCAAAACTGTAACAAAAAACATATCATATAAACATATATTACTTTTCTTTTTTTTTTGTTCATGCTGTGATTTTTCCATTAGTCAATTTTTTCGTCGTGTGGCACCTTTTATAACAACGCCTGATAATTAGACTGTTAAGCAGCTGCAGATGTTACAGCGGCGTCCATGCCTTGTTCATACCACAACTGGTCATTATATAAATAAATAAAAAATAACTCTTTACTTCTTATCACAGCTACATTCATAATCATAATAAGGGCTTTCCCAGTATTGTCGATTAAGATCAATTACAACAACATTAATTCTATCACAGCATCCTCACTCCTCATTATCTGCTGCTTAAACCTCATTATACAGTGTTATCATAGGCAGCGTCACCGGTCTTCATCGTCGTGTGCTTAATTCAGATCCGCCCTGTTTCCGTATTCAACATTTGTGACTAAAATAGCATTTGTTTGCCATCATGGAAAATATTGTTCAAGATTATGCATTTTTTAATGTGCTGGCTCATACAACTGACTACTTAAATTCTTAAACATAAATTCAGTTCAAATGGATTGCTGGTTTGCAGAGGTGGATAATACTCAGCTACACTTACTTGAGTAAACTTTTTAAGAAATTGTACAGAATAATTTTACTCCTACAAGTAAGTACCTGTATTCTGTGGTTACTCTCCCCACTGTGAGTAATTAAAAACAAACTGCTTTGTTTTTGTGTCTATTCTGTGTAAATAGCAGAATCATAGTAGAAAAAACTTCAGTTGTAGTCATCTGGACTCAGTTTGAAAAAATAGACGTTTCGACTCTCATCCAAGAGTCATTGTCAATAAAAGAATTTAGATCGAGAACTCCGATATTAATACTGTTCTGTGGTAAGACCCCCCATTGGGAGGAGCCTTCCTGAAGTAGAAAGAGTTGTTCTTTCTACTTCAGGAAGGCTCCTTTTATTGACAATGACTCTTGGATGAGAGTCGAAACGTCTATTTTTTCAAACTGAGTCCAGATGACTACAACTGAAGTTTTTTCTACTATGGAACACACCTGGACGAATGAGGGATTACACCGACATAGCAGAATCATATTTGAAATACATTTTACGTCCAAACTGTTACTCAGTACAAGTATTAGTTTCTCCAAATACCTGTTTATTCTTACTTGAGTAATTATCTGGACCGCTACTTTTAACTTCTACTTGAGTAATATTATTTTAAAGTAACTTTACTCTTACTTCAGTACATATTTTGGCCACCTCTGCTTGTTTGTTTAAATTATATTTGTTTTTAACACCCAAATCATGATAAAGTCTGCATATCCTTTATCAACGCAACATATTGTTCCTTGTCGTGCAGAACTGATCTTAGCTCTGCTCCCCAGCATTTTCCATCTGTAGCAATTGGGCCTCTTGAGTGATCAGGGAACACTTATATAACAGGCCTATAGTTGTAAAACCGGTCCCTCTTGCTCCACGGGCCACTAACGATGTGTGCTAATCGCCTCTCCACTATGATAGACATGCGCTCCTCTATAGCACAAACACCCAGCGCTGACCAACACCTGGCTGCTTCGGATCACACAAAGCAAAGGCTCATAAATGTTATCAGTGAAACATACAAAACAAGCAATTACACAGGCCTGACTATAAGACTGGAACATTGTGCTCTCCAATGTTCTCAAATCAATAATGTATATTATATATATATATATATATATATATATATATATATATATATATATATTCTATTACTGTTAGTGCAAAGTTTGGATCTTTAAGCTCCTAAAAAAATGATTTATTATATATACATAATGTTGCAGCCAGCAAAGCAGTGGCTACCATAACAACAACAACAACAACAACAACAACAACAACAACAACAACAACAACAACAACAACCCTAAACTAAAGTTTAGTCTAGGGTGTATTTTGAAAAGAGTGGGGATATTTGATGAGGGATTATAATACTTGGAATAAAACGTTTTCTTAGTATTTTACATACTTTCAGTGTCTCATCTTGTCAGTCTACAGAGTGCAGAAACGTTTTCTTTTAATGTTTGGAGGGTAATTTAGAGTTGTATCAGTTGATTCCTTTATGGACACGCCTCATTTATATGTCTAAATTATAGCTCTCATGTGTTTAATGGTGACGTCAAACTCACCCTCTTGTTTGTCTATATGTGAATGCCATCATTTGTAATGGGCATTGTGAAATACAGAACAGCCCTGTGGTATTTAACACTTCAATGTTTTGGGCTAATTCTCAGCAAAGTGTTGTTGATTGAAAGCATTTTGTAATGTCAAAGAAGTCGGAAAATCCAGAATACCAGTGTAGTAACTGTTGTTTTCTTAGCTAAATTATGTTTATTTATGATGTCATTGACTAAACAACATTTATTTTTTTCTTTACTTTTCTCCAGGGCCTGTATGTTTTTGTTGTGTACTTTGTCATGCATAACCAGCTCTGTTGGCCCACTAAAGCCAGTTACACTGTTGAGATGAGCGGACATGAAGGTCCTGACTCTGCCTATCCAGAAGGAGGGCCGGCGTCTATAGGGGGCGACATCAACAAATCAACTCAGAACCTTATCAGCGCCATGGAAGAGGTACTACTACGTTCACAACACAACACACAATATAAACACACCACCACAAATAAGATACATTAGCAGCAGGTAAGTGACTTGACAAAGGTTAACATACCTGCCAGAAAACAGAAATCACATGGTTCCCGACATACGTGTTTGATCATGTATTTTTAATAGCTATTTATCTGTTTTCCTGCTGTTCTTGAACTGTGCTTTGCAGCTCTGGAATTTCAACATAGTGAGCCAAATAAAGGTTTTCTTCTCATATCTTATCTTATCTTATCTTATCGTTGGAGTTGGACATAGAGTTATATTGAATTTAGATTTTTTTTTACTCATCTGCCTCAATCAATTACATACCGTTTTTTCCGGACTATTAACTATTAAGTCCCACCAGCCAAAAAATGCATAATAGAGAAGAAAAAAACATATATAAGTTGCACTGGAATATAAGTTGCACTTTTGGGGAGATGTATTTGATAAAATCCAAGACCAAGAACAGACATTTAATCTTGAAATGCAATTTAAACTATTAACTGATTAGAGAACATGGTGAATATGTGTATGTATGCTAACGCTAACACCTTCAGCTACATGACGCACAGACAACAAACTGCAACAAACTGTCGCAAGTGTCTGGTATGTTAACGTAACATATTAACAGTTATTCAGATAACTATAGCATAGAGAATTACACAAAATCACTTAATTCCATTAAATTCTTCTTCCTCTGTGTCATTTCTAAACAACGCCCCAAACTCCGAAGGTAGACAAAGTGCCAATTCTTCTTCTACGCCCCTTAGAGCCTATAGTGCCCTCTGGCGGTTTCCAGTGTAAAAATAACAAATAATATCACAAATAAGTCGCTCTAGAGTATAAGTCGCACCCAAGTCAAAACTATGAAAAAAGATGCGACTTAGTCCGGAAAATACTGTACTTTATCTGTATATTTACTGTACATGATTCACATTATTTACACGTTTCCATTCCCCCAGTGCACTTCGGATAGGCTTGATTATAAAGGGAACATCAGCTTTGTCTCATGTCCTTATGTAACAAGTGTGTAAAATTGTGCATGAGTTCAGATACGGCCAGGACGTCATGCTCTCGGGCCCTGTAAAGTGCGTGACCTTTCTCTTTGGTTTCATGTCAAAAACATTCTGAAACTCAAAGAAAATGCCCTACAAGGATCAAAGCAGGTTTAACTTACTCCAGGGAACTACGTCAGGAAGTCAAAGCTATCCCCTAATCTTGTTCTATTCATGAAAGATCTACTTTTAGTGTTCCAACTTTCCAGAACATAACAGGTGTGACGGAGAAAATGTTCTATAGTAGCTTGATAGTTGAACTAAATTAGCCTAAAATCGGCATTGGGACAGGATAACGTGATTCATTAAAATGATCCACTTACTTTGTTTGAACATGGATGTGATATAAGAAGTGCCTGGTGGAGCTTGGTACCCTTCGCAGGACAGTCTGTGCCCTGCCTCTGCCTCTGGGACTTACACAACTCACTTTTTCATATGGAGATTTAGAAATGTATTATGCATGTGACAGGTTTTCATGTTTTTCTAATTATGACTTTGTTTAGTGGAATAGTCCCTGTGGTCATTTGTTTTCATAGTTTTGAATCAGTCAAGTTGCAGTTCGTGGAAAATAATGAAAAATAAAATAAACAATTACATCAAGTAGAGCTGAATTCTGAATCCCTCTGTGAAGTCATCAATAAGCAACACACATAATAATGAGACAATTTACACAAAACTGACACATTTTTCTGACAGTTTAAACATTCATTCAACATAATAAAGGTGCTTTTATTTGTCAAATCAATCAATCAAGTTTTGTGTAATTTATATGGATTTTGGCCCTTATTTATAGTATGGTCACTAGGTAACACTCGCTGGAAGTAAAATTACAAATTTTAAATAAAAAAACAACATTTTCAAACTGGGGAAAAATAGGCAACATTTTCACGGTGAGCACATAGACGCCATCGGAACGGAAGTTATTGTTCCGGAAGTTACAAAGTCCAATATGGCGCATTTTCACACCCTCCTGTACGGTGTGGTCTGCTAGAGCAGCAGCATCACAGAGAGGGAGAGGAAGAAGCTGGACAAAGTCATTAAGAAGTCCAGCTCCGTCCTGGGCTGTGCTCTGGACTCGGTGCAGGAGGTGGGGGACAGAAGGGTCCAGAAGGGACAGAGGAGCTTCAGTGACAGACTGATCCATCCTCGCTGTGTGAAGGAGACGTTTCACAGGTCTTTCCTTCTGCTACCGTCAGACTTTACAACAAACACTGTTAGCTCTGAACACTCATGATCATGTGCAATACTGTTTTATTCATGTGCAATACTGTTTTATTCATGTGCAATACTGTGACATAATGTCAGTTATCCCTGGTGCAATATTTTCTGTCCATATAACAGCTGTAAATAAGAGTGTTATTATTATTATTATTAAGATTATAAGAGTTATTTCTAAGTTATCTGTTTGTATGATTATACTTCGGTGCCTAATCTGCGTTGCAACACTGGAATTTCCTCATTGTGGGACAAATAAAGCTGATCTTATCTTATCTTAAACATAACCAGCAGTAAACCTGTCTAACCTGTCATACGCACTTTAACTTAGAATGAAGTATAGACCAGTAATATTTGTTCAAGAACATGAGTTTTATTCTTGTTGTATAATAAATTTAGACTGCAAAGGATTCATTGATTGCTGCTCGTTTCATTCCCTCACCCTAAACCCCTTGACCGTTCATTTACCCCATGAACCTGCAGTGACCCTTTGGCTTGGCCCTAAATCTTTGGAGTGTACTTTGTTTGACCTGTACTTTACACAGGGCCAATTAAATGGCTCATCGTCACGGCAATAACTCATTTAAATGTATAAGAGCTATTTCATACACAGTGTAATTTTCAATGACTTGTTTTAGGTTGCAGCTGACTGGGAGCGGGCCTCGCTTCGTCCCGGCAGTGAGCCCAGTGTTGTGTTCAAATCCAGTCCAGTGATGGGGACGTATGGGTCGGATGGAGGCTTCATCAACACAAACCTGGTGACTGGAGACGAGGAGTCCCAGGAGTTTGATGACCTCATATTTGCCTTAAAGACGGGTAAGAGTCACACGTTTATACTGTATTAATTGCTACAAATGTAAAAGGAAAAAGAAAGAAAAATCCATAATTCAATGACCTTGACCTTGATTGCTCTACACACAAAAACACAAATAGCACTCTCTCATAGGCGTTTGAAAAAGCCCCAAAAAAATTGACCAGTTCTACAGGAAAATACTACTTTATTTATCGCAAGAACAAGAGTGCAAAGTGCATAACAAGAATAAAAACAAACAAACAACTGGCAAAAAACAATAGTAATAACAAACAATAAACAAATAACAATATTAGCAATAATTAAATAAATACAAAAAACATAATATGTAAAATAAACAAATAATTTAAGAAAAACTACAAACTAACACTAAAAAACTACAAACTAATTACATCAAGGGTTACAGTGCAGCTTTCCGGCCTTCCTCCCTGCAAAGTCATTGATGACATCATTGTTGAAATTTGACTACCAACCTCATGGTTTAGACTGATCAAAGCCAGACCAGTGAGGCGTTCTTGGGCCATGCTTGACCTCAGGTAAGTCATCAGCAGTTTTAATTTGGAAAAACTCCTCTCAGCTGAGGCGACCGTTACTGGCAGTGTTGCAGTGATCCGCAGAGCAATACAGAGGTTAGGGTACATTTCTGTCAGCTGTTTTGCATGAAGGAATCTTAACAACTTGAGGGTCAAGGGCAAAAAACCCCGCCAAGCAAAAAAATTAAAAAATCAAAAAAATTCCAGAGGGGGCGCCCCCCCCCACAGTGCCGCCCCAGGCACCCGCCTATCCGGCCTAGTGGAAGGGCCGGCCCTGCATAGATCCCCATTGTGCAGACAGCTCCACTCACTTCAGATCAATACTTAGATTAGGTTAGATTAGCATTTATTGTCTCTGTAGGGGAATTTGTCCTCCGCATCTGACTTCTATTTAGGTTAACAGGCCAAGCTGCTTGAGAGTGTGAATGGATGTTTTTATTTTATTATATATATTTATTATATATATATATATTTATCCAATTTATATATATATATATATATATATATATTTATCCAATTTATCTTATTTTGCTTGGTAATAGTTTTAGTTATAGTTCATTGGTTCATTGATTTCCGAATTAGACTCCAGAAAAATGTGTCTTGCCATTGTCAGTGAACAAACTAAGAATATGCTTTGATGATATAGTGCAACATGAAACAATTGATAATAATATAAACATAATGAAATAAAAGCCATTCATGAAATAATCTTTTTAAAATAACATAGTACTAATGATAATAATATAAATGACTAAATACAAAATATACAGTATGGAATGAGCAACAGGTGAAAACTAGCAGTGCAAATACATAAATGAAGTATGGTTATTTTTATGAAGTGTTTATTAGTCCAAAAGCAGAGGGGGAGAAACTGTTCTTTAGGCGAGACATTCTGGACTAAACGGACCGTGGCCTTTAATGTAAAAGTTTGGTGGCTTACTAATAACTAATAAACCTCCTCTTGACGTTGAGCTGAGTATTAGACCTGAGAGATATGTTTTATATTTAAATAAATGAAGTGTTAAAATAACCTAGCAGTAAACTGGTTTGAGGCTAAACTACCGCTATGTTACGAGCCAGTTGCAGTTTACAAACAACATTGTCACTAAGGAGACAGTCAAATGCAAAGTCCAGTCCAACAGGTGTGTATATTCAACAGAGTTAGTGGTGTTATTAAAAGTGGATTAGGCCACGTGGATCATGTTACACCAAATGGATGGTAAAATACAGCAGCTTGAACCTCCCCCCTTTGTCCTTGTCTTGTTTGTGAGATGGCGAGGCGTCCACACAGATTTCTCTACAATGTCCCCCCGGGTTGTTGATCTTTGTCTCATAAATCCCTGTTGTTTGGATTTTAAATTGAGATAAATCTGAGCCATACTGAACTTAAAATAGTTCTTAGTTTTGAAACAGGATGTTGAATAAACTCCCATGTCATTGTCTTGCATCTCTCACTGGCTTCTTGTCTAACTTTTAATGTGTGCATCAAACTTAGATCAGTGGTCTATTCCCAATTGTCAAGTAAAGGACAAAAACTACAATAGCATTTATAGACTTATGACATCTGTCTCATACACCTTTAATTGAATTTATAGCCTAGTTTTTAATCTTAACCAGTCTGGAGTCATGACCATTTGCTAATCAGGTTTACATAATCCAGGAGGGATCAGTGAGTAGTAACACCGAGGCCCCGTACAGTCCAGTCTGGTCCAGCATTAACACAATTATTATACTGTGCCAAATACAGGGCTTTATGAAACATAACAAAATAACAGTAAGTTTAGACCAACGCGGAGGCGATTAGAAACAATGCCCAAACCTGTACTCAGGCTCAAACTCCAGTCCATCATTACAGCCATCAAACCCTTTCATCTCACTGTAGTAGAATTCACCCAGACTAGTACGAATTCACAACCCTCGCTCTCCTTCATACCAAAACGACCCCAACTATAGAAGCCTTGCATTTTACATGTGACTAGTAAGTAAGTAGTAAGAAAGCATTATTATCTAGCGTTTTTCACTGACATATAGTCACAAAGTGCTTCACACAGTAACAAAAGACACTTCAATATAGAGTAGGCCTTCTTTTAGAAAAGATGTGCTGTGGGCCCTCGTGTTTGTGCAGGTCAGGAACCAAGCACGTTTTTTTTTTTTTTTTTCCGGATACCATTGAGTTTTAAGACGCAAGCTGAAAGTAACAGTTTTTATAAGTTGTTTCTAATTATGTTCAAGGGACATAGACTCATGAGAAGTCACTCCCAACATTTCTGATTTGAGCTTTTGCAGAAGGTCTGTAGTGAAGTGCTGTTTGATGGTAAGGTCGGCTTTATCTGGGGTAACAATGAGGCTCTCAGTTTACTCTGGGTTTTGCTGGAGGCTGTTGTCACTCCCCCACTGCTTTATTTGAGACAAGCAGCTGATTAAGGAGCTCAGGCTGAAACACGCACGAGCAACAAAACAGTAGTTACATTTAAGTTTGGGTGAGCGCACAGTCAATTTCCCCTCTCTGACGTCAAACTGTCCATCCGCAGCTCGTTACCTCAGCTAATCAGATAAGGTACAGTCAGCCACTCTCTCATAATCTATACAATATGAAACACAGGCTGATGCTGGTGGAGGTTGCATAATTTGATCCACCAAATGTCACTGATCTGATGGGTATAGGATGTTACCGGCTTGGATGGTCTGCTGCACATTTCTTTTTACAACAGGCAGGCCTACATCTCCACATACATTCACTTTATTTATTCTTTTCGTTTAGGGAGTGGCCTCAACATGAGCGACAATGACTCCATCCCGGGAAGTCACGATGGCGGAAGCGTCTCCAACTCACAGATCGTCGAGTTGAGGCGAATTCCCATTGCCGACACGCACCTGTAAACTGTTCACCCCGCTGTACTACCCCAGTATTTTTGTACATTACATTTGCACTAAACCTTTGTAAATGTTTTTTCAATAGGGCGTTTTTATAGCTGTTTAATCATGTTTAATGTATATTTGAAGCTGAATTAATTTTCTAAAGTTTTGTATGTATATTTAGTGTGTCCATAGGGCCTAGAGGCGGTACTACTGCTTTGTATTAAGATTGTGTAACTGTTAATAAAGAATTCACTGTATTTACATTCTGCTGAGTCAGTTCTTACATTCCATATGACTTTATGCTCTGCCAAACTTTTTATTATTGCTTGTGTAACAGACTTTCTTCAAAGGTCAAAGGGGTCAAAGGCTGATGAAGGATGGCGTTGTGTGACATCAGCATTTTGACTGGAATTTCACAAACCCTCTCCACTGTCCGAGAGTCCAGAACCAGGACATATTATCTTTAACTATTAGTCTGGTTTGATAAGGTCATTAAAAGCGAGGTCTGAAGATTCCACTGTGAGCCATAAACCCCCACACAGATCTGACATTCAGCTTTTTTTTTTTTTAAATTAAGATTGAGCGGGCGTGAAGACACAAACGTCTTTTTAAATTTGATGGCTGCTTTGGGCCTCTTGTTGTCTTCTGTCCACTTGACCCATTCACTAACCTTTGACCCTTGGGTGACATGCTCCCGACTTGTCACTGACATAGAAGACTGTTACTTTACGGTCAAAGGGGACACAACACATATTGAGACAAACAATTAACAAGGCATACATGTACTTAGTCAGTGTTTTCACTAAATGTTGCTGTGGACAAAATGTTTTTTACCATGTCTGTTTAATTGTAAAATACTTAGTTATTTGCAGTGATTTTACTACATATAACTAGTAGTACTGGTAGTAGTAAAAGTAGTAGTAGGGCTTGTCATCATAGGACACAGACATAATCTTATGTATGTAAAGTTATTGCGTGTCTTGCTTCACAGTTTACAGCTAACCCAAATAAAAGTGTGTCTTTCTCTCTTTTTGTTATGTAATTAACAATTATAAATTAACTCTTGGCATTTACATCTGAAAGCATTATTTTCTTACATAAAACAAGTGTCATAACTCAAAATGGTGCTCTCTTGCATTATTCTACTACTGGTGGTGGTGCTTAAAGGCCCTATAATAGCGCTTCGAAGTATGCTATACTGTAATAGTTGAAACTGGCCCCACACCCATACAAACTACAGATTTATGAGAGGAAGGGCGCAGTGTAAAACCTCAGGATCACATGCATTGGTGCTGAGCTGTTATTTGATCCCTTCACTATAGTTAATGCACCGCCCTCTGTCACACTGAGACAAACATGTTTACAAATCTGGACATCTCGCGCTCAATAGGCTCCCTCCCTGTGCGTGCTGTGCTCAGGGAGAGCAGGGAGATAAGGCCAGACTGACTCTCTCCCATACTTTGATATCAGAGCTCTGGAAGGGACGGCCCTCAGGACAAGCGATGACTTAAAATGTTATGCAAAATACTCGCATTAAATTGCATGTGTTAGGAGCAAGATACAGAAAATAATATGTAATATGTAAGAATATTTGTACTAAATTGTGTTGTATTTAGCAACTGTTGGGATTCGTTCCCACACTGCATCTTTTTGGTGAGTTTTGAGTCTACATTGTTAAAAAAGTGCTCTCTAATGAAAGTAGCTCTGATAACCAGATAAAAGGTTTGTGTTCAGTTCTTGGGAAAGTCAGTGGTAAGCAGTATGAAAAGAGTAAAAGTACAGTTACATGGCTAAAAATGTACTCTATTACAAGTATCATTAACCAAGTACTGCAACGGAAATTGTACTGATGTTAAAATCAAGTATATGTATCGAGTACATATAAAAAAGTAAATTGCTGTGTTAAAAGCAGCCATTTCACTGTTTTTAACACAGTTTTTGTACCATTTTGGATCAATAGTTTCAGAAATCCGTTTACAAGTTTGCAAAAAACCTACACCTGAACTGATAATGGGAGGTTTTGTCTATAGGAGTTTTTGTTTATAAGAGTTTTTGTTTATAAGAGTTCTATTGAGAGTGTTTTTCAAACTTTCTATAAGTTATCTGTTCTTTTTTGACGCAGCTCCCTTTTCTATAGAGTCATATTAAATTTCCGTAGATGTTCTCCCAGTGATGTTGGACCTGGGTTTATTGAGGAAACAGCAATTTGCAGACAAATAAGAGACAGGGTGTAGTCTTACATATGAGAATGCCTTCTGATTTCCTCCTTTTCTCCCCAGGACAATGATAATTATGTCATTGTGTTGGAGACAAATCCTACACTCAAACCAAATACGCACATATTGACCTTTTAATAGAAAACACCCTCTACCAATGAGTGGCCCAGTTCTTCACAAACTCTGCTCTGACTATACTTAAGTCACTGCTGATTATGATTTGCGTTCCTAATTGGGAGAATTTCTATTTTGGGATTGTAAAAAGGGAATTAGAATTAGAAGATTTGTCTTTTTCTCATTATTATTTATATTTTCTCTTTAGTTTGGTTTTGACATTGTCTAACCCCAGAGATTGCTGAGCTGACATAAAATTGTGATTTGTAAATGGGTATCAGGCCTTCAACATTCCCCATTTCCTCCTGAACCTAACACAACACCATAATCCCTGATCCATCTGATGTTTGAAGCAGTGATGAATTGGTTTAAAAGACACTACTCACAAACCTCCTTGCATTTGATTCATGTATTTTATAACTTACACATGTGCTGTTCAAAGAGCTCAGCAGGTACATGGCTGTTGTTTGCAGGTGCAGAAAATAAAAGTGAGAGAGCTGTATAAATATACGTCTTAAAATTGTTTAAAAATAACTGCATTACATCATATCAAGGAAAATACATAATTTTTTTAGATTAACTGCTCTTTTTTCTGTTGCAACCTTTCACCTAATGTCAGGTTAGGTAACATAAGGTGAAAGGTTAAGAAAGTTGTGCAGTAGTGTAGCTTCAAGCCATTACGACGTCTGGAGCCACAGCATCACATCAGTATAGCTTCAATTATTCAAAACATAACTTTCTTGGTGAACTTCAAATTGGACGTGGTGGTCAAACACTGGTGTAAGTGGGACAGTTATGCAAGGCAATATAAGTCAGACATTTTGTTTTGATGTGCTGAAAGCAGATACTGAGAGCTGCTATTGCCAGCCTGATGTATATATTTAACCTGCGGCAGACTGACATGTGCAGTTCAACAACTTGTTTTCAAAGAAACGCAAAACTGGGTCAGGACCAGTACATCTTTGTGTTCATACTTCCGGGAACTATTGGAACATGAATTGAAAATACATTTACGTGTGTAAAAAAGTATTTGCTCTGGGTGGACGTGATGTTTGGCCCATTTGTGGTGCTGAAACCAAATGAGTATTGTGTAAAAACACAAATTGACTCACTCAAGTTGATCTTGACAATATGCTTATATTTTGTGGCGGTATTATGGATATTCTGCAATGATGCTTTAGAACAGGAAGCAGTGACGAGATGGAGTTACTCATCACATCACACAGAATCCTCTGTGTGGACTGGAGCAGACTGGTTTCATCCAGTGATTCACAAAAATACAATGTCAACTATTGTGGTGTTCAGAAATGTGGAGACAAGGGAGATAAGGTGTTGCGGTGTGGAGGAAGGCAAGGGAGATAGGGAGAGAAAAGACAGTTATTAAGGAAGAGGGAATAAAGACATGATACATCTAAAAGGAAACACATTGAACTCATCCAACAACTTTAATTTTGTTCTGATGGATCAAACCCTTAATCACACCATACGGTCTGTCCAGCTTCATCTATTCTAAAATCCCTCTCAAGACGACCAAACAAAAACATGGCCCTATCATCACACACCTCATGTCTATTTGGAATAGAGTCAATCAATTTATGAAAAAGGGAAACATTCTGTTCACAGTCACCAATCTTCTATAATCATTCACTCCTAATAGACAAAAACATGATTTATTTCACTCCATGGGAATCCAAAGGGGTTCGCACATTTAGTGACATCATAGGGCGACTCAGAGAAGTTCTAGATCTGAAAAGACCTTATGACCTACCAGGCTCTACTTATTTTTTTTACTAGCAACTGCAAGCAGTGGCATTGTCTCTGACCTGTACAAATGTATTGTACAATCCTCACATAAGCATCTGCCCATGAGCCTTAAGGACCACTCTGAGTGGGACTGGAGCATCAAAAATTCTGAATCACCAAATGATTCATTGTAAATTTATTCTCAGGTCTTATTTAGACCCCAGGAGACTATGTAAAATGAAGATGAAAGATAATCCATATAGCGAGCACCGCCCAGACAATACCATTGGAATCTTTCTCCGTATGATCTGGCAATGCCCCGAGGTCAATCGTTTTTTGGAAAAACATTTTAATACATCGTCGAGAATCATAGGCCGGGCTACACCCCACACTCAGAGGTTACTTGTATTAAATTACACTTATGACATAATTCTAACAATTAATGATCATCGCCTACTATTTGCTGGGCTCACTGCAGCCAATAAAATGATAGCATGTCGATGGAAATTGGAACAACCTCTGAGTGTGGGGGAGTGGCTCTCATCATACAGAGAAATCGCTCAGTTAGAGCTCTCAGCAGCTCGCATCCATAAAGCAAAGATTGAAAATGTAAATTGCATAGAGGTTTTTATTTTGTTTAATTTAAATTAAAACAAATTGTATTTCTGCTATCTTATTGTAACCAGATGTATGTATACTGACCTCTGTTTAACTGTATTAACTGTATGAAACTACATACTACATATGCATGTGCATAAACAGTATGTATGCACATGCATATGTATCATACATATATATGAATATTTGTACTACCTGGACAGCAGGGGGAATTTGTATTTAATTTTATTTTTGGCCAGTGTTATTAATTCTCTGGCCATTGATTTTATTATTGTTATTACTTGCATACATACTTATCTTCTGATCATTATTACTACAGTCTCCCTGTTTTTATATATATATATATATATATATATATATATATATATATATATATATATATATATAATCTTGTGCTTTTGTTTATTGAGCCTCTATGTAATGTGATGTCAGTGACAAATTGCACAATTCAATTTACCGCCTATGTGTGCTGTGGACCAGAAACAGCTAGAACATACAAGTTCTTTCACATTTCCCATACTTTTGAAATACTTGGATCCTTAGCGTGCTTTACTTGATAGTATAAGTCACGCATTCCTGCCTGTGTACTCAGAGATGATGAAGGGGCTTCTGTGCAGAGCTGCTCACTGGGTTTGGAGGGAAATGTGCTGCCAAGAACGGAGTCAGGACGATGACATTTTTTTTTATGTGGCCACTGCCTCAGATCATTAAAATTACTTAAAGAACAAGAGTAGTCTGGTTTAGGCCGTGCTTGTCCCAGTGTGCTAAATTGTTTGGTATAAAGTAAGAAACTATTCATTTAATTTCTCTTATGGTGTTATAAGTGTAAAAATATAGTTAAACCAGCTGTTATATAAAGCTATGATGCTGTTAAGTTGTAGGAGTTTTAACATGACTCAGTGCTTCTTAAACCCTCCCAATTCTCGGGAGAATCTAGCTGCTGTGCTAGATAAGGATTACATACTTGTTACAGAGGCACTGTAAGTTTGATGCGTAAACAAGGTCATTTGAGTTTTCTCACTTCCCTATGCCTCGTCCACTTTCACCTTTGAGAAAAGTGGGTTAAAGATAAATACTCTGTAGAAACGTATGCATCCACACAGTCCACACTCAGATATCACCCTGTCAGTGACCTAAACATGTATCAATAAGCCAACAAAGCTAAAGCTATAAAAGTATGTTGTTTTCAAAGGTCATTTTTGCTTGTGTCGAATAAATGTATGTGGGCAGAGCAACAGTAACAGTAACAGAGTACGTGAGAGAGTATATGAATAGATTGGGTGAAAGATTAGAATGCATAGTTGGATTGAATGTTTGGACGCAGCAGTGTGGAATAACATTGTGGCGGGACAGACGCAGAGTGGGCAGACATTGCACCTGTTGTTTTTCAGGAGTAGAAGACACTCAGAGGGCAGTAGATGGGACAGGATAGGGGGTCTGTGACTCAGGAGAATCTGAGCTGGGACAGGCCCGCGTTATGAGTCAGCCAAGGCTAAAAAAGGAAAGTGAACGACTTCCAGAGGGCACTGAGGAGCTAAAATAAGAACAGTTCTGTGTGAGGGTACAGGGGGCATTGCAGACTGAAACATGAACTGTTAAGTTTTCAAGAACTTTTTTACTTTTCCAAGAATATTTTTATACTCACAGTCCATCACTTTGTAATGTGTTAATCATTCAGGTTAAAAAGATGTAATCTCCAGCAGTAAAACCAGTGAATGCTGCACAAAAAATTACCGGTACATCTACAACAACTTCAACTTCTTTTACGTCTTTTAATACATTACTTAAATTACTTACAGCATGAACCCTAAAACCTTCTATTATTACTCACTAATCAGGTTTAAATATGGGGCGTAGCATCATTAATAAGAGATCAGCCTCTGTCTCCATAATAGCAGGCTATAACCCAAACCTGGATAAACGAGGTTTGCATTTAGAGTGCGATGGAGCACTACTGATCCTCTGTCTCAGATGGTTAATGTTTACCGTGTCGGTGAGTGACAGGGAGGTGCGTGTACCATGCTTACTATGGTGCACTTTGGTATGTGACGTTTGCGATTCCAAGTATGAGAACATAGCAGAGACTGCACCGCTCTCTCTCATGGCCTCTATGAATACTGCTGTACACAGATGAGATTTTTAAAAAAAAATTGTAGTCATTAGTCCGTAGGGCCATGTTCACAATATTATGTAGCATGGCTGAAGAACTGTTGAAGAAATATGCAGAGCAACTGTGCCATTGGCATCTTAACACTGGCTAACGGCAAAACTGTGGTTTATAGAGCACCATTTACAGACAAATGTGGACAAAGATCATAGCTGGGTAGGTTTAGCACGTGAGGAACAAGCAGTGTTTTTCTCTCATTCAGCTGTCCACTGTACATGGATGCAAGTAAACTTGGCAGGTCACTGCCTCTGCCATCTCATGCAGAACTGAAGCGTCTTATCAAGGATATTTTAACTACAAATGAAATAAATGTTTGACCAAACTGAGTGAATGTGTGTCGTAATGACCAAACAACAGTAGCTTACTTTGGTCAATTATTGCAACAACAAACAGAGAGGAAGAGTCAGTGCTCTGAACAGTGTGGGAGCTGCAGACCGACAGAGGAATGAGCCTGGCCTTCTGCCTGTCAGTGAAACCTGCACAGTCACAGGCTGCTGAACCTGTGGACCACGGGGTGCTTCTGGGCAGCAGGATTATCCAGTGAGACAAAACAGCTGAGGCCTGCGAAGCGTCAGCATTTCCTAATCAACACTGTGTGTGGACATGCATACATGCAAACCCGGCCAATAATAATCCCCTTCTTCTTTTATGATTGCACAGGGGTCAGAGAAGTCAAAGGGGCACTGGACGGACAGAACAAAAGCAAAATGAAGTCTGGGGTCAAAGCTGCTGCTGAGTCATCATTGAGGCAGACTCTTTCAGAGTATTTCTTTGTGAACGGATGAGCTGCAGTGTTATCTTTGGAGGCATTTGTCTCTGGTCTTTCCTCCACTGCTCCACGTGTCGCCACGGTCCGAGCCGTTATGCAATCCACACAGCTTTCATAAGAACTTCTGTTCGTTTTAGCTGACCTGAACCAGCACACTATGTCCATTGACATTAGGCACATTTACTACTGAGCTCATGTGCTTGTTTATACAAAGCTCTGTGTTTTCCAACTAAATTGGAACAAATCTGATGTAACGCAATGTGCAATATTTAATTCTCAGATGTGTGTTGTAGGACAAAACAAGTGCGCAGGTGAAATGATTAAAATATGTGACAACAGGCTTGCAGGTTTTAATTGTCACACGCCATTAACCACCCCAAAGAATCCTGGCATAATGTTTTGTTGCAACAGAAAAATAGAATGACGCCAAAAGAAATATTTAAAGTTTGTAATACAGTGTTTAATCTTTATAACCTTAACCACGTTAATTCAATAGAGGCAAAACTGAGTATTTGTTTGTTTTTTTAGTTCTGCTGACAATAAGACAGACATTCTAAATAACTAAACATATTCAAAACAAATTAACACCAAGTTTTGAACAAAATGTTTATTCAAATCAATGGGAAGAACTAGACAAGGGTTTAATCATTCATAACTAGTGTATTCATAGAATATCTTAACATCATGATTAACAGACCAAAAAGATAAAAACAAATATACAAATGGAGAATGAAAATAGGCGTGATATTGCACTTTTTCCCCTAAAATGTCTCAGATACCCTCCCCAAGTTCTTTTGCTCTTAACATTTTAGGTCCTGCCTTTTACAGGTCAGGAGTATAGCTCAATTTGGACACTGAACAACTCAAGCCAACAAAGAACAGAACTGCAACCTGAATGTTGACGCTCATTGAGAGAAGCTTGATTTAGTTTCCCCAAGTAAAAACAAATACCCCAAGTAAAGAACCGCAAACTTATTAAAAGGGAACGAAGCAGTTTACATGCCATTTGTGTTACCTAAATGTCTCAGTGGGGGAGGGTGCTGGTCAACAGCTGCCACCCCCTCGACCTGAGGAGGTTCACAAAGGTCAGTTATGTCGCAAATCTCAAAAGAAAACCAAGTGAATGCCCAAAAGTTACATGGAAATAGAAGTCTGTCAAAGGAAAAAAACAAACAAACAGCAGCCCATCTGAAAGTTTTATCGTGAAACACAAATTGTTCAAGGAACATTTGCCATTTTCCCTTTTTGTCCTCATAAATAATAACATGGTAAGTCAAACTATTTTTTCATACAAACAAGGAACCATCAGTTGAAACAGATTCTATTTTGAGAGAAAGAAAAAGCACTGGTCATTTCAGCATCAAGGCCACAGAGATAAGTTCACTTATATGCACCGTTGTGAGCAGATGGGTTAGTCATCAGGAGCAGAAGCATGCATTGCAACACATACAAACACGTATGAACTACATTTTAAATGTAAACTCGTATCTATGGGAAAAAAAGGGAATTTACAGCAATACAGAGATGCATCCTACACAATGCTTGATGGCTTAATAATTCTAGAGTTACAAAATGCCTAGTATGATTTAGTTTTACACCAGACCACCATTGATTGCCTACTTTATTTTATTTGCGTTTAAAAAAGTACCACTTCTCATCTTGCTCTGTCTGGGGCAGCTGGTCTTTAGTGTTGAATGAGTTAGAAAACCAATGTATTACTCGTTTCAACCTACTACACTACTAAAATGACTACCTCTACTTGTTCTGACCAGTCTGACCAGACAGTTAGCATTATCGCAGCGTTTTTTACTGGACGTCCGTCTGTTTTCGTTTTTTTATAGCAAGCATTCTGGCTTCAGTGGTCTGGTGAAACACTGCAGAGTGGATGAGGAGCAAGTGCAGCAGGACAAAAAGGGAATGCGATTCTTTAGACAGCTGCCAGTATTTTCTGCCGGTCTAATTTACAGATTATGAACAGTGCAACTTAAAATACCTGACATGTTTCTCTTTATATTCTAATCATTTGGCAAAGGAGTCAAAGATTAGGGGAGACACAAGTTTTATTTTTTCCTTGTGTGGTTTGGAGCTTTCTTGCATCAAGGTTGTAAGTACATCCCAAATGTACCACCTGTCATTGCAAATTGCACAGTAAGAGATGCAAGTATGAAAAAGCTATGGCATGGCTGGCTAACATTACCCAACATACAATACAAGGAACCAATATATAGAGCAACATCTAAGGAGGCTAATGTAATGTAACATTTGATTGTTGTGTCCACATCCAATTAAGCTGTAATGTATTGTAACACCTAAAACAAAAATCAGTGCATTGTTCATAATTTTTTCAGTCTTTTTTTTTTTTGTATCTTAACAAAAATTAGGCAAAAAAGAAAAGAAAAAAAGAGTTAAGCTTGCAGTCTTAGTCTGGTGTATTACGAGGCGGAAACCAAACTAATAGTGATTTTCATTATCCTTAAACAGAGAACAAGTCAAGTAAAAAATAAAATGTGCAAAACAAAATCCCGAAGTAGGCAGGAGGCTTATTTCTGCTGTCGACCACTGCCACTGAATGCTTTTACTCAATGTGTGGCAGTTCGACCTCAATGTCCATATGTGCCAGCAGTTAGAAATAAGGGTAGACTTGAGCCCTATGGGTCGTCCTCTTCTTCCACCGCGGTGGCTCATGCTACTAGTGGGGTTTTCAGACTGAACATGTCCCACTGTCAACAGTTTGACTCCACAAAGCTGTACCCCAAACAGACAACTGTTCCTCATTTCACAGGTGGTTCAGAGGTTGGAATAAGTTTGTCCGTACAACCAACTGTTCATAAGTCCATCTTGCGGTTGGTGGGATACGTCTCTGGAGGCCAGGTTGAGTGCTGTCATAGAGGACAAATACAAAGCAGAGCTTTGCACACAGGTTTATTTTAGTTCCCCAAATCCAACGGGGAAAATCAGTATTAACTCAACGTGATGGACAGCTGTCCAGCCTACGCTCTTCAGTGCAACTAGCATGATCTGGATTTGGATCAATCTAAAAATCAGACAAAGAAAAAAAACATTTACATTTTAATGATATATATAGATATATAGATATATAGATATATAGATATATAGATATATATATAGATATAGAGTGTATTCTTATGCTTGCCTCAGAGTACAGTGGAGGGGGTTGAAAGCGGAACTCATGAATGTAGGCAAACATGTGTCCCTCCAGCTCCTCACGGGCAGCTGAAACATCCAGCCTCTGTTCTTCTGTTACAATTTCTGCATAGCTTGGAGGGGCTGAAAAGAGATGCAAATAATGTGTTCAAATGAGACCAAACTACTCCACTTGCTTAAACTTTAAACTGCCTCAATAGAAGTAAACCTACCTTCAGGCCTCTCAGGCAGTCCCATGCCCAGCCAACTCATGCTGCACTGGCTGCTAACGCTGGAGGTGCGAGAGCCAAACGGGTGGAGAGGGATTGTCCCGATAACAAGAGGCAAGTTTAGGGACAGGTTTATTGCACCAGGTATGTCCACATACACCTAAACAGAAACAGACTATAAATATCAAATTCACACACACAGAAAAGGGTTAGGGGTAATGGAAGTATGGTGCCAACCATAATTCACGCTTATGTAGGTCACTGAGTAGAGGTCAGCTTGTTTATGCAAGGCCATGCTCTAGTGCTATGGCTGTCAGTTTGTAGGGTAAAGTGGTTATAAAGCACCCTCAAGGCAGGTGTTGGTACTGATATTCTGGGTTAATGCTCTTAACAGCATGTGGAGAGAACACCTGTCGTTTCAATCGGAAACCTAGACTACCTACTAAGAACTGATAATGTGGCTAGTGTGCAAGCAACTACCAATCTTTAATTGATCATTTACAGACAGGTAGCGGGTTTACTTTTATTCTATGTAGCCAAAAGAAGAAATGCATAAAAACAGCAGACTTACCATCAGAGAGTACTCCACTCTGATAATGCTGCAGTCTAGGATGGAGGGTGAGACTGGTGGGATCTTCAGCATCTTCCCATTCCAAGTCTCCGTTTTTCCAGAGGAAAGGGACTCGCCGCGCAGGTTGGCCACCAGCTGTTTTACCTCCTTCATCTTTCCTTTAGCATAGAAGGTTTGGGTCTGGTAGATGGCTGCTTTGGGCACCACCATTCGTGATGAGCAGTTCTCAATCTCTGCAAAAATCTGGATGGACTCTCCTAGAAGGGTGCGTAAGGAAAATCTGTTAGTAACAATTCTGATTATGCATTTATTGTGGGCTTTTTGAATGAATTTGTAAAATGAGTCCTGATGCTGTTTGGACAACATGATTTGAATCATTTTACCTGGTGTATATCCCTTCCTCTCAATTTTGGCACTTAGGGAAATGGGACCTGAGGTGCAGAACCAACAGCAGAGAGTCTTGTCTTTTGTGCCGGCTTGTGGCGACTGAAAAACAACATTCAATTTAAAGTCCTGTTTAACTGCTAATGGTCCAATGTACATCCTTATTACAATAGTTGACTACAAGTGCATAAAAGCTTACCAGCAGTAAAGGAGTGTTTATGTCGATGTGCTCAAAGACTGTAAATTCCTTCTTGGTCTTCATGGGCAGGAGCCATGGTCTCAGGAGTTCTGCTTTTACCCAGTAGCGCACACTGCCATGCTTTCCTTCAAAGGAGGTAGCCAGGGGTCTGCAGAAAGCACGACATTACTCAACAAACATTACAGACAAGTAATAATAATGACTGTAGACAGTAGCTGCTTACGTCTGTGGAAGCTCAAAGCTGAATGCATACTCGTGTCTTCCTGAATGGATAGTGGTGAGACCCTCTTCAGAATTGTCATCATCTGAAAAAGAAGTAGGACAATATTCCAAGCACGTGCATACCATACCTGGACACAATGATCTACGAAGACCTCTGAAAACCATATCAAAGACACAGGGTGGGGGAAGAAAAAAAGAGAATAGAATTTACTAATATATATATTTCTATAACACGTAGCTTATTTTAAGGAGCCTTAACTCACTAGGCTTCTATTGAGTGGTCCATTCTTGTTTGGGAAATTATAATAAACTATAGATTTTAACTTTAGTGCTCATGCACTTGAACAATAAACAAATGTTTTTCCTTGATGCTTTTCATTTGTTACTTGAAGCATTGAAGATTCAATGTCAAGTATGAAATAATTTTCATGGAGAATATTGTTAAACTGTATAATGATCGAGCTACAGAGAGCGTTTGCCCTCTCAGCTCGTCTCTGTGCTGTATAGAGCCAGGCAGTGGTAAACAAGTGCAGAGCTGTCACTCAAAGCCAGACTCCAGCAGGAGGAGACCGGCCTAAACCGGCGCGAGCAGCTCCACAGCGCTGCGCTCATTACGCATTCACTATGCGCACAGCACAAGAACAGCACCATTCTTTATACTGCATATTCACTAGTTTATTTCAGCGACCTGCCACACCAGTCTAGATTTTGGCATCACCAATTAACATGGAGGGTTGCGTTTCAATTTGAAGCATCCATAAAACAAGTCATGGGCATGAACCAGATGCACAAATAAGCCAAGAGACAGTATGTAGCCTATAGGCACGCGATTGGTAAACCTATAGAACCAATGCAAATAAAATAAAATTCTCCAACACCTGCCCTACAATCTGTCTGATTTTTCCAAGGATCCATGCACCAAACAGACGCAGAAGGATAAAAGCAGACGCCTCAGAGCCATATTTTAATGTTACTTTGCGGGTGTTTTTCAAGCTAAAAAGTTGCAGATATTTCTGTCACTCTGCAAAGAGTGATGTCATTGTCCACACATGAGCACCACAGCCAATGAGGAGAGAGGATCCGGCTCTGACTCCGCCTACATCTGGTCCAGTTTTCTGAACAGGATTAAACCGCTTTGAACAATGGGTGGAAACTAAAGCAACCTTACAAAGAAACACACTATGCGATTGGGTTTTATATTTCTAAATATACATAAAAGTGCTCAAAGGCCAGTATCTCGCCATCCTCTCAGAAAACCCATAAAATATTACATTTTCTTCATAAGCTGTCATTCATTGACACCTTGTCAACAAGCGACAATACATCAAGCCTCAAAACACTGCTTTTCAGACCATCTTTCTATTTGAAATGAAGACAGAAGCCCACTATTGTTACTTGTAAAAGGCTGTCATAATTACGATTAAAATGATCAAAAGGGGGGGTTTAAAGTAGCTAACACAAAACAAACACAAAAAGCCTCAGAGCAGAGCAAAGAACCTTATAAAGACACAAATCTTACCTCTTTCGTGTCCAATTAAGATGTCTTTGTGATTTAGATACTCCACTTCTTCTGTGTAGTTCTGTGTGTAGGCAGTGTTGGATCCAGCATTTCTTGATTCAGTCCAACGAACTTTTGCAAATCCTTTTGTGTTGATTTTGAGTGATTTCAC
This sequence comes from Eucyclogobius newberryi, assembly GCF_026437365.1. NCBI lineage: Eukaryota > Metazoa > Chordata > Actinopteri > Gobiiformes > Gobiidae > Eucyclogobius > Eucyclogobius newberryi. Next base: position 18,011,083 of record NW_027316278.1, read on the forward strand.
GCGGATTTCTCCGGTGACTTCAATAATCACTCTACCTGAGACACTGTCCCCGCTTGAGAAAACGGGGACATTACTGTCATTGAGACAGTCATAGCTTACAGTGAAGCTCTTCACCTTTCCAAGCACCATGGTGGAAAAGGCTACACAGAGCTAGGAGTAAAAAAGTCTGAAAAAGAATCTCATAAAAAGATGTTTGAGATTGAGACACTGATCTCTGCCCTGCAGAGCAGAAGCACGATCAGTGTTTTCTTTGAGAGCAGTTCATTGAAATGTGTGAAGGCTCAATAACAGCACTGGATGCTGTTATCACAGGCCTGACTTCAGCTTGGTCTCCAGTCAAAGACAAGGAAACCCCCGGAGCTCAGTCACTTTAAGCTACTGCCAGAGTGAAAAACAACCTTCCGCGCATGCGCAGCCTCCACAGCCCCCTCCTTCCGCCTCCTGCACAAGGCAGAGCTGTGGCCCGCAGCCAGATGGTCACTTTGGGTTTGGGCTAAAGGCTCTGGACACTTGCCTTTACTGCAGAACTCGGCCAATGTTATAGATGCAGAGGACATGCACTGTACTGTACACGCATGTAGTCTGTATCAATCTACTGTTGCAGATGCAGTGTCCCGGTGTGAAGGTTATGCTTAGTTCTCAACACCTAGACTGGATCTCGAGTATAATAGTGAAGTACATCCACAAACACTGAGAACATCACAATTTCCAAAATCCACCTTTTTCTTCCCCCTGTGGTAGATTCAGTATTGAAGCCAGAATGTTTAAGTGTTTGGGCACATATGGACCCCGCTGCTTTAGCTGTATACTAAATTATGCCTGGTTGAAATAAAGTTTGTCTGCAAAAAAAACAACATTTTGCACAAACAACACTTCACAGACATAAAGCGCCATCTCTCGGCCATTGCCAGAACCGCCTGTTGAATTTTGGGCGACTTTCTTTTTGAGAAGCGCGCCCTCTACTGTGTGTCTACAGTCACTACATGGTGGTGTGACCCGGAAGTCTACGTCTTAGTTTCTTGCCACGATTGTTTTATAACCTGGACCAGTGTTTTCTGCCAAGAGAGATACCAAATAATTCAAATTGGCCTATACTTTACAATTAGTGTCGCGATGCCAATACGTTTTGCAGTTACTTTGTTGTTGTTTTTTCAGACGCACCACTTACGTTTTTGCCACGTAAATAACAGGCCTAATATAGTGATGGTTATGAGTGATGCATTTGTAAGTATAAATCATTAAGTGTTAAAAAAAAATGTCAATAAATTTAACTTTCCGGAGGGAGAGTCCGCCACTTGTTTGGCTCCATGGAGATGTCCCTGAAATACTCCACTGTATGGCAGTAAACTTAGCATTCTTGCATTTATTTGATTCCATGTATTTTATATTCTTCTTTGATGTATCCAAGTGTTACATTACCGCCACCAACTTTATTCTCTCGACTTTCTTCTTCTGTGGTGTTTTATGTTGTCGTGTTGCTTTTAATGGCAGTTGGCAGCCGAAAAGGTTCCTTAGACTTTATTGTTGTTGTTGTTGTTGTTTGTTGTTGTTGCTGCGCCAGAGGTCTTAGAACTCAAAGCACAGTTGATATCACTGTTGATGATGTTATTGTTGATGATGTCATTGTTGATTATTTCACCAAAATTGCCAAAAACTGCCTAGCCACACATCCGGTGAAGGACATTTTTAGAGGATGTTCTTTTTGTTTGGTGTTTTATGGCGGTATCCAAGTGTTGTTGTTGTTTTATGGCAGTTGGTATCCAAGTGAAGTGTTACATTACCGCCAGACTTTATTCTTTTCTTTAGAATTTCTTTTCTTTTCAGATTCCGACCGGCTTTATTCCAGAGCTGACTCTTCTTCATCTTTCTCTCCTTCTTTGGTGTTTGGTTGTTTTCTCAGAGAGTGATGTTTTGTTGTTGTTGTTTTATGGCAGTTGTTTTATGGCGGTTGTTGTTTTATGGCGGTTGGCATCCGAGCGTTGCATAACCACCAGACTTTATTCCTCAGACTTTGTCGTAGTCCTTAAAAGTTCTTCTTCCATTGCTTTGGTCTTACAAAGCCCATGAGGTCATGAGATGTCTTTGTTGTTGTATCCTTTAGAAGTTCTTCCATCACTTTGGCGTTTCTAAGCCCATGAGTTCAAAGCGCGTTAGAACATCCTCTTGCTCCTCATCCTCGGCTCAGTCTCCAACACACCCCAACTCAATAAACGTTTACCCAACCCTGTGCTATATAAGTAAGCAACCACAGCCTCACACAAACCCTGTGACTGGATCGCAGTTGGCATCCAAGTTGTTGCATTACCGCCAGACTTTATTCTTCAGACTTTGTTGTATTCTTTAGAAGTTCTTCCATTACGTTGGTGTTTCAAAGCCCATGAGTTCAAAGCACGTTAGAACATCCTCTTGCTCCTCATCCTCGACACAGTCGAGAGTGATGTTGTTGTTGTCGTTGTTGTTGTTGTTGTTGTTGTTGTTGTTTTATGGCGGTTGTTGTTTTATGGCGGTTGGCATCCGAGTGTTGCATTACCGCCAGACTTTATTCCTTAGACTGTTGTTGCTGTTGTTATTGTTTTATGGCAGTCGACAGCCGAGTGTCGCATTACCGCCAGACTTTATTCCCCAGACTTTGTCGTAGTCCTAAAAGTTGTTCTTCCAGTGCTTTGACTTATGGAGACAAAAGAACGTTGGAAAACATGTTGTTGTTGTTGTTGTTGTTGTTGTTGTTGTTGTTGTTGTTGTTGTTTTATGGCGGTTGGCATCCAAGTGTTGCATTACCGCCAGACTTTATTCCTCAGACTTTTCGTAGTCCTCAGACTGTCGTAGTCCGTAAAAGAACTCCTTCCATTGCTTTGGTGTTACAAAGCCCATGAGGTCATGATATGTCTTTGTGACTAGAATAGTTGTTGTTGTTTCAGAGACCGACCGGCTTTATTCCAGGGAGACTCTTCTTCATCTTCCTCTCCTTCTTTGACGTTCGGTGCTTCCACCGCACAGCTCCACTCTTTAGGCTTCACTCCATAGGCTCCAACATGTCCACTGATGTCGCTGCCTGGTAGCCGCGCGTCCACGAGACTGGGCGAGGACAGGAGACCACCCCCACCCCCATCTCGTCACCCCGATCACCCCGACTCCCCAAAAGCAGACCCCCATCACTCCGACTCCCATTCGGAAACATGCATACCTGAAAGCAGGCCTCATGGAGATCAAAGACATACTGCGGAACATTCCATTTCCATTCCTTTCAAAGCAATAATGTCTCCATGGAGACAAGTAGATGCAGACTGTAATTACTATAATACGTTATAATATACATTATAGAGTAGGACCAAAAGTTCATTTTGCACAGATTTACACTGATGCATCTTTTTCACAGGATGGAAGACTGACCTTCAATAACCAAGTGGTAAAGCTGCCATATATCAAATATCTCAAGGAGCTTGGTACAACCTTCCTTAATGCTTACACCAACTCTCCCATATGCTGCCCTTCAAGAGCGGGTAAAGCACCAGTTAATTCCATATTTATGTGGTGTTAAGAGGATTGTTTTTGATTAAGCTTTTGTTAGCCATGTGGAGTGGTCAGTTTGTACATCGCACTGAGTCATGGAACAACTTCAAATGTCTTGAAGCCAATTCAACAACGTGGATGGATTTGTTGAAGGACAGTGGATATACTACCAAAATGATTGGCAAGCTGGACTACACCTCTGGCAGCCACTCTGTCAGGTAACGCTAACATTGAAACTTTGAATTTGTTGTTTGATCTGGAAATTGTTGTGCTGATGTGTTTTCAGTAATCGCGTGGAGGCTTGGACACGAGATGCCAAGCTTCTTTTGAGTCAAGAAGGACGTCCAGTTATTGATCTAGTTGGTAACATGTCAACTGTAGAAATACAGAAAACAGACTGGCAGAACACAAGAGCGGCTAAACAATGGATTATAAGGAACTCTTCTTCTAACCAACCTTTTGCACTTTATCTTGGGCTTAACTTACCTCACCCCTACAAAAGTGAATCGCTTGGGCCCACAGCGGGAGCCTCTACTTTCCGCACCTCACCGTTCTGGTTAAGTAAGGTAAAAAATGCAATATGCAATATTAACGTTACAGCTGATTTTATAATTAAATTAAAATACAACATATACTGCTCACAGGTGTCTTCTGATCTGATCGCTGTACCAAAATGGCTTTCTTTGTCTGATATGCATCCAGTTGATTATTACTCTACTGTCACCAAAAATTGCAGTGGTGTTTTTACAAAGGAAGAAATAATAAGCATACGCGCTTTTTACTATGCCATGTGTGCTGAGACGGACGATATGCTTGGTCGGTATGCAGAAAGATTAAAATATGTAAACTAACAATGATACAGAGACACAATGCCCTTTATCTTTGTTTGTCTGTTTGTTTTTTCAGGAGAAATAATTGCATCTCTAAGAGAAACTGGTGTGCTTAACAACACTGTTCTTATCTTCACTGCTGATCATGGAGAGTTGGCAATGGAGCACCGGCAATTCTACAAAATGTCCATGTTTGAGGGCAGTGTTCATATTCCCCTGCTTTTCATGGGGCCTGGCATTAAGTCTGGTCTTCTGGTGGAACAACATGTGTCATTAGTCGACCTCTATCCTTCTGTACTAAGTATGAAACACAGTCAAATGAGCTTTAATCGTTCAAGAAAAACAATATAAAACTTAATCTGCTATTGTCTTACTCCAGATATTGCGGATATTTCTGTCCCAGCCAATCTAAGTGGTTATTCACTTCTTCCTTTAATGTCAAAGTCCAAAGATCTTCTCAAGCATCAACACCCGCACTGGATCTTTAGTGAGTATCATGGGTGTAATGCCAATGCCTCCACATACATGCTGATTATTGGCCACTGGAAGTACATCACATATTCGGATGGACAGCAAGTGCCACCACAGCTTTTTGGTGAGTTTGATGAGAGAATGGTATTACACTGCCAATTTTCAAAATGCATAATTTCCTTTTCTTTTGTAGATTTATCACAGGATCCAGAAGAACTACATAATGTAATTTTAAAATTCCCAGACGTGAGGGCACAAGTGGACAAAGTTTTATGCAGTATAGTAAGTTATCCTCTGGTTTCTGCCAGAGTCCATCAATATAATAAGAAAGCTTTTACTTCCTGGAGAAATAGTCTTGGAGGAAATTACAGCCAAGTCATTGCAAATCTCAGGTGGCATGTAGATTGGCAGAAAGATCCAGTAGCAAATGAAAAGGTAATTGATCGGTGGCTATATGGCTTAAATTGATCTTTTTATTGTATTGTGCAGAACTATTATAGGTAAACTTGCAAAATCCTTCTATTTTTGTAAAGATTTTAAATAAAACATGAAGCACATTTGGCTCTTTTGTCAATCTGTCATATTTACCTGTACTTTTAAATGTTTGAATGTATTAATTATTTTGACTATGCTTATTATGATTTAGAGTGATATGTACTTAAGTCATAATTATGAAGAAAAAAAAAAAGGATAAACATTACTAAGAATTCCCTCGTCACAATTTGTATTGCACTTCCGGGTTGCGGGAGCAGCAGAACTCAAAAGAAACTTGTCATCACAAAGAAGTTGAAGTTTCCCTGTAATGTTTAAAAGGTACGATTTTTCAAGGCAAAATACCAACCCGTGTGTGGTTTTTATGGAAACGCATTATGTGACCCGAATAATCAAGCTAACTGTGGCCTTGTTTGGGCTAAAAATGGGCTCAAAACATTGCTAAATGTGCTAGCAAGTCGCAGAACTAAAATGGTTAAAATGCACTATTTGGCAGAGGATTTATTTGGGTGTTATTCAGAGGCATTTATATTCTTTAGCTAGCGTTACATAATGTTATAACAGCAGATTTTGTTTTTATCTTAGTTAATTACTCATTAGTTACTTTTTCATGCTATGTTAACCCTAATTTTTTTATAACACAATGCAAAAACAACGTGGTATAATCCTATTCTTGGTCCCACCTTCATTCAATAGCTAACTTTGAAAATAATGTCAACGAAAGAAGTGAAATCTGCGCTCAAGAGTGCCAGAGATGCCATTAAAAACAAAGAATATAAAGAAGCACTTAAACACTGCAAGGTAAGATAAACTGTAGATAAACCGTTAATAAATGAATGATCCGCTCTCATATGTGTTTCATTTTAAGATCGTTTTGAAAATTGAGAAAAACAATTACAATGCCTGGGTGTTTATTGGCTTGTCAGCTACTGAACTTGAACAGCCAGATCAAGCTCAGCTGGCCTACAAAAAGGCAGTGGAGCTGGAGCCTGAGCAGCTTTTGGCATGGCAGGTATGAACAATATGTGACTAATGTGCAATCAAAGTATAAAAGTTGTTTTATGTTCTGGATATGATTCAGTCCTGGTCTATTGCATAGATTTTTGATGTTGTAACCCAGTGGGACACTTGTTTTAGGGCTTGGCAAACCTATATGAGAAGATAGACCAATGGGACTTTAAAGTGGACCTTCCCAGTGTGTATGAGAAACTAGTGGCACTGTATTCAAGGTAACGCCTATAGCATATATGGTGTTGTCATTGATTTTTTGATTTTTTTTTTTACTTTTTTTTACAGCTCGGATAGAATTAAATGTTATGAGACCATCAAAAAACTGTCAGAAATATACGAGTCTGACAAAGAGTATTTAAAGGTACTGTATAGTTATAATATCATTGAATATATTAACATGAGAAGCTTTTGACATTGTATTTTTGAGTTTAGCTGGCACACCTATGGGCTCAACACATTGGCCTTAAGGAAGAAGATGGTGTGGATAAGAAAGAGTTGCTCCAGCTATGGCAGCAGATGTCCAAACTGCTCACCAAATGTCTTGGTGAGAGACAGCCTACTGATGAAACTCAACTGCATGTAAGATATTTCTGTAATTTAATTATGTTTTTAAAGGCCAAATGATAAAGACATGGATGTGAAATCGTATTCATAATCTTTTGTTTCCAGTTAGTAACAGCGTTTGAAAAAGCTCTGGTTCTTGTGGATCCTGTCCCGGGGGAGGAACACAAACAAGCCTCAGTTGACCTAATTAAATGTCTTTCAAAAGTCAGCAGCACTTTATTCTACTTGTGTTCATTGTATGTGTGAAAAACAATTTTAACATGTTGTTTTTATCAACATAACTTAGATGCCACAAAGAGAACCTCAAATGAAAGAAGTGTGTGAGACAATGATCACTCTATACCCTGGTGAAAGCTATCCTCTTGAAGTTCTTTGTACTCATTATCTCAAGACAGGTAAAATTAGTATTAGTCAGCATTTTTGATTTGTTAATTACTGTAACATTTTACCTTTTACTGAAACTCTTTTTCAGGAGTCTTCAATAGTGAAGCCATGAACTATTTTAATCTGCTTCAGAATAAAAATCCAGGGAGTGGATTAGCTTGGTTAGGTTTCGGCTCCAAAGCGTTTCATGATGGAAAGTATAAAGATGCCATTACTCATCTTGAACAAGGTCTGTTTTCGCCAGTAGAACTTCATATCTTTAGGGTTTTTGTATTACATTTGTTTTTCTTATTTTCTGTAATCTAGGGTTACAGAAAACAAGCTTCACTCCTGGATGGTTCAGTCTGGGCCAAGCTCAGTTTAAAATGCACAGATACTCAGGCAGTGTGACATCTTGTTCCAACGGTAAATTATCGGTTTAAATGAAAGATTACTTCATACATATACAAGACAAATCTGTTTGATTCCATAATCTTTAGGTCTGGCCACATGTAAGCCTGAAGACAAGGAGCTGGTGAATAATCTGTTAAGGCTTAAGATCGAGGCTCTAGTCAGATGTGGAGGTGAAACGGCAGCAGATGAGGCTCTAGAGAGCTTATCAAAGGTAAATGTTTGTGCTCACTGACTGCTAAAAAAACTAAAACTAAATATACTTAACTTAATACTTGTGTTATAAACTTATCACAGGTGTCTGATTCAGAAAAAGATCCAGTTCTGGTTTCCTTCAAAGGACGTGCCTACCTTAACAAAGGACAGGCTGAGAAAGGTCTAAAGGTAAAAAGTAGTGCACAAATAGAGAAATGTATGAACAAATTAATTTTAAAATAACTATATTTACATCCTCCAAAGACATCAATGGATCTGTTGGTGTCTACTCCTAATATAGCTGAAGGCTTGGCACTAAGAGGACTTGCATACCTCGCACAGAATCAGCTGGACATGGCAGAGAAAAGGTAAAGATATTGAATAGGCCTATCTAGAATGTGCAAAAGCTTTTTAAGATTGTACTATTAAAATACATTTCTTCTTTTTAGTTTTCTGGAGGCTGCAGATCTAAACCCAGATTGTGCAGAGTATTATTTCTTGTTAGGGCAACTTTATTGGAACATGGGAGTAGAGCCTCGTAAAGATCGTAGTAAGGCCCATAATCATCTACTCAAGGTTAGCACTTTATAATTTACCATATTGATGAAATGTTGATGCTGACGCTCTGATGCAGAATTAACATAAATCTGAAGTGTGGTACTCATACACAGGTGTACAAAACATCTTTTATATTTCTTCAACATTTTAACTGTCGGTGTAATCCCTCATTCGTCCAGGCGTGTTCCATAGTAGAAAAAGCTTCAGTTGTAGTCATCTGGACTCAGTTTGAAAAAAATAGACGTTTCGACTCTCATCCAAGAGTCATTGTCAATAACAGAATTTAGGTCGAGAACTCCGATATTAATACTGTTCTGTGGTAAGACCCGCCCATTGGGAGGAGCCTTCCTGAAGTAGAAAGAGTTGTTTGTTTCAACAGAAACTTCAGGAAGGCTCCTCCCAATGGGCGGGTCTTACCACAGAACAGTATTAATATCGGAGTTCTCGACCTAAATTCTGTTATTGACAATGACTCTTGGATGAGAGTCGAAACGTCTATTTTTTTCAAACTGAGTCCAGATGACTACAACTGAAGCTTTTTCTACCAACATTTTAACTGTTTCTTCCAGGCTGCTAAATTGGACCCGAATCTGGGTTGTGCTTTTCGATATCTTGGGCATTTCTATAGAGAAGTGGCAAATGATTTCAACCGTGCTCGTGGTTGTTACAAGAAAGCCTTTGAGTTAGATACTGATGATGCTGAATCTGGTGCTGCCTCTGTAGATCTCTGTATGGAGCACGGGCACATGGTAAGCTCTCATTCACATTAGTGCTGTCTCAGTTTTAGGTTGTGCGTTTAACATTTGTTTTTACAGGACACCGCTTTAGAAGTTCTTCAGTCAGTAATACAGAAGGCCACTCCGGGTTCAGCTAAATGGGCGTGGATGAGGCGAGGGCTTTACTATCTAAAAGTTGGACAGCAGCAACAAGCTATAGCCGAGTAAGATTTCTCATATTTAAAACTGTAACCTGCCTAATATAATCATAATTTTAGGACACTTTATTATTAGTCTCCAGGCTGCTCTGAGGGCTGACCCTGAGGATTGGGTGTGTTGGGAGTGTCTGGGGGAAGCCTATTTGAATCGAAGGAGTTTCACAGCAGCTCTCAAAGCTTTTACCAAGGCTCAACAGCTGCAGCCCTCGTCCATCTACAGTGTGTACCAGACTGCTGCCATCAAACAGACGCTTGGCAAGTTTAAGGAAGCGGCTGCAGAGTACATACAGATTACTACACAACAAGACTATGTTCCAGCTTTAAAAGGTGATTCATTATATAATTTTTAATTATACTTTATTTGGAATAAATAATGTGCTTGAGGTTTAACATGTAAATGTCTATAGGTTTGGGAGAGTGTCAGCTCTTACTGGCAAAAACATTATTTGAGGACTGTAGAGATGGAGGAGCTATACAACTACTTCAGCAAGCTATACATAACCTTTTCAGGCAAGTTAGTGTGCACTACGATTTTATGCCCAACATCATTTTTAAACTTTTGTCATTAGAGCTGTGAAGCTGCGTCCAGATCTTTCCTGTCTGTGGAAGTTGCTTGGCGATGCCTGTACAGCTGTGAGCACTGTGTCTCCTAATAAACCACAGGTTCTGATGCCAGCCTTACTGTGTGGATCAAACAATGAGCAGAACCAAATGCTGGACCAATCCCAGACCATTAAAGTTGGTGAGAGGTATGATGATGTGTTTTGGAGTCAAATGTGTAGCTACATTGTCAAAGACTGATGTTTTTCATGTATGTATCCAGGTGCTATGCTCATGCTTTGAAGCTTATGCCTGACGTTGCTAGCCTTTGGCATGACTTGGGTCTGAACTATCATAAACAGGCCCGTTTGTTCCCTTCCACAAAAAAAGATGACACTGTCCAAACTCAAGTCCTGGATAAAGCACAGCAGGTATGTTACCACATGTGCAAGTCCAACATAGTTGAATTTAGCTTTTGTAAAAGCCCTTTGTGTTCTTCTCAGTGTCTGAAAAAAGCCATTATGATGGATAGTGGGAACTACATCTATTGGAATGCACTTGGTGTGGTGTCTGTGTGCAAAGGTACTGATGTTATGCTTCCTCTTTTTCCATTTTGACTTTGGGTGCCTTTTCACTTCAAACACATCATATTCAATTCAATTCATTTTTGTAAAGCCAATAATCACAACTATAGGTGGGTGACAATGAAATAGAGAAGCAGATTAAACAATGTTCACAGGAAATTAGCAAATGGATAAATTTCCCAGCATCCCCTGTCCTTTGACCCTCCTCGGTGAGTAAAAACTACTAAACACCTTGTGGGAAAAAGTAGAAATCTCAGGGAGAAACACAATGAAGGAGAGATCCTACTCCCACTGATGGACAGACAGTTCAACCAGGCAGATGAGGAGCTGTTCATCTAGAGTATAGAGCCTTCCTCCAGGCAGATGAGGAGCCGTTCATCTAGAGTATAGAGCCTTCCTCCAGGCAGATGAGGAGCTGTTCATCTAGAGTATAGAGCCTTCCTCCAGGCAGATGAGGAGCCGTTCATCTAGAGTATAGAGCCTTCCTCCAGGCAGATGAGCCGTTCATCTAGAGTATAGAGCCTTCCTCCAGGCAGATGAGGAGCCGTTCATCTAGAGTATAGAGCCTTCCTCCAGGCAGATGAGGAGCCGTTCATCTAGAGTATAGAGCCTTCCTCCAGGCAGATGAGGAGCCGTTCATCTAGAGTATAGAGCCTTCCTCCAGGCAGATGAGGAGCCGTTCATCTAGAGTATAGAGCCTTCCTCCAGGCAGATGAGCCGTTCATCTAGAGTAGAGCGCGTTACTCCTGACAGTTGAGGAGCCTCCGGATCTACAGGTCAGGGCTGTGAGATGGGGCATCTAAGGTGCCCTGGAGCCACTGGAGAAGCATCAGTAGTCTCTGAACACTAACTGTTAATATTTAAGTTAATCTATAGTCTGTTCATTGCTGAGCACATGTTTCAGACACATCATAATTGGGACTGAACTGGGACAAACCCAAAATGAAAATTGGACTAGATCCAGTTTACATCAGAGCGTAGGGGCCCTCTGTGTGCATGTTCTCCTCGTGTCTCTATAGGTTTCCTCTAGGTGCTAAATACATGTACAATAGTATGCGTGAGAGTGAACGTGGAACAATGAATGGAAATGACCCAGCCTATTTACAGCATTTATATCTTGTATCTTCTTTCACATGCACTGTCCCCACCTAAATAAATAAATGAACAAACAAACAACAAACGCACCCTATAATTCTTTATACCACCTCCTTTTATTAAATTACTCAATCGTAGTGTGATTTATGTCAACAATGTTTTTTGTTAATGTCACTCTTTTTCACCCAACAGGCATCGAAAACTTTGCACTGGCTCAACATTGTTTTATTAAATCTATTCAAGCTGAGCAAAATGTATGTATTACTCTAATGTGTTTGAATTGATTTATGCAGAGAGGAAATATTATTAGATGTTGATTTCATTTGTCACAGAATGTTGTGGCTTGGACAAACTTGGGGGCCCTCTATTTAAAGAAGGATAACATAGAGGTACTGTTTTGGAACAAACATATGTTGTATTGTTAGTTATATTAATGGTTGATCTTGTATTTTCAGCTTTCACATGAAGCTTTTAAAATTGCTCAGTCTTTGGACCCGCTCTATGTTGATTGCTGGATTGGACAGGTCCTGATCAATGCATTTTACTAAATTAATATATAAAACAATGATTTGTAAAGGTATGTTTTTTTATCTTTACATTTGAATAACCTAATACTTTACCCATGCTTAGGCAATAATAGCAGAGAAAGTGGGAAGCTATGACACCATGGATCTTTTCAGACACACAACTGAACTCAGCACACATGTAAATGAAAATTGGCCTCGTCAGTATCTACATCGAAATTAGAACTTTCTGAACAATGTTTTTATGCTTTTCAGATGGAAGGAGTGAAAGGTTACGCCCACTGGGTGTGCTCCACCTTACTGGATAAAAGCAACAGAGACTCTGAATTATATCGCTACAACATTGTTCAGATGAACGCTGTCTCTGCGGCTCATGTGGCCCTGAGTAAATACACAGGTATTCAGGATCTCTTATCAGTCATTTTGTCTATAAATGTCACTGAACAAGGAACTCATGTTTCCGACAGAGCGAGTCCAATCTGATCCTGATGCTTTTATAATGCTGGGTTTTTTAAACGAGCATCTCAATCTGAAGAGACAAGCCCTTCAAGCTTATCAAAGGTGCCTTTTCAAACATGAACACATTTGTTTTGTCACAAAACATACTCTGCGATTTGTATTTAAGTTTTTTTTCCATAGGGGTGCTGAACTTCTCAAGTTAAAATCTGGAGAAATGCTCACTTTTGCTTTGAGCAACTATGGTCGTGCTTTATGGTACCATTCAGCTGTATATTCTACTATTTAAAATATATATTTAGCAAAACAATTGACCTTATTAAGTCATATTTCAGCTCCTCTGGCCAATGGGAAGAGGCTGTGCATGTCTTTAAGTCGACTCCACTTGAGGAGCTCGCTGATTTGACAGGTCTGGCTCTGGCTTACTGTAGAGCAGGCCTCCTCCCAGAGAGCATTAATGGTAGTCAGCACAATCAGTCTTCTTGCCCTGTCACCACTTTTGTGTGTAAATTAATACTTTGTTTCTGTTGTCTGTAGCTTATGAACATGCTTTAGCTGTAGCCTCCACTGAAAAAGAGAAGGCATACATCCTAACAGCTCTGGCCTTGTTGCAGCACCTGCAAGGAAACGTAGACTCTGCTAAGACGCTGCTGTTTAAATGGTATTTTATTATATATTATCAATTTACAATGGGAATAACCATAGTGTTAAAAATATGACTAACTAAACATTTTCCTTGTACAGCTCATTGTTGAAGGAACCCATCCCAGAGTCCTTACTGTGTCTTTGTGCCTTGGGCTTAGTTCACAATGACACTACCTTGGCAGCGGCTGCTTTAGCCGAGTTACTGAAACAAACCTCAAACTCACAGATGGTTGTAGAGCAGCACTGCCTGCTCACATGCACTCTGTTGGCTTTACAGGGCAACCTCAGTGCAGTCCAGAGGGAGGCATCCAGGGCTATACATAGGTACCTTTGGTCAGAAAATCACTTCCTAAATGTATTTCTCTTAGATTCAAAAATGCCTGTGCTATTTTTCTCTTTTAGAAACCCAGGAAATCCAGCTCTATGGGCTTTTTTGTCTCGATTGGTACCACAGTACTTTCCCAAAAAAGCAAATGTTAGTTCATCCATCATGTTTACTTTTTTAAATATTGAAATTGATATTTGAACATGGCTCTGTGGTGCTTAGAATACTCTATATCTAAACTCTAAAATGTTACATTTTAGGGTGGAGCAATGGCCGGTCATGTCGCCTGTCTTTCCAGTATGACACACGGAAAGGTAAATCATAATTGTATGATTATGTGGCTTATTGTTTCAGTTTTCCAAGTCGGATCTATAGCAAAACAAAATTAAATTAGGTCAACTGGACTGTTTTCCTCTCGTCAAATGCTTCATTTCTGAGGCAACTCTCGGGGAGGGCCTCAGAAATACCTCTCACAGAAACTAATCCATGTTTGCATTAAGGACTATCTGTCATGGAATTAGACATACACCGATGCTATTCCGTAACACATAGAGAACACAATTCAACTTAGAATATGAAACGACACAGAAACATCAGACATTTGTATGGCATGCATGGGAGAAAACGCGGGGACTGATCACGCAAGCTGTTGTAAGCAGCTTACGTGATCCTCCTGCGTCTCACCCCTGCGTCTCACCCTGTTTTTTCCCATGCTGGTTGGTTTTATTAGATATTCTGGAATAGGCGGGTCACATTTCTCATTGGTCAGCCTCACATCAAGGCACTTGGTATTTTTCCGTAGAGATAAAGCCTGCAAGGGGGGGTGCAACTCGCCCCCTGGGGCAACATTCTTTGGCCCATCTTTATTATACCTTCACAAACAAATGCAGTTTGTCACACACCCGTTCTTCTCTTAGACTAATGATGCAGATAAAATATCACTATTATGCAGATAAAATACATCAGAAATATAATCATATATTCACATTTTATCACACTATCTGTCACATTGGACTTGACAAATGATGGATACTTACTATAAATGACAAGAGTCTTGGTTTCTGTGTAAGATATTTCCTCAGAGAGGTTTTAAACCAGTCTTACAGTTGAACCGTCTTAGAACTGAAGAAGCTTACCGAATGGGAAACTGTTGATGACAAAATGGGTTTCATTCTTGTAAAAAAAAAAAAAACACTTTTGGGTTATTTGTGCATACAACATACAACCCTCTGAGAGTAGTTAATGCTTTTTTTGCCTGCAGAGAGCATTGTTACACAGTGGAGTAAACCAGCTGGCAAGTGGGAAACACTTTGGAGATGATAATCAGAGTAATGCACTGAAAACAATGCAGAAGGCTGTGCTGCTCTGCCCTGGTAAATAACTTAAATTACTTTCACATAATGAAGCAGATGTGTGACTTCATCTGTTTTGGATACACTATTGTTCACATGTGTATTTGACGTCTAATAAGTGTGTACCCTCTCTCACCAGATGACCCAGCAGCTTGGGCTGGGCTCATGTCTGCCTGTCACACAGAAAACACTGCATGTTACCTGTCAGGCTCTGTGCCACGTCGCACAGGTCTAGAGCAAATATTCATGTCAGTTGTTTCTGAAAAGGGTCAGTAAATGCAATTACAATTGTTGCTTTTGGGCTTGTTGTTCCTTTGGTGACTTCTCCTGCCTTGGTGTTCTGTAGTCCGCTCTGTGGAGGACATCGAGCGTCCTCTGACCCAGCTGCTGGAGGCTTGGGTTCTTCAACAGTCGGTCTCTGGCCTAGCGCTGCGAGGAGAGCTAGAGCAGGCTGAGGCTCTCTGCTCACAGGTACAACATAACCTGTGTATAAACCTGTATGCTCATCCTATGTATGGGACTAAACAGTTTCTTTCAACCTATGGTCCTTAGGTCTTAAGTGTTTCTCCTGAGCATCCAGCAGTACTACTGTCACTGCGGCAGGTGCAGTACCGGCGCCTCCTTTTGGCTAATGAAGCTACTGTCCTCCCAGATGCAGTAATTGAGCAACTGAATAGCGCTGTGGCAATGAATCCCACCAACATC
Organism: Eucyclogobius newberryi; assembly: GCF_026437365.1. Classification (NCBI taxonomy): domain Eukaryota; kingdom Metazoa; phylum Chordata; class Actinopteri; order Gobiiformes; family Gobiidae; genus Eucyclogobius; species Eucyclogobius newberryi. Next base: position 18,026,648 of record NW_027316278.1, read on the forward strand.
AGTGCATGGCATGTAAGTATCTTAACAAGAAAATACAGCTTTTGTGTGCTTTATTGTTTTACCATTTTACTTCTCCTGTCTTTACCTGTCAGTGGCTCGCTGAGGTGTATCAAAAACAAGGTCTGTTGCTTCAGGCAGTCATGACTTACAAGCAGAGTTTACAGATAGCTTCTCAACTCGGCCTGCACAACAGTCAAGTTGCCTGCCTGCTCAGACTCTCCCTTCTCTCCCTCAGAATGTGTATGGTGAGTGTATGCAAATACAATAAATACTAAAGTGTTCGATGCTGAACCAATGGTATTCTGATTTAAGGCTGGGACACAAGGAAACGACTGGAAAGACCTTTTGCAAGAAGCTACCAGTGAGGTGTTGAAGCTTGGCTCCTCTCCCATGGCACTCCTTTTCCAAGCCCTGTTGCAGTTTACTATCAAAATGGCAGCCCGGTACATATTTTAATTGTTTTTGTAGGAACCCTGGATTCAAAGCTGTCCTGTCTGCATTTTAAAACTGTGTCTGCACATATTTTTGCAGGGATACAAGGCGCTTTTTGGAGAAACTGGTATATGTATCCCAAGATGTCCCGGTTACTGTGGTGCAGGTGGCCAGATGGTACCTACTCAGATACCTACACAACAAAAATGATGAGGAACTTATCAAAGTGAGCCATAAATACTCTTATGCTTACATACATTTTATCAAAAATATTTATCCATATTTTTTGCAGGTGCTTTTGGACCATGCTAAATCAAACAAGGATCAAAGACTTTTAGACTTTTATCAACAATTTGCCACTTGATTATCATTGAAAATGCCACCTTGTATGTACTTGTTATGAAAGATTACAAATACATTATTCATGAGACTTACAGGCTTCGTATAATGAGCTGAACTGAAGCACATTTTGCCATTGTCTTGATTTGTATTGAACAGTTACATGCCACATGCCAATGTTATCAACAACCACCAGATGGAGGCGCCAGCGAGCTGAATGTGGGAAATTCGTCAGATTACTTTGTTTGTAGATTTGCATTGCTTAAGAATACTTTGACATAAACATGTTGTGGAAACTAGAAGTACATTTAAGTAAATGTATAGTCTGTAAGGAAATCTGAATTATGCGTCTTAAGTTAAAGAAGTAATGATTTGGCTTGATAAAAAATATTTTAGATACTTTTTTGATGCAAAAGAACAAATTCAAACCTTTTCCACATGATACCTTTTACTATTGGAATGTTAATCTATTATATCAAAGCATCTCCTTTATTTAGCAAATCTGTCAATGCCTCATTCTAATAAAGCAAATACAAAATAAATAAATGTAGTCATACTCGGGTGGTGATGTTACAAAATAAGATTAATCTAACTCTTTTGGGCAACATTGTTTTTCTATGGACCATCATTAAAAAAAGAAGGCACCTACAAGGTTGTCACTTTAACATAAGAACAATAAAAACACAACTTCATACGTGAGAATACAATATTCTCATATCACAGTATTTTTGGTTCAACTGAAATGCTTTTGGTATCACAAATGAGTGCAGATGGTAAGATGTTGTACAGTCAATCCAATGTGTGCATTTGAAGAACTCTGAAATAAAATGACAGCATTTGTAAAGGATAGGATGGGTAATTCCCAAGTAAAGGCCAATTAATATTTACTTTTATAGAACATGGACAAACCCTTAAACAATAATTATCAAAATAAAATTCAATGTTTAATTCCACTGTACTTTCAAAACAATAAATTAAGAAAACTCCAAAAGTTTGTACAACATAAAGCAATGAAGCAACAGTTGAATAAGTTTCATTTTTTTCAGTGAAAAAACAAACTAACTAGGCAATCATAAAGGGAGTGTGCTGAGTGTTTGGATTGCTGAATTCAGGCACTAAGGTTTTGTAATCAAACAAGTTCATTAAAATACTGTTAACAAAAATAATCTGTTGGACATCAGATAGGAAATACATTCTATTCTTTACAAACCATTACATCCGTTTATAATCTCATAGCTGACACTAGAAACCAGTGAACTGGTCTTGTGTTTGTATGTAAAGTTATTTTATAATACGCCATCATTATCAAAACTGGATGGCATTAATGAAAAGGAAAATGGGACAAACTTGACTCCATTTCCACTGTAGAATTTATTCTGAAACTCTACCCTAAAAAATGAGGAATCAAACATTAATAAGACAGAAGAACCTGAATTACAGCAGGGAATGCTTGATCATATTAGTGCAACTTACCAGTGCAGTCGCAACGCATGAAGAAAGGCAGACAAACCCTCCATGACCAAGAGGATGGACACTGTGAGGACCGCAAAGAGGCCAAACACCGGCACCAGGAACAAGACCCCAAGAAAGGTGTCCATTTTAAGTCCAACTCTCATAACCATAGCCCACAAGACCTCCGACAGCTCTGAGCAGAGAATACAAGGAATTCAACAGAAAGTCTCAGTGGAGAAAAGAAATGTACTCTAGCAATACTAGAGCATTTGGCTTATGTTTTGCTTTTGATTGAATTATGTTAAAACTACAAACAAAATGTGTGAAATAATAATACATGTAAAATGGTGGATCAGGCCAAGCTGGTTACACAGGCTTGGCTCAATATACCTGGAGCTCTGTATTCTTTTTTGAGCACGTCTCTCTAGTCACCACACCCTCCTCCAAGTCTCAGAGTTTCTTTGGCCTGAGGTGATGCAGTGGCCACAGATGAGCTCATTCTCATCTATCCTTTCTCACTCGATTGCTTTGTTCATTAATACTTCAAAAGTCAAGTTTTCTCAATATAAGTTTGTTTTCACACATGGTGGTGCACTCCCTGGAGCAGCCCCAGTGTGCACTAGATTTAGTGCCATTTACTTCTACTTTTGAGTTTGTCCTGTTCACACGCACTGCTCCTCATTCTCCTCAAACGCCTGAGCCATGCGAGAGGCATTAGCTGACCGACACACGTATTTCCATGACAACGGGCTTCAAGCCAAAGGAGCCGCGTGGATTATTTCAATAATCTGCAGAAATCAGATAAAGACTAGTTGGAAGTAACGAAGTATAAAAGTAAAAGTAATAATAAACCAAATGTTTTAGCCATCTGCTTTACTTAAGTCATATTTTACAGTGGATACTTTTTACTTTTACTACTGCACTACATTTCTGGCCTGGACTGAAAAGTAGAACGCCCTTTAATATGGTTTGAGGGGTTATTTTGAGCATGTGGCGACGAAAGTTTTAAGTTCAAGCCTCAGCATTAAGACAATTTAACTGATTTGAATGCAACTGTTGTCAAAAGACCGGCAAATTTTAACGCTTCAACAGTTCACAAAAAAGTGTGAAATACATTTACTTTTTACTAAATACATTTTCAAAAAGCTTCAGTTGTAGTCATCTGGACTCAGAAAAATTAGACGAGCTCAAGGTGTGCCCACCAGCTCAGAGGGCAAGAAGAAAGAGGAAAAACACATCCGAAATGCCCTCTCAGCCTGTGGTTACCCCGCTTGGGCCCTCAACAGAGTGAAGAGAACCAAGAAGCAGGACAAAAGGGAAACTGAACAGAAAAGGAAGGGTGTTTCTATCCCTTATGTCTCTGGCCTGTCGGAAAAATTGCAGAGAATTTTTAGACAACACAAAGTCCCTGTTTATTTTAAACCAGGAAACACTTTAAGACAAAAACTGGTTCATCCTAAGGACAAGTTGCCGACTCAAAAACAGAGCAATGTAGTTTACTCGATCCAATGCAGTGAAGAAAGCTGTAAAGAACGGTACATAGGTGAGACGAAACAGCCTCTACACAAGAGGCTCTATCAGCACAGAAGAAATACAAGTTCAGGACCACAGAGTGCCGTGCATCTCCACCTTGAAGCCTCTAATCACTCGTTTGAAGACGGTGAGGTGAAGGTTTTAAGCAGGGAGAAAAGATGGTTTGAAAGAGGAGTTAAGGAAGCTATTTTTGTTAAAAAAGAAAGACCTTCTTTAAACAGGAATGGAGGGCTAAGATTCAATCTTCCTGGTATCTATGCACAAAGACAAAGAGACTAATAGCCCATTAAAAGTCTGAATAGGCTAGCTCGGTAGATACAAGGGGGGAGTTTCTGTTGAAACAAACAACTCTTTCCACTTCAGGAAGGCTCCGCCCAATGGGCTGGACTTACCACAGAATAGTACAAATATCGGAGTTCTCGACCTAAATTCTTTTATTGACAATGACTCTTGGATGAGAGTCGAAACGTCTAATTTTTCTAACGGAGTCCAGATGACTACAACTGAAGCTTTTTCTACAACGATATTATTTGTTATTTTCACACTTACAACCTTATTTCATACTCCAGTGCAACTTATATCTGTTATTTTTCTTCTCTATTATGCATTTTTTGGCTGGTGCGACTTATACTCCGGTGCAACTTATAGTCCAGAAAATACGGTATAACATTAGAGTAAATATGTAAATAAAGAGGTGACTTACGAGCGTGTGCCAGACTCAGAGCCCAGAGTCGTAGGTAAGATGCTGTATTCGAGATGCATCCTAAGCAGTACTCTATTGTGTGGATGGCTTGATGCAGGAGCTCGTCTCCAACGTTAAACTGTGAAGAAGCACAGATAAGTTAAAAGGACTTCAGTTTATCAGTGTAATTCAGTCGTTTATGGTCCTGACCTCTTCCGACTGGTGTTCTCCGCTCATCGAGCCCTCACTGTAACTGCTGCCCTCTTCCATGTCATGCGCCCTCAGAAGGTACACCTCCTCGTCGCTGTCATGCCGCACGCGCTCGTACCCCTGCCACGAGGCAAATTCAGGTCATCTTCGCAGGTAAAAGTCACGGTATAACAGCAGACACAGACTCCTTACCCTGTACGTTCCGATGCGGTGACTGCCTTTGCTGAGCCAGTAAAGGTACAGTGGTTTTCCCAGTAACATAACAGGCACGGAGAGCACAGCAATCAGCAAAAGGAAAATCTGCAGTCCATTCTGGGGAATAAAGAAGCAACAGTATTTAGGTTCTTAAAGTGAGCTAAATACACCGGATCACCTTTTTGTTTCTTACCTGCCCTGCATAAAGGGGCTGTATAGCATCTCCTTGCATCATGAACATGTTAATAAAATGGATGAGGATGCTCGGAGCGTGTCTGGAATCCTTAGCGGAGAAAACCAGCCACTTGTACAAAATCATGAAGACGAGATATCCAAACAGACACAGCAGGAACAGCAGCTCGGGAAGAAACACCAGGTACAGGTTGTGACTCTTCCTGAAGTGTCTAATTAAGGAAATGCATACTCAGGTCATTAATACATCGACAGGGCAAAAAAGGAAAGCGTGTGCCGTACTTACATGTGATTGAAAGTGCTGAGGATGACGCCAAAGCTCATGTGTACAACGCCAAGAATCACAGACATTTTCATTTTATAGGAATTCAAGAAGGTAAGACGATTGGTTGCCAGGTTCCATATCTAGAAAACAAAATAATCCAGTCAATGTACAACTTATTATTGCTATACTTATTTGTGAAATTGAACATGCTACATGGAATGTATATCACTCACAGGGTCAATTCCAAAAGGATAGGGTCCAGTGAAAACTCCCGTAACGTTCGGATCAAGAGTCAGGAAGTGATTTCCAAGGATATACTCTTTCCTTATAGGGACGCATAATCAGTTAGGAAGTTTGAAGTGTGTCCTGTTGTACAAATGTTATAATACTTACGTCCAATTATTAGCTTTAATCATGGCCGACACATTCCACTTGGAGCCAAAAATGTTCAGAGACTTTGAGAAACAGTCGTTGTATATGAAGCCAGTGTAGACAGAAAACAGCCCCATCATCAGGATCATGTACCGGCCCTCAAAGAATGTGTTCCAGATCTGGAAAGATGCATACATCACTTGGCTTAACATAATGTAGGCAAAATAGTGTTGAACCACATTTCTTAATTCTTACTAACCTCATTTCTTGTATTTTTCAGTTTGCGGTCGTTCTCGTAAAATACCATCCAAAAAGCAAATGAAGCCATGATAATTCCATGGCCCAAGTCCCCGAACATCACAGCAAACAGGAATGGAAAAGTGATGATTGTGAAAGGAGCTTCAATAGAAAGTTGGGGAAAAGACGATTATCACATAAGTTTCTCTGTTGCATTCATATAATTGATTTTAGACATAGTAATGACAACATTCCACTCACCGGGATTGACCTCTCTGTAAGTGCACACACCATAGGCATCCACAATGTTTTGGAAACCAGAGGTAAATTTGTTGGTCCTTATTAAAGAGGGCGGAATGTCACTACTGGGAATTCGATTGACAAAAGAAGGCACATTTGCTCCACTTTTTCTCTAAAAAACATGAGTCATTGTTAGTTAAAGGCTGCTCTAAGGTGTACGTGGACAACCTCAGCGTTCATGGCAACAAAAAGAGTTCTTACTGATCCTTCTTCGAGGGCCCTTCGTAGCGCAGGCAGGTCGCCGACAGGGCACCAAACCTCAGCAATGAGACATTTGTTGGTAACATCAAAACTACATTGGTTCAGAATGTAATAAATGGCTTTCATCTTCTTGATTTGCACAACCCATGTGTAGACCGACTCAGACGCCCTGAGGAGGACCTGCTTTAGGTAATCTTCTGTCCTATGAAGAACCTGAGCCGTAAAATAGAAAATATATTTTATATTTCTATGTTGTTGTCTCTATCATGAACAGAATTTTCCGCCTTATGACAAACAAACGTACAGTGTGTAGGTCCTGGATGCGTGTCCTGAGCCCGTCCACCACATCGTTCCTCTCCTCATTGTTACTGGGATATGGATACACGTGACAGTGGTAACTGTGGGGAAATGAGACATGAAACTCAAAACAGCCTCAAGTGAATCAATCTTTGAATATTTTAATTACCAGTCACAGATCTTTTTCACTTTCTGGCCGATTTGTTCTCCCCAGTAAGAGATCAGAAACACCACACTTTTGGTAGGCTCGCCCTGTGAAAACAATGTCTTGTTGTCAATATAAACGTCAAAACAGCCAAAACACACAAGGGCCTGGATAATTGATTGTTCATTTGTTAAACACTGGCTTTTGGTTTAAAATGTTGCAAACTACAATTCGTTTGTCTGTATTCAGTAGGCATGTTGCCAGGAATCAAGAAAATACTGCAAATAAAATACACATAAGTTTGTTTTTATACAAATGTGTAAACTTACAGTGTCCGGATCGTCCAGATACTCGTCCACTTCAGCATAGCTCAGGATGGTGTATCCTTTGCACACTCTCCACAGCATTCGCTCAAAAGCTTCAATCTTTACCCGATGAATCAGACCAGATACAAAACTGCAATACATCAAATATCATTCATCATTTTAAAAGATGAAACCAAATCCAAAGGAAATAATTTTACAGGCTCAAAACTTAAACCGTACAAAATATAACAATGGTATATTTATCAAAAGTCACAATTAGTGATACATTCTCACCCTAGTTTGGCTCCAAGTCTCTGCATGCTGTTGTAGTCCATCATAGTTTCTTTCTCCAGAAAAGGAAATTCTTCATATTGTACTTGTAAGGGCTCTCGCTAAAGACACAAGTTGTTTTATGGAAAATATTTGATTATTTTACACTTTCAAGGGTGAGCGTTACCTCAGCTGATCGCTGGACAAAGTTGCGAGTGATGCGCAGCATGTGTGTGTACTCCGTCAGCTCCAAGAGGTTTTTCTGCAGCTTTTCCTTATTCCTGGTGACCTCTCCTAACTCCACCTCCAGTCTCTGCAGCTGCTCCTGTGGACCATGTGCAATAAATGCTCATCAAACATTACTACAGCTGAAAAGTGTTATACTAAGGGTACAGAAAAACTCAAAGCAATCAACAAACCATTATTGCAATGACGTGTTTGGGTAAAGGAGCCACTGGGTTAACATCCCCTTCTGGAAGTGAAATGTCAGCTTTTTTTATCTCTCTTAGAAGATAACCTGGAAAATATAATAAAACATAGTGGAACTGTCACAGTAAGGGATTCTGAAAGTATTTTACAGCCATTTTTTATTTCTGCCACGGCCTGACCCAAAAGCATGATCACTTTTCTAAAGGAACCCTATAGGCAAAAATTACAAATAAAGTAAGTTCCTTACCAGCGCAAAGAAATGTATAGACAATAAATATTGAGCAAAAATAATGATAAATCCATAAGTTATTGAACAATAAGTTACTGTGACAAGCCTTGGAGGATGCATTTTATCAGGACCAGAGCACAACCGTAAAACTGGACCGCATAGTACAGTCTTGTCTTATCTAATCAAAGAGGGATTATCAACTAAAGTCAGTGTTTTGTTTAATTGAATTAAAACCAGCTGACAGCTCCCATGACTGTAGTCTCAGTCCATTCATGTGCCTCCATTCTTCCTCCACAGTAACACACCAAACACATGCATTCATCTCTCGAGATGGATTCAATCACACCACTATTGCAAAACCTCACTGTAAATACACAACACACAGTTTAAGTATTTGCACTTACTCAGAATTCTCTCCATCTCCTCACATTTTTTAATCTCACTGACATATTTCCTTTGAAAAGCATTCACAGACGGGTTGAGCTGGGAGACACATAAAAGACAAATGAACAGTGTTAATTGTAGGCCATATTAGAGGATCAGACATAGTGTTGTTCCTATGTAATAATAATGTGACAGAGAGTTAAGTTTGGGCTTACATCTCTGAACTCCACGAGCCCCAGTTCTCCCAGTTCACTGATGCAGTCGTACGCGGATCCAGACTGGAGAAATAGCTGGGCTAAACACATCTCCTCACTTCGCAGCAGGGAATTCATGATGGCACTTTCTGATGATAATTCCTCCGCAGTGACAATGACGGACTGGAACTAGGCTATTACCGACAGCTGTTTTACCCGCAGTGTGGCTTTACATACTGGGATGTTAAAGATAAACCATATGGTGCTGGTGGTCGTCTTCAGACTCAGGCTAGTGCTGGAACTGCTACAGGCTAGTAACACCACACGATCCGAGGCACGTCTTCCAGCTCTGTGTGACCTACTCGGTTGTCACTGCTTCAGAAACATCTGCATTTACACCGATTCCATGTCAAAACAGAGTTGAACAAGTTCTGGTTTATCCACAATATTCCACGTCACTTCTTACTGCTCTTTTCACGTCCACTGTTCAACTTCCAATGTACAGCACTTCCGGGTTTGTGACGTCACGTGCTACGTCATTCTTTCGGCGACGCCTTTGTCAAATAGTTCTGTAGTGAAGACTTTAATACTTTATATTTTAGATGTTTGATGATGCACACACAGATTGCTTCTTGTCTTTCTCCTTCTCGAGTTCTTTTCTGATTCCTCCCTGATCTGTTTTGATCGATCGCTCGAAAAGACTAATTGAATCGAATCGGTGGACTTGTTGTGTTGACGCACGCTATCATGCAAAGGCTGGAGCGCCCTCTACTGGACATTTACCAAACTACCTATCCACACTTAATCCAGTAGATGGCGGTAAATGCACCTTTACAGTGGGCTGCCAGCCGCCATTAAAGCAACAACAACATGTAAACATCGATTGAACTGAAATGACAGCAAACAAGACCAAACAGATTCTACAGAGAGACTTTTGTACAAGTTCCATAAATGTCCTGTGTACACCTTCAGCATTTTGTTTATCAGTCTTTAACATTATATTTGGTTGATGTTGACTTTTTGTAAAACTGATATCTGAATGAATAATATGAATTTTAAAAAGTTCCATAATAATGTAAATGAAAATTCCATTAATATATTTAGATACTTATGAAGTGTTCTTACTTATTTATTTTTGTGTTTGGTATTTACTGTACATGATGTATAATACACATGTGAAAAGACAAAGATTATAAAAATATGACCATGATTAGCCAATACGTGTCAACAATCTCTCATGTCATGTTTATGTTGCACAATGTGTGAATTCATAATGTGGAATGGAGAGTTGGTGCTGTGACCGACAGGGTTTTTTATTAACAGTATTTATTTCAAAGTATGTCTGATACAAAAAATATATATAAATAACAGAAGGGCGAGGTAATTGTTCTATTTGTCCTTAAATCGTGCTCCATATCTGTCGTATTTGCCGCCAAGGAGTTCCCAGCACAGAAGCAACAATAAAAAAGAAAACTAAAATAATCCCTTTAGCCAGAGCTTGAGAGTATGGTTCACCTGGAGAGGATTCAAGAAAACAAATACATTACGAGCCAAAACTGTTCAATTTTGGATAGTTGGAGGAAAAAAACAATACCTGTGTAAAACCTGGTGAATGGAAAGGCAAGCTCAGGCCAACATATATCGTTTCTGTTGCAGTCATACTCAGTGAAATTGATCTGATATCTGAGAATAAATGACAATAACCAACGATTAATAAAAACATTAGGGGTACAGTTTCTGTCACTATGCCTAGACAAAAGCCTAATGAATTACCTGTTTTTTGGGGGACCTGTGTTTAAAGGAATATCAATAAATGTGACTGAGGAAGTGACAGGAAGCCTCTGTGTTTCTGCTGGATCTATACACACTGGATCCCCTCCTCCACATTCGAGTTTCCAAGAGGACAGACTATAACTGGAATCAAAAGTAATCAGAACAAAGTCAAAGGTGAATTGTGTAACTATTCTCATTGAGGGTCAATCACCTGCTTGTCTCTATGAAGTTATTGATTTGCCTTGAAAGTTCCACAGCAGGGGAGCAAATAACTATTATTTGATTAATCTAGCAATATTATTATTCTTATCTAATCTATTATTTTTTCAATAATATATTAGATGTTTGGATTGCAATTATTTTATGGCTATTCTAGTTGCAGATTATTTCCAAATTTTCTTAGTTGTGATTAATCAATTCACTTGGAAAATCTGCATTTGTACTGTGAGTGGAGTCACCTCTCCATAAATCTAACCAGCTTGTCTCCATGGAGATACGTTTAATGCCATACTGTGGAACACAATTGTTTAATAATATCTACAAAATATGGGATGGGAAGAACTCTTGTACACACCTTATTTCCACTGCTTTAATGTCTTTCTGTGGAATCTCATCCACAAAGCCTGTGACCAGAGTCCACACATAGATTTGCAAATGGGCTGGTATATTACTGCATGAACTGTTCGAGTCCCCGACCCCGCTGGAATTCAATGTCACATCTGAAAATGTTAAAAAAATATATATGAATTTGAAAAGTTTACATTATATTACAAATAATAATGGGTACAAATTCTGTAAATCCACATACAGCTGATATTTAGCCAGTCTGCCATAGTTACAGCATTAGGATGGCCATTTATAGCAACCAACGAGGCTTCAACCAGACCATCTTGGAGAGAATTTACAGTATCTCTAATGGGCAATAAACATCAATCAATTGAAACAGTTAATCATCAAGAGTGAATCATCAATTTGGTTAGAAATACCAACCTCAGGAGACCACACTGAGTGAGATTTAACTGACTGACAGGAAGCAGACATCCAGATGTTGAGTTCTCACCGAATAACACAGGCCTCACATCGGCATGTGAACAAAGCCCACAGTTGACTATGACAAACATTAGATTATGTAAATGTAGCGTGTCCTTGTGATGTAACGCTGAGATTAGGTACCTGGTTTCCACAAATGCATTGGGGACCTTTCTATTAACAAAGAATCATTTCCTATGGATGTGTTTAAGATTCCTCCAATTACAGGCCTCCCCACTTGATACCCTGTAGTTAACAAAAACATTTTAACAATTGAATGTAAAATGTATAATGTATGTGAAACTAAGGTGTGATTTTACCTGGGTTTCCTGAATTGGGTTTACTCGTTATGTCTCCACTTAGAAACTTTGCGGAGTATCTTGTAGTTAATGACACTTTTGAAAAAGAGAAAGATGCATTAACACTTTGGACCAAATCATATGATCAAGTGTTTAAGGCCTCACCGTTGCCATTCAGAGTCACAGTGCCAAGTGTGCGGGTCAGTGTGATCCCACTTATGCCATTTTCTTTCCAGTAGAAATTGTAATCCAAGGCCAAGGGGACATTTTCACATACTACGGCTTTTGAGTGGAAACAAAATCTTTAACATTGACAACTTGTATTTGTTTTGTAATAAAAAATGTACATAAAGATCACTATATTTCTGTACCCGAAGAGCCAAAGCTTTCACTGCTCGTAATGAAGTCATTTAATTCAGTCGCCAGTTGGTCAGTTACATCCACTACAGCATTTCCTACAGAGATGAATTATATCTTATTACATGATGTACAATAAACATGCTCTAGAACAGCAATGCTAAGCTATGTTCAAACATGGAGAGGAAGACAAACTTACCACCAACACCATTCTTCACAACAGCTCTTAAATCTTCAGGTATTGTCTGTAAGGGGGGCTCGGTTGGACAGGCCTGCAGTGGGGTTACACACTTGACATCAAAGTTTTTCAAAAAGGCCACTGGAGCACTGGTCACACAGTATCCATTAAGTGTCTGTACAAACAAAGTAAGAACAGTTATAGTAACAGCATTCTTCCAAAATGTATGCGTTTCCATTTCCAGATGTTTCCAAGCAACTTACCCGTGGAATTGTAAAGTACTGATCTTTTAATGTCAAAATGGGACTTCCTTCAATATACGCATCTAATAGTGTTGGTGGCGATGAAACAGAGGCTCCAAATGACATACCAGGTTTAGGGGCTCTACAGAAAGTTCAAATAATAAAATAGTTTAATTAATATTTTGCTTTTTATTTGTGCATGTACTGTAACTTTTTACATTTTGTTGCCTTGGTAGAAAAGTCCGAGGTAAGGGTTATTCCCAGGTGGTGAGATGACACACAAGAACGGAAACCAATCTGGAGAGTTCTGAGAGGATTGGACCGAGCACTGATACTCTGGATCAGGGAACTGTCCACCAAAAGGCCCAGGAAGACAGTGGTACTTAAAAAGCTGAAAATCCTCTGTTGAACAGTCCTGCATGAGGACATAGAAACCAACAACATCAAATTAAAAATAAGAGCCAATACATAACTCTTGATTTATAAAATTGTGCAAATGTTCCCACCTCGTCACAGCAGCACCATAAATCACAAGTTTTGAAAGTAAGGTCACAGGGACATTCACCCAAAGGTCTGTACACTTGATTTTGAATGATTGTTTTGTTATCTGAAACAGTTTTTAAAAATACATGCTGGTGTAAAACTAGATCACAAATTCAAACGTCTCTCATGAAATTAAAGCTTACCAAATACCATGTTGCCAGAAACCAGCCGAGCGTAAACCTTGACCTGAACAATCAGTGATGCTTGGGAGTTATTTCCCTCACAGGCAGAGACTTGAAGAGTCTCCCGGACACACAGTGGATTAACGCAGCAATCTGTGTCAGTCTCATTATTGCCACACAAACGAAGACTTCGGTTAAGTCTCAGTTTAACTTGAACAGTAGTCTGCCAAGTCATAAATTAATTTCAACAGTAAGCTCACCATATACATAACAATTATATAAAATTATGCAATATAATTTTAGTAATACCTTTGCAATGAGTTCACTGGTCAGAACCCATCGTGTCTCTTCAGGCACACATGAAGGAGGATCAAAGCTGCCTGTAAAATCACAACAAAAACAAGTGAAGGGTAAAAACCTACTGCAATGACTTGTATTATATTTTTCTACACTACTTTTTCCTGGCTCTTACCTGTCACATTAGAGGGTGATGTTGTTTGCAGGATCAGGATGATGTTTGAGCTATTTCCATACAGCAGTGCAGTGACTGAAGGCCCACGTGTGACCAGAAAAGAGGGCTGAAAAACTACAGTGCACCAAATAAGTGTTCATTATTTAGATTAGACGTTCATCAGAGTCAGAGATCACAATGCACACAAATTGTAACGTTAAGTTAGCCAATTTTCAATAAATGCTAGCTTTAGTTAGCTCTTTAAGCTATAGGATCTATGAATTACATCGTTAGGGTTTAAGGACACACACTTACAAACATTCTGGGCATTATACGTAGAACTGCACAGCCAAAGACACAAAACGTGAATATAAAGGAAGATAAGTGCCATTTGGTTCCACTCATGTGAGCTTCGACCTAATAGATCCATGGCTTCGACATATTTGTAAACTCTGAGGATCGTCTTGGCAACAAACCGGAAGTGTCCTGTGAAAGGTAATGCTAAGAGCGCCCTCCTCTGGTTGATTCAATTACTACAGTGAATCTTTATTATAGTGTTAAAACAACTTGCATCTGTCTGTACCTTTGACATATCGTCTCACCAGCACACATGAGAGAGAAATAGGGACAAAGTGATGAAAGTGATGTGACTTAACCGAGGGAAGGACTCGGGACATGTAAGTACACGTATGAAAACTGCAACAACACAGTGTGATTTTCAGTTTTTTATCAATCATAACGCACATAGACACCGGGACAGCAATATAAACCATCACATATACACCCAAATGTCTTAATATATGTGCAAGAAACTAGGCTGTCTTATGTTTACTTTCTAAATCAAACTTGTTATTGAATTCATGTGACAGTGAAATAGTGTTAGACAGTGTCTAAAATGATTATACAGGACATCCAAAAGAGGGACAAGTGGTCAGCCTACTTGCATTCGTCTGCACCTTTACATTCTTTTGGCAGAGTTTAGCCTTTAGACGGCAGTATTTGCAAAAGCTGTGCTCTTCAAATCCGTAGAAGTGGCCCGAGTTGGTCACGTGACATCAACACCGTTCAGCCATGAGGGTCCGATGGACATAATATCTGTCACGTGTGTGTGTGTTTTAACCATGGATCTATTATTTTAACAGTGTAAAACCTTCAAGATGTCGTTCAGCGAGCTCGTGACAAGTCTGCAAACGTGTGCTATCACTGGTGAACAAGCGCGAGACAATGTCAGCCAAGATCTGAGACTGTTTTATGAGAGACTTTTGGAGTCTTCCAGGTTCGTGTCCACTGTAGACAGATCTGAGCTCGTTTTGACACATGATTTCAAGCGCCTTTTACGTTGTATTCACAGGAGCAGCGTGAAGAGGTCCAAGGAGCGATGCTTGGAGGAGGCTGTGCAGCTGCTGAAGAGCATTTCCAACACTCATTTGCTTTTTGATTTAGAGGAGAGACACTTGCTGCTCATGATCCAGGTCCTTATTTCACTCCAGTTAGAGACAGTTGGCATATCTACAGCATGTGGCAAAGTAGACCAGGTCAGTCTTTGTATATCTTAATTGACACTTGATCTTTCAGTATTACGAAGGACTGTTTTAAATGGTGTATTTTTGTTCTGAAGATGATACAAATGCTGTCTGCAGTAAATCAGCAACTGGTTTATAGAGAAATCAAAAACGCCTTGTCGTCAGTTATCCATAATGACCAGGTACATGTTATGCCGTCCTTTTCCTATTTTTGACTGTAAAATCCTGCTGGTATTTGAAGTTATCTTTTTTCTTTCTTTCTCAGTTATTATCATTGGAAGACTTACAAAGAGGTTGGTAGTTATGTAAAAAGAAACACAAGGCGCTATTCAAACCTTAACCTTTTTGCTTGTCTTTTTTAAAGCATGTATGTTTCTGGAGGACAGTGTTGTCGGTCGGGAGGTGTGGAAAGAGCTGTGTCTGCTGCTTATGCAGAAAGTAGCTCAACTATTTGCTGTCGTGCTCGGAGAAGAACCTTTAAGAGACGGACCACTCTGTTATTCTGCTGTGAAGGTATGAGGAAAAACATATACTTTTAAATCATTATTAAAAACAAAACTTATGTTGGATTTTCTCTTCAGCTTTGTTTGCAGATATTTCAGCTATTGCCAAATCAAGTGTCCCCTGTGGTGTGGACAAAGACTGAGGGCAGCCAAGTTGTACAAAACATCCTACAAGCTCTTATGGACATCATCTGTGGACAGGTACTTTACATGATACACACCTATGTATATTATTGTGCAGTAACATTTTGTCAATAAAAGCATGACTTTTACCATGTGATGTATATTCACTTATTTGTATGTATTTGTTTAATTCAATGTGTAGTGTTGCAATAGAGACACTTGTCTACTGGCAGGGACTGCAGTGGCCATGCTGCTCAACTCCTCACAAACCCAGGCGGCGGGACATGCTGCCTGGGGGCTACTTCAGATCTCAAATCAAGGTATTCCATAAATTACTTGATATTTCATTGTTTTCTATTTATTGTTTCTGTGTGATGGAGTCATGTCTCTGGTACTTGGCAGGGTCTGAGGTCGTAACAGTTGGTGGTCTCCAGGTGAACTGCAGATTTGTCTGTAAGAAAGAGGTGGCTGTTCTGTCTGTTTGCAGAGGAGTCTTGACCTGCTGTCGGCCCCATGTCCTACTCTGCTCAGACGCTGATGGCAAAGAAGTACTGATGCATCTGAAATATTGCTTTTATTATTGAGTTCATGCTTGTTAATCTCCTACTTGTTTGTGTCCTTTCAGATGTGTCTGCTGCTGAATTGTTTGTTTTCTGTTATAATCAGTTTTTGTGAGGAGAATCTGGACTGTCATTACTTTGCCTTTGAAAGTCAGTAATACGTCTTGTACTTTTTTTCCACAAACAATATACATGATTCAAAGATGATTTGTTTTTCAGTGTTAACTCTTTGGCTGAAGAAAGTGAGGGAACATTTTGTTGAAATCAGGGATGTGACAGGGGCTCACCTTTTGTCTGACAGCAGCAGCCTCCAACAGCAACTTACTCGTATCATTTTGACCAATGCTGACAGCCCTGTGAGTCCAAATAGAGTTATTTAAAATGGACAATTCCTCAGCCTGTATTGTGCAGTTTTAAAACTGAATTAAACTGCAAATACATTTTGAACTTGTGCATTAACAGGTAGATGGAGTGTCTGAATCGGCCCGTAGTGCATTTGCTCTGCTTTTGGACCTTTATCATATGAACTCGGACAATACTGAGAAAACTCTTTATTCTTCATTACTTCATCGGATAACTAACTTGCCTTGGGAAAATAAAGCCAAATACTATCAGTTATGTGCACTGCTCCCATATCTGGGCTCTGACAAGGTGAGAAACGACTCGTCTTATTGTTGTTCAGTGTTGTTTTACTCTCTGACATCTCTCTCTTTCAAAAGGTATTGAGTCATTACCCCGAATTACCAAATCATATTCTTAAGTGTTTAAGCACAAATCACCTCTCTCCATGTGCATCAGAGCTTTATAAATGCCTGATTCAGCAGCAGCGCCAGGAACTCTTCGCCCAGAATGAATTGTATGCTGTGGATCAGTGGTCAAAGTGCTGGAAGTCTGTCCTTATTGAGGCACTTACATCTCAGGTGGAACATTTACAAAACAACAGCTCAGTTCATCTGTTACCCAGTACATATCGTGTGTTTCCTTCTGCTGTGGAGCCACTGTTGGGATCTCTGGACCCAAGCTACCCAGGCCATTTGTATCCCTGGGCCTGTATTTTGAGTTCATATCGAGCAACAACTGGACAATCTCCTTGGACTCTGCAAAGAGGCACCACTCTCAAGATCCTCCATCTGGCCTTGGAGTCTGCAGAAGACAAAGTGCGCCTGGCTGCTTTCAGTCTTCTCTGCTGCAGCCCAAAAACAAAAGACTTTCCAACACGCGATGAGATGGAGTTGATAAAGAGCTTTATTCCTCAAAATCTAAATTGTGAGTCTTCATCTTTCCGCCAACATTTTCAGAACGGATTGAGACGATTCTTGGTCCGTGTCAGAAACTGCTGCTTGTCCTTTGTTAAAATTCAAAATGGCAAAAAGAAACAAGATGCTTCCAATAAACAAGAGGTCAAAGACTGTCTGGACCAGGGAGCAGGTGAGGCATTTTCTCTGTAATAATGAACAGCTATATCGAATGGAATTGATTTGTTTTTATTTTCTAGAATTTGTTGATTGGTTGGGAGAGCTTCCCTACTGCTATCTGGCACCGGGTCATAGCTACCAAAGGAAAAAGACATCTCTACTGGTGCTCACTGCAGTGCTAGAAACCTGTACGGACACATGGAGCCCAGACAAAAAGAAAGGACAACCACCAGGTATTTTATTTATTAGTCTGGCTGAAAAGTTGCTTTGTTGTCTTAAATGATCAAAAACACATGAAATGTTTTGGGTGTTTTTTAATCAGTGAATATGGATTGTCTTATTAAATACGTAAAACAAAAGGGACAGTGGGATTTCTTTTGCCGTGCTAAACTACTCGTCCTCATCAGCTGTTTGGAGGATTCAACAAATGAGGTTTTATAGTTTTACAAATACTTTTGACATGTATCTTTTTGAATGTACTGCTACATTTACATTCTTTTTTCTTTTTCTTTTTTACAGATTCGAGAGCTTTCCGCTAATTTGTTGTTAAGGTTTTTTCCATGCAGTTTTTCAAAAGACATATCCACTGCTCTCTTGGCACAAACAAAACGGCTCCTCTGCAGTCCGCGAGTGCAGGAAGCACAAATGGCCGCGCTGATGATTAAAGTGCTCCGTCTGATGTAAGTTATGCCTTTTTCTCTGTTTTAAACTTTTGCAATGCATCTTGGTAATAACATTCTGTATCTCCAGATCGCAGAGTACTGTGGAGGACCATATTGCTTTCAGATGTGGTTCAGACCAGCAGGAATTTGATTTTGTGAGATTTCTGTTCAACGAGTTAGAGGAACACTATTTTACAGCGAAGAGTGACATGATGCTCGCTGCCAAGACTAAGCCTATTCATGGTGAGACATGGCATAGTCACTCTTATAATAAATCACAACTAAACTCATAAAAACATCCCTTTTTAGGGATTTTGAGTGCTCTTCAGAGGTGTTTGTTTGACTCACCCAGCAACATGCAAGATAAACTTGACAGCAGCCTGATTATATTTGCACTACAGCTTTTGGAAAACATTTCTCAGTTTCTACTTGGTGTATTGTATGGAGACCAAGAGAGCACTTATAACGATCAAGGTAAGATAAAGCTTCTGTTCAAATGCAAATTAACAGATGTCTGTATTATGTTGTTTTTGTTTTGTTTTTCAGATGTACCACCGTCTTTTTGTGACATGGGGAATGCAATCACTAGTTTAATTACCCAGGCCTCAGGAGGGGGCCACAGTGAGGAGTGTGTTCTATTATCAGAGGAACACAGCCTTGTGCTTACCTGCTGCTGGGTCTCCCTGAAGGTGCAGAATTACATGTGTGTACGTTTAAGTAAGTGTTTTGCTGACAGAATTTTTTGTGTTGATAGGAAACTGGAATATTTTTGGGTTCTATGGTGGACCATGTCTTTAGCCAGGGTCAGGTCTACCCTCACCTCCTCACCAAAACAGATCTTAAAAAAGCTTCTAGAGTCTTTTGGAATATTCTGATTAAATGTCGCCAGTGGGTAAGTTACAAAAGTGAATCGTTTTTACAATCAATTTTCATTTTCATAGTTGATTTTTCTACACCAGGGGGCAGTAGAGGGTTGCTGCATTGGCTTTACTAAGTTTTGTGCCCGTTTGCTGAGGAGTAATGATCCAGAACTAAAGGAAATCCCTGCAGACATGTTAAAACAAGTGAGTAACTTGACTGTGTGCGCCACTATTTATTTTGACTATACTTTCTTCATGGGACATGTCGTTCACACACAGGTACTGCAGGTCATTGCGTCCCCCAGATCCACCTCGGTGACCCGGCGCGCTGCAGGTTTGCCCATGCTTATTCTGTGTGTGCTTTCTGCAGAGGTGGCGAGCAAGGGCCGGCCTCTTTTAACCCACAGTGTAGAGTTTTTATTGGATACAGCCAAAGCTCCTCTACCAGAACGATGGGACCAGACCACGGACCTCCCACAGGTTGAACTCTTATTTTTTGGGTTAATTTGGTGTCTAATGCGATGACCTTCCTTCTTGACTCTTACAGGTGTGTGCGGTTCACACTCTGCAAGCCCTGGTGCGTGGCACAACGCTGGGGTCTGCAATGCTTCAGTTTGCTCCAACTGTTGCCATCCTTTCACTGACTCTGCTGAGTTCCTCCTGTTGGGCAATGAGGAATGCTGCACTTCAGCTCTACAGTAGGGGACATTCTATTTGTATATATTATTTATGTAATATTTTTTCATATTTATCCATTTTACTAAGATAAATATTCTTAATGATTCAACTTTCAGGTTCCCTTTGCTCTCGAATGCTTGGCCACTGTCCCACCAATGAGGATGACAAGAGTGCTCAAATAGGGATGTCCTCCACTGCTTTCTTTTGTCACTACAGTGCACTGCAGCCGTTTCTCTTGGCAGAGCTGAGAGAAGCGGCACATGTTTTTCAGAGTCAGTCAAATGGGGCTAGGCTTCACCTCAAGCCTTCGTTGTTTCCTATTCTCACCCTGTTAGCACAACTCCATCCTGGTGTCCCAGACGCAGCACAGTAAGTGTACAGAGAGAAATGGAGGACTTCAATAACTTTGATGCAAGATTTTTCTGTTTTGCTTTACAGATCTTTGTCAAGCTTTGAACCCCCTTTACTTCAACTGTCTGCTAGTTCAATTTACAATGTGAGAGTAATGGCATCAAGGGCTTTGGTTGCAATAAGTCCCCCCTCTAAAAATATGAACATCCTTCTCACATTGGTGAGGCAGCTCCCAAGTTCACATCAGAGATACTCTCACAACTGGCTGCACGGACACCTCATGCAGATCAAAGCCCTCTTCCACAGAGCTGTTTGTGCTCACAGGTGAACTGCTCATGGTATTTATTTAATCACATTTTCAGTGGTTTTAAATCCTCTTTCCTGTTTGCAGCCCTATACTTGACCATCATGAGGCAGTAAACAAAGTGGAGGCTTCTCTCTGGTTGGCAACTACAGCTCAGCGCTGCCCCCTAGTGAAAATGGCATATGTTGAAGTAGTAGAAACCATAACACAGTTCTGCTCAGAACCTTTCCTTTCACAACTTCATGAAATACTGATTGAAGATCTCCAAAAGCCCCAACAAGAGATTCAGGTAGAGTACATGCAAATAAAAGTTAAATAAAGTTTAGTATTTTCTAAGTATATCTTCTCATCTCCCTCATTCACAGATCGGTCACTCATCCTTCCATCAAATATCAATCAATTTACTATGCACAGACCCCCTGCGGGCAGCTCACATTTGGGAACAGTTTGTTGTTTGGAGTCCTGATGTCAGGCTTTATCTGGTAAAGTGGACAGTGGATGGGTGTAGTTCACATCCAAACAAAGAGCTCATCTATGAAGTGTTACAGGTGAGTCTTTATCCACTCAATTTCAACACTGAAGCAAACAACAACTTTAAAACCGGTTTAGCAACTACTACTTTCACGCTTGTCTCAAAGCACTTTGTGGAACAAAGGACCGGTTTCAGAATTCTGTTGTAGCACAGATTCGTATTACTGCACCCATCTGATTTTAGTGTAATGTGTTGATTTACTGCCTGGACTACAGGTGGTACTAACAAATACCATATATTATACCAATATTTACAATATTAATATTAATATTGTTGACTCAATGTTCTAATTTAGCATATTGGTTGTTCCTTTTTAGGCAAACCTTCGGGATGCATTATTGAGCCAAAGTGTGGACTATCGCCACTCGTACCTTGAAGCGCTTGTAACACTAGCGACTTCAGAGGAGCCTTATTTGCCCCAACTGCCTCTAAAAACAATGCTTGAAGAGCATGTTTTGGTTGAATGTGTAGAGTTGTTACTTGAGGATGTGGAGGCCCAAAGAGGTGGTCCAGAGTTCCTGTCTCAGGCCCTGGGTGCAGTTAGTTTACTTTTACATCACTGGTGAGGCTATTTCAGCACATTTTATGAAATGACACAGGCATTGTTGTCGTGCATGTGTAACACAATATGTTTGTGTAAAAGTTCCAGCTGCTTCACTATTGAGAGGTGGTGTAAAGTGTTGGAGGACCACTGTTTACCACATGCGCCTGAAGGGCTCAGAATGGCCTGTGCGCAGGCTTTGATTTTGGCTGGAGTCTTTCTTCTGAATCACAGGCCAAACCAAGAAAATCCACCCTTAATGATCAGGTACAGCAACACCACATATAAACCCTAAAATCACTATTGAAATGAAAGCCTGAAGTCCTATTTGAGGATGAGTAAAATTATTTAATCTTTAAAGCACAAATGTTATTTTAATTGTTTACATTCAATGTTCAATTGACATAGAGTTAAAAATGCTCATGGACATGGTTTTCCTTCATCCACTTTTTAAGGTGTGATTATTTGTTTTTTACAGGTTGATCAACATAAGTCTTTACTTACTTCAAGACCAAAATGTGCAGATCCGAATGAAAGCTGCGTATTTTGCCTCTGCGCTAAAGCTCGCCTCTGGAACCTCTCAGAGGAGCATCTTTGTCATGCAGGTGAATGAGGCCCTCCCCTTCCTCCTCCAGCAGCTCACAGAGCAGTGTTGGGACACTGGTGCTCTTGACGTCCTCCTCTCTCATCTGCCCCAGACTGACCTCAGATCTGTTCAGATTAATGCTCTGGAAAATAGGTGTGTTCCCAAACTAAATCAATAACCCTTGTTCCAACAGAGAACGTTTATATGCCTAACTGTTTTGTCATCTGGTTCAGGTGTGTCACTCTGTATGAGCAAGACGAGGCTAATGTGTTTGCAGAGGCGTCAGTGGTTTGTGCTCAGGTGCTGCCTTGTTTGCTTCTGATGGCCGATAAACTCAGCCAGTCACCCTCTTTGGCAAAAAGTTTATACATTTGGGCAAAGGAGAGTGGACCACAAGTGTTAGAAGACCTCCTAGTCTGCAAAGAACTCTCGTCAGGTACATAGTAGATATATAGTTCCAAAAACCTTTCGCATGACACACCTAAAGTCAAACTGTCCTAGCATCTGCTTTCTTCGGAACAGGCAACACTCATTCAACGCCTATGCATTGCAATAAGTAAATGTAATATTATTATTATTAACAACCATACATTTTTAAAAATTGCGGCGGTGTCACTGGTAATTAAAATGAACGCCGTACCTACAAATAGTAATGGTAATTGTAATAAAGGAAAGTGAAGGAACAACAATGATGGCCACTTAATAACTACACCCAAAGCCCCAAACTAAACTATTCGCTGGCCTCATGCTTCATAACAGTATCCAATCATTCATTCATTTACTAATAATAAAATAGAATTAAATGGCTCATTGTGACCCCCCCCAAACCCGATTATTGTTTTATTGTCTATCATGCTTTACAATATTAACTATTTTTGTTATCGTTTTGTCACTTGCTTCTATCGCTTAAGCACCAGTCTTATCATATATATTGTACTGTACTGCATTTAAAAACAAAAAAGAGCCATTACTTGATATTCAAATTTATTCCAAAAACAGTTTGTCTGATTCATATATGACATAATGTTAGTCAGACTATTGTTCAGTGGTTGACATTCTTCTGTTTCACTTTAGGTGGTATGCAGACATGGCTGACCCTCCTCATGGACGCCCACTTTCACAGCACACTTTGTGGTATGTTGACCCGCACTGCCCTCCTCATGCGACTGATGAAACTATCTAAAGATCTACCAGACATCTGTGAACGCTCCACTCTGCAGCAGACTGTACGCGCTGCCTACTCTGTGTTAAGGGAAAACGGTGTCCACTTTCCCCCATCGCTCTCAGCTGCCGCCGTGGGAGCGCCCTCAAAAGTGATGCAACTCCCGGAGTGCAGTCGAGGCACCAGCTAAAATGGCATGTGGATATTTTAGGCTGCATGTGGCGACTACATGCAGAGCCCGGGACATGGCTGTTGGTTATGCACGAAGTCGGTAGCTGGAGTCTTTTTTAATAAAGCTCCTGAGGCAAACATACAAAGCGAATCCAGCCAATCCAATGTAAAGTGGTGACGTAATCCAACAGCTTCTTGGAAAATTGGCCGCTGAGTGCCCAGTGGGGAAATATCGCGTGCGCTTTAATGCTCCATTAGAGGCCTTCTGTCTGGCTAAGTGTCCATTTTCCACAGCCACACAGGGCCAAAGATGATTGTCTCAATGCGATAAAGAGCTGGTCGATTTTTATTTTATTTTATTTGAATCTCAAAAGTGTAAAAAGAAAGTGGAAAACTTACTAAATTATTGACCGTCATTCTTTGTCATTGATTGAATATGACCACAATAGCTGTAAATGTTATTTGAGATACATTTGTGCGAGTATCAGATGGTGCTCATTCCGGTTTCACAAAGGCTGTGTCTGTGTGCAACTCTATCATGGTAAATTGTTTTTTTGTCCCAGTTTTCTTTTTTTATAATGACAATGAAAACAAAAGAATATCCAGTTTAAAGTCTGACTAAATGTAAATGAAGTGTTATTTCAAAGACAAAAGCCCATATGCAAACCCCTGAAGGCTACAGTTTGACACTTGACCCCTGTGGCATATCAAAATAAAAAAAAGCTTTTGAAAGTTAAATGTGACCAAGCAATAAATGAATCTGTGTGCATAGTTGTGTTAAGGCTCCATGTACATCAACAGGATCATTGTATCATGTTTTTAATCTTACTTCAGGGAACAGTCTTAACAGTGAGCCAAGAAAAGCTTTTCCTAGCAGGCTGAATGGTGTTTTAATGCGTTTTATAAGATGATTTTACATATACGTTGTTTGCATCTTTTCTAATAAACATTTCTGAAAAATCAAGTGAAGCCCACACCACGGCATTTCACCTAAATGTGTCCATCTACTATTTGAGCATGTACAGGAAAGTTCCACGCCACATCATATTGTCACTGTTAGAATCAGAATCATAAGTTATGTGTAGGTGTACCTGTACCTGCTGTACCTGCTGTACCTGTAGTACCTATAGTACCTATAGTACCTATATCTATACCTGTACCTGTACCTGTACCTACTGGAAATAAGTTGCATGTAAATGTATTTTTGTGAGCAAGAGAAGTGGAGGGCCTTAGGACCTAGAAGTGAACGCCACAAAGGGCAGCTCCCCAGCCTCCTCCCACTGAAAGCTGTTTACGAAGAAAGAGTCCTGCCTGTGACAATAACAAGGGAAAAGGAGAGCAGTGTGGCGGATGGCTTCTGCCCAGGCTCTCATCCCCTTTTTACAGCTTATTTGAAGAGTTTGAGTTTGTTTTTTTTCTAATACCAAACTTGCACTAAGCCCTCAAAATGTTCTCCTCTTTGCACCTCGTTTGCTTGACCATGTTTCTCGTGGACAACGTGTTCAGCCTGGAGACAAAAGGTAATGTTTGAATGTTTGTTCTATTTCTTAACACATTTGCAACGATGGTGCAAACTTTTTCAATGTTGTATTGACGTTTCTTCTCCGTGTGCCTTTGCAGAGTGTGTGAAACAGAATGGAGAGGGCTACAGAGGGACTCAGAGCACCTCCTTGGGTCTGACTTGTATGAACTGGATCAACATGACCAGAGACTATGACGTGAAAGACCACCCCGACTCACAAACTGGTAAATGTCCCAACATCATTTTGTATTGTCATTACACTGCTGTATAAGAGCTGACCTGTACTGATTGTTTAATCCATTTGACTCAGTTAAATGTATTATCTTTGAGACTGACTGCATTATCTACACTATCAATTTGTACATACAGTTATTTACTTCTCAAGATTATGTGTGTGTGCTTTCATAGATTAAAAGGCCTCTACTGTGCACAGGGCAGTTGTAGTTTGCTGCCTGTTCATTGTGGTGTGATGGAGGAGTATTAATGATTCATGAACTGATTGTTTTCCCTTCCACTGCAGAACAGGCAAAGAGACAGAAACAGGCTCATATCTTTATAATAAACTGTGTGTTTGCCCCATAGGTGTTGGAGATCACAATTACTGTCGAAATCCAGACTTGGCTGAGAGGCCGTGGTGCTACATTGCTGGACCCGATGGAATAACTCAAAGAGGCTTCTGTAAAATTGAGGCATGCCAAGGTACAAACAATGTGTCATTTGTATTGCAATGTATGCTGTTTAGGTGTTTTTTTTTAATCAGGGTCCAAGCAAAGAAATTATTATTAAACATTGGCAAATTTACTTACTGGAAATTACATTCTGGTTTTAAGAATAAATCAGTTGGTTGCATTAACTAGAAAACTTCCTTTCACCACTCTTGCCAAGTACAGTCTTCTGATTGGCTCAGAGGCAAAGTCTTCCCCTAGAAACAGTAGGTAGTTGGCTGACGCCCTGCCCTTTAACATTAGATCGGTTTGTAAACAACAACTTCTACTGGCATGGAAAAAGAGTGAAATAGCAGATGTTTCAGTGGAGTCCTCCTAAAATAAACTCACGCATGTTCTGGCACATGTTACAAATCATACACGCGTCACTCTCTCGCAGAGCAGAAGTGTGTTAGAGCGACCCCAGGACTTTATGTCTGCTGTAGACTCAGTGCTAATGTTATTTAAATAAGTGAAATGGAAACCCACATGGTCCAGTCAAAAGCACTCAGGCATATAAAATGTGTTTTGCGTTGCCATATCGCTTAGTACAATAAGTGAGTTTAAAAAGTTGTAATCTACAGATTTTTATCATACCAAGGCCAAACTGCTGAAGCTTGTGCATTTGGAAATGTTTTCTTATTTATTTTGACTATGCACCAAATATTTTATTTTTATCAGGGACAGTTTATTCTAATGACCTCGAGGTCAGTTTATTGGCATTAAGTGCTCCAAGTTCTCTTGAATAAGAATAAGACACCAACAGTAACAGCACTGTGTCATGTTGTTCTGTTACTGTGCATGTATATACTAGTTAGATTACACTGTGTTGACAATATGAAGCAATAACTTCAAATGCAAATTCTGCACAATTCACGTAAAACATTTGACCATTACCATATGCCACAATAAACTTAATAAACCTGTTTCTCTGTATGATTATGTTCAGACAGTACAGCTTTAGCACCTGGTGTTGGGTCCCCTCGCTCTACAAAAACCACTCCTTCAACCAACAAGACAGGCAACTCTCCAGGAGAACCTGCTGAAGCGTCGTCTGTTCTGGGAGTCAGTCAGAGAGTGCGGAAAGGCCCCCAAAAGAAGAAAGATCTGGGCACTACTGGTGTGTGTTTCCACAAACTTAACTGGACACTTTTACTTTATTCACTGACATTGAACCAGTTTTGTAATTTAGTTATTGTTTATTAGTTGGCGTTGTGTTATATAATAACATAACTGTGACATGGTGGTAACTAGCCTCTTGTGTTTCCTTAGGTTATGTGCTTGGCATCCTCATGATGACCATAATAATTATCCTTGGTGCAGGCATCACTGTGGGCTACTTCTACAAAAGGTGAAAACCCCACTGTATTTTGCATTACATTATTATCTCATTACGGTGATCACAAACGAGCAACACTGTACATCTTTGGTTAAAAGAATAAACAGGCAGGTTTTACTGGTACTTCTGCTCATTGTACACAGTTATGTGAACAACAAAATGTTGGCTCTAGAACAGTGTAACAGTGAGGCCCAGTTCCCCTTGGCCCAGCACATAATGCTCTGGGGATTCTACGCAGCTGTCAAAACTGATAAATTGTGACATTTTAAGATTTTTCCTATTTTAGGTGAGTATAAATGATGTGCAGATGCATCACATTTTGTACATACAGTCCTATTCATATGTGTTAACTATGACTTTACTACTATTATGATTATGTTAAACCACAGTCTGCTTACTTCAGCAGTAGGGACAATAATAGACTAGATGAACCTTACCTGACATAGTTTGTTGAGTGTAATGTCTGTGTAATGTTTGTTTCAGAGCTCGAGACCTGAAGAGGCAGCATGAGCAGCGAGCGCATGAGCGCGAGATGCAGAGGATCAGTCTGCCTCTCTCTGCCTTCTCTAATCCCACCTGTGAGCTTGTGGATGAAAACACTATAGTTATAACTGCTGAGCAAGAGGCCACCCCAATCCAGGACATCGTGGATGGCGGAGACCCACTCATGGGTCCAGCCGGGACCCCCGGAGCGTGAAGAATACTGTGCTCATGAGGGATTTACTGTACATACAATTTAGTGGACCAAGACATTCCCACTTTGTCTCCTTTCTGTGAATGGAGCTGTGGTGCTCACTCCAAAGACTTAATCAAATGCAGTGTTTGGATATCCACTGTTTACACAGTATCTACATTAGGGAGGCTGTGGACAACAATGATTACTAATCCTCAAAAATCATTATGAGAAATGAGAAAATAAGCTCTCTGACCTTGGAAAGTGTTTTTGGTGGTTTGGACTTGGGAGCTGCTCTGGTTGAGTATCATTAGAAGGGGATCACTGTGAGGGGGGTCACTATAACTATGATAGTGTTTATAAGCATGGGACTCAGGGACACAATGTGTGCAAAAGTCCCTCTGTGCTAAAGGAATGGAATAGGTGAAGACAAGGCTTTGTCGTAATCTCAAACTGCCTTTTAGCATGATTCTTCTGAATGTATTTGTATATTTGTTACTTTTTTGTAACAAAACCTATGGGCCAATGTTACTGATGGTTATGTCTACAGAAAGTAAAAAGGCCCTTTTCTTTCACAGGTTAAGTAGTGACAGGAAATTCAGTGAGCTCTCAGGAAGTGAGAGACAATAGTTAGTCCTCAGGAATAAAGCACTGGGTGTCTGCAGTGAGCGCTGGAAAGCCTTGTGCCTGGGTTTAATTCTGACGTTGAGTTATGCACTTAATGAGTAGAATTAATGAACTAAAATACAGCCATAAGGACACCATGCATGTTAATAGAACGCACCTTTGTTCTTCCTTTATATGGCCAGAATATCACTCCATCGCCTTTGTTTTGGTTACGTTTATTTTCAATTACTATTGCTCCATCATTTGGTGTACTGACTCTCATTTGAGTTTTAGAAAATGAGTTAAAAGTATGGACGTTGTTTTTCTAAGTTGGTATGACTTTGCAGCGACAAATAAAACTAAATTAAATAACTGGATTGAGCATTTAATTTACTCAACAGGGAACTGCTTTAGCTGCTTTTGCAATATATAAAAAAAAAAATGTATTACCTTGATAAAAATACATTCTTACACTTGAGTGTGATTGCCTCTTCACAGATCAGACTTATGACTTCAACTGGTCGTGTCATTTGCTTGTCTATTGAGAGGACTACCTTTAAAGCTATAGTACATGAACTATAACGTTGGAAAATGTTACTAAATGCTTAGCAATTAGTTTTTGTAACAAATAAAACTCAACAAAGTTTATTGTTGCATTATTTATTCAAGAAATTCTAGTGTTATAAATAAGAGGCTCAGTACCTTGCGCTTCTATTTAAAAGACGAACACCCCTTGTTGACGAAATCTCTACAAAACTAGACTTGTATTTTGAATTCCAAAATATAAAATGAGTCAGTATATGTACAAATATATACAAATATTGTCCATCTGTACAAAAAACGGATTATCTGTGGCTGCTCGAATAAGCGTCTGTTCTATGTTTTGTTTTAGTTTTTTCAAACAAGCATCTTTTGGCTGGGGTACAAAGGAAACAGAAATCAAAGTCAAAAGAAAATTCAAAATAGAAGCTTGAAACAGTACTGGCCTGGTAGTGGTACTTAAGACTATAAACATCCTCACATTACTTTGACTTTTAAAGCAAAGAGTTTCAAGGCCTAAGGAGATTTTTCTGTGCCGCTTTGAATATGACAATTTAGCGCTGCTCTGCTTCTCTCGCTCTGACCTGCCAATCAGCCCAAATGTCAAACTTTGTTTTTGTTTCTAAGGCTCCTCTTGTGGGTCTGGACTGATCCTGTGCATCCCACTCGTAGCAAAAGGAGCCAGACACTACAGTCACATGGGACTTATCAAACTTCAACAAAGGCCTCATACAACCGAGACGCATCTTTGAACAGCCTAAGGAGCACGTCGAGTGGTTAATAATCTGTAAACATCAATACATGAGTTCACAGAGGTAAAAAAAAACAAATTTAACACTGCCTTTTGGGTCAGCTCCTGTTTTCCATTGCAGTACACAGGCACTGTCAGGCTACATTGGTCCAGCATTTTCAGGGTTATCCAGTTGTTTTTTAAATGGCTCGTCTTTTCTCCAGCACATGATAGAGCAAAAGTTCAGAGGGTCACAGATTACACAATAAGGCTTCACTAAGTGCAACCGTCTGCCATAGAGTCTGTGGAGTCAGGACATGCCGTTGTGGGTGTTATGGGCAGACTTGTACTTGAAGAGCCGTCTTTAGGACAAAGCAGTGGACTGAGACTGTGCTGGAGTTCCTCCAGTTCGGCAGGCAGAGGGATCCCAAGCTCCAGGTTTAGACAGAGTGCATCAAACCAGTCCTCCAACTTCTGAAAAGGTGGCCTATGGATTAACCGAGAAAAAAGATGTATGTGTATCACAAAAGTAAAAATATGAACAAGACCTTTAACAATAGATCACATTCCAAGTTCCTGGATCATTGTTTTACATTATTTTGATGCTGCTGCGTTATAAGAAGCAGAAGCCGAGGACTAGCAATGACCATTACACATATGTAATGCACATAATTGTAACTGCGTATATTCACCTGCTGTCTGGCGTGAGGTCACAACAGGCCACAGCCAGTGGAAAGAAAGCTGGAGGACAGTCTTCGGGAAGAAACTTTTCAGCAAACTTAACAACATTAAGACCAAAGTCCATAGTCCTGGGGAGACACTCGGGGTCTGCATAGACTCTGCCAATAATCTAACAAAACAAACAAAAAGAAGATGCTCAATACTTGACAGCAAAGTCAAAGCACAATGTTAAATTAATTAGATTTACAAGTCTCTGGGTTAAGCTTTTCACTGAGATTTGATCTTAATTATTACATTTGTAGGGTTAGAAACTGACCTCAGAAAGAACTATTCCATAAGAGAAAATGTCAACCTTTTCATCATAGCGTTTACCTAAAAATAAATAAACAGTCAATAAAGATTTTCCCCACACAAAGTATCTTGTAAGTTAACTTTTCAAACAATCGCACCGTTGAGCATCTCCGGAGCCATCCAGTATGGGTTTCCCACCACGGTGTATCTTTTCTTTCTGTCAATGCGTCGAAACACTCTTTTCTTGTTGGGGGACTTTTCAGATGGAGGTTTGACTTTTTCCTCCACAACAAGACGGGAGAGTCCAAAGTCAGCAACTACTACAGTGTTGTCCTGGGGAAAAGATAACATTTATCAATCTTTCCAAATACAAATGGTTCATGATGATAGAATATGTCTCCTACCAGTTTGACCAGGCAGTTGTGAGAGTTGAGGTCTCTGTGTATGATGCTCATGGAATGCAAGTAAGCCTGAAATAAACAATAAAGCATAGAATAAACAAGTGAAAATTAAACTAATGATGAAAGATGTTTTATTCAATACTTCAGCACAGGTTTTAACTCACCATTCCAGAGGCAATGCTCTTTGCAAAACTCACTCTTTGCTCCCATGGAAATGGGTCCTGATGAAACAAAAAGGTTTTTAACAATATTAAATTTTTTTAATCAATATGCAATGTCTAAGTTGAAATCATTAAACGTAATAGTCCCTAAAAATGTTCCCTAAAATATTTTGAATAAGAAATGGTGCACATATGGTCTGGAGTTTTAGAAGTAGACTGTGGAAAACAAAAAGAGTGTGCAACTCCAAAGGTTTCACCTGGAAACACTTTGCAAAGCTTTTCTCTTTCCACTCTGTGCCCGTGACCAGCTGACACACAGACTATCCCACTATAAAACCCAGCCATGTGTCTTTAGGTTTACTCCAGGTCAGCCCCTGTGATCAGGTTAAACTGACCACTGTCCACTAACATTTGTTTGTGTCCTGCTGCGAGTGACGAGAGCGTAAAGAGACAGCTGAACTCACCGTATCTCTGATGAAATCCTTCAGAGTTCCTCCTTCGATAAACTCTGTTATCAAATTCAGCCTCTTGTCTTTATATAGGACGCCAATAAACCTTAAGACATGTGGGTGATCCAGGCTCCGCATTACTTTGACCTATGAAACCAGGAAATCATAAAAAGGATAAGCACTTTTCTTTCAAGATGACTGAAAAGTAAGTATTTTTATAGGATCCAAAATAGCAGCGGTCTCAAGTTTCCAATTGTGAGTGTACTGAATCCCTGCTTTCTGCTCACCTCTTTAAGGAATGTTTTCTGTGTTTCCTCATCACACCGGAGTAACTCCTTCATCACCATCACTTCTCCAGTGGCTTTATGAGTCACCTGACGGAGACAAAGCCATATTAGAAATGTGGGCAAACACAAGAGATGCCAGGGCTATATATTTGACTAATGTCTAACCTTGATGGCTTGTCCAAAAAAGCCTTTTCCCAAGACTTCACCATGAATGAGGTCACATGGTCTGAAGATGCGATGAGAGCAGCTACTCGGAGATCTTAAAGACTCGGAGCGGCCAATGTCGCGTGAAAGAAAAGACAGGTCTTTAGGAGAGTTTGGGCCAGGAGATTTACATGTGCTGTTGCTCCGTCTGTTGACAAATAGATTAAGTTGAATCCAGCCAAATATAATGTTAAAATGTTTACGTTTGTATTTGAATTGTACCTTAAAGACCTCCTCTTTAGAGTCCCATCATCCACCACGTCAGTTCTCTCCAGGACCGCCCTTGAAGGAGAGGACAGTCGCATACGGGACGTGGCCGGGACCCCCAGGCGACTCTGTGGGGACTCGAGTCTAAGGCGTTCCAAGCGCTGTCGAACTGGATCATACTCGATCAGCAGCTGCAGTGTGTGACTGGTGCAGTGTATGAGGTCATCCACCTGAGGCGACCCAAAGGACACTCAAACTATTGCCACGAAGAGAAGCTATGTGCCACTACAACAATGAGTTACTGGAGAAAAAGCACGCCAAATTCTTCAAATATTTCCATCCAAATTATTGTAGATGTAATTGGGTAAGGGCGTGGCCAAATGAAGATAATACAAGGTGAGGAATGTCAAAAATTACGAGTGTGTTTATTTTGAAGTACTGTCCTGCATGAATCAAGTGTTAATATTCAAATACCTCTTCCTCCGTAAGGGTTCCCACTGGGAGCCCATTGATCTCGAGGATCCCGTCTCCAACGTGGATGGCATTCCTCACCTCTGGGCTAATAAGCATACCCCGGACTCTGGTGAAAGACACAAACGCTGTGTTGTTCATCGTATAATAAGCATGTTCGTATTAAAGCTGCAGTAAGCAAGTTATACAAAAAAGGCCATTTTAAATCATGTCTGTACAGTTTGTTCTAACCAGTTGAAGTTTTTTTCGTTTTAATAAAATGATCAATAATGTTTTGTTTGCAATTAATGTTTTTTTTAAAATATGACTTGTTTTAGTTTGTGAAAAATCTTAAAAGCGTTTTAGTCTTCTTCTGTATGGATCTGTGTTACGCCGAAAAAACCCATATCATCATCACCAAGTTGCAAAAGGTGTGCAATTATAGAAACCTGTAATCAGCCTTATGTAGAGACTTGCTCATGTAATTCCCAAACAGAATGATGTCACCCTGGGCCTGTGCCACTTACTCCTTGACTTGGACGCTGGCTGCTCCGCTCACGTCCCGCTGCACAGACACAGAGAAGCCCCTCTTTCCGTTGGCAGCAGAAGGCATGGAGATGAGGGTCACCGTGTGGGGCAGCGCGTCTAGGATGGAGTCGTGTGAGCGCTTCTCCAACATGGGCGTTAGGATGACCTGTTTGTAACACTTTCCACTGGAAAAGACACAAGAGCAAGTTGCGGCATGAAGAGGCAATAAAATAGAACCACCTTTTAGGGCGGCACAATATTGGGAATCACTGATATGCAATATGGCTGTTAAGGTGATATTTTAATATACTTTTTGACTAGAGCTGCAACTGATTCATATTTTAGTAGTCGACTAGTCAAACATTTATTCTTTTTGTTTTAAATCAACTTTACAGAACCATTTTAACCAATTAAAAGGGAGAAATAGGATGACTGAAGCATTCTAGATAGGGAATATTTATGTGAAAGTGTATTCTTGAGGAAAATCTGAAATGGTCTATTCTTTGACATTTTGATGTAATAATGCCACTGTATTTGTTATAAAAAGGTTATTTTGTATACGTTTTAGATTACGATGATCAAAATACAACTTCCGTTACTTTTTGTATATAATGGAATAAATCGATTAATCGTTCCAACCTTATTTTAGACAATCATTTCAGTTATATTAATCTAAAACATACAATTAAATCAAGGCTAATTTAGCCAGAATAAGGAAAATCATGAATGCCTTTTTCAACATATTAATTTTCAATGTGATGTTATTATGATAGACTATTGCATATATTGCAATATTGATACTTTTGCATTATATTGTGCAGTCCTACCACCAATGCAATTATAACATAATGCATAACATTCTAATATAATACATAACATTATAACTTAACACTTTATAAAGACAGATGCACACAGCATGCATCTATATTCTATTGTATATTATACTCATACTCATAATAAAAATATTTTGTTTATTGTGGTTAAATAAAAGATTGAATGAATATAAGCAAACGCAATACACATACATAAAATATATGGTATTGCAACAAGGCCTTGCATCTGCATAGCATAGTTATTTATTTACTGTATTAAAAATGTGTAGCCGAGTAAAAGAGCCATGTTTTCCAGCATATTACATTGAGCAAACCTACTCTGCAGGTTCAATAGATACCAAACGAAATGGATTCCTGACTTACCAGTAAAGTTTGGATCGCTCCACTAAAGCATAGGTGTCCCTGTCTTCAATGATCACCTTGCAGCTGAGGCAGACGAAACACTCGGGGTGATACTTGTGTTCTCCTGCCACCTGAAACACAAACGACCCGTGTGGAGCTCAGACTGTGTTGAAGGTTGAGTGGTGGTGCTGCTCAGATAATGCTGCGTGAGACTGTGGTCCCGCCTCTCAGTGACACAGCCCCAGTACCAACACTAACACCTGCTTTTCTCTCACTGTGTCTGGAATCTGCATGAGCTCATCACCCTTCGCCGCAAGTCCCAGCCTCTCCCGGAGGGTCACACTGTTCTGAACACACTCACCTTCTTCTATCACACACCCAAACAACAACAACTGCTTTCCATTCAAGTTCGTTTCACAAACTTTACTGAAAAATGAAGAGCAATAACGTGACAACTAACGAGAAATTCTTCAAGTGTACAAGTGACTTTTCAAATAAAATATTTACTTTCAAACGCTGTGAATGTATCGAGTATCAATCCTTTTTCTTAATCAAAATAGAGTCTGAAATGTTTTTGTTGTGACAACTCTAATAGTCTCTTCTTAAGTCTCTTCTTCCCAACCCTCATAGTAAAGATTGAACACATGAATGAATAGATATTCAGATGAATAAATTAATGAAGATTCAAATCACAGTGTTTATGATGCCACAGTGTCATGTTGTGATACTTTGTGCCAAATATTCATCTGTATATCTATTCATTCAATGGTTTACATAAAGCATTGAGTCAGACATGGATAAAGCTGCCGCCAGTCAAGTCAGGGTGACTCCTCAGAGTCGCGTTTGTAAATCATATCTCTACGACAGGAACCACTGCCGTGGGCTCAATGATCGTAATGCTGACACATTGACAAGTGCCAAGATAGTGTTTTTTCCCCAGAGAAGTCAAGAAGTGGAGTTCATGAAACTAGATCAAAACAACATTTGTCAGGAGCAACAAATATAGCACTTCAAATCCCAGTTCTTTATAGATACCGTTCCTCAATGAACTAAAAATGGACAGATTGTGTGCTGGGCTTGAATGCCTCTTCTGCTGATGCACCACAATGATCCTCTTTCTCGCTACAAGGCTGCACTTCTAATTAAGCTGTGCCAAAAACACTTGGCCACTGCGCCATGAAGCAAGATGCCAATACTAAATAGCAGAGTCTATTATATCTGTTGCTCAGTGGCAAAAACAACAACAAAATTTCTGACACATGAATGTGGGTTGTGACCAGGGTGTGCTGCCGTCATCAAAACTCTACTTGTAACTACATGTCACACTGTCAATTGAATTGTAATAAACCCACAGTTCATACTGATATTTTTTTCTACAGTTTATTCATTCTAATAGGAATAGACGCACAAAGAAGCTAAAGAGGTGACTGTTGGTTTACACAATTGTCATAAAAAGCAACTTTACAACAATGTACTACTTGTTGTAAGTACATCCATTACTATGGATTTAAGAAAAGATGATGAAAGGCATGTATGGGTTAAGAGCCACAACAGTAACAAATATTGGGGATATTGTATCGACTGAAAGAAACCCATATCGGACCATGTCTACTGTAGTAGTGGCTAATGTTTACATGCACACCATGCAGTTATCATATACCGAAACAAGCAGTAAACTGTTCCATATGAAGAGTAATCCGATTTATTTCTGATTGTTCACTCCTCAGCATGTTTTGACAAGACAGCATATTATTATTTTTGCATATTTTAACGTGGCAAAGAGAAAATGTCAACAATTAAAAGAGTTGTCTTAAAATGAATTGTACTTTACAACGGTCACTCTGAAAATCCACAAATTAACTGACACACATCACCAGGAGTCCTCGGATTCCTTCTGTGGCATACAAACAGCATTTGCGACATAGTGAAAGCATAATTTGAAAGCATACCGTGACCAACCATCATGAAACTGAATTAGAGAGTCAGTCGCAGCAGCACTCACCATAGCGGGTCCGATCATAAGCAGAGAGCATCCATGACACAGCTCTCCAAAGTTCTCCCAGTAATGCTTCCTGCAGTACAGCTTCCCATCCTTCTCATAGTACCAGTTTGTCAGGTGGTCACAGCACACAGAGCACCTGCCAAACATAAAGAGGCACAGCTGTAGATATCACAGAGAATGACAGACATCTGAGGGGGGGAATTAATAAAAGATAAATGAGTGTATGGAGATATAAACTGAAAAACTTTACAGAAGCATTGTTTATTTCCAGGTGATAAGGACAGAAAGACATCATTTATTGCAACAAAAGATAGCTGCAAGCTGAAGCTATCAATCACTCTCAAACTGAACATCGCGTGGTTGTCATTTTTAGGATAGGACATTCCCTTTGGGCAAATTCTTCACAGATACTCAACTTGTACGTTTCTTTGCCACAAGGTGAAAAGAACAGTAAATACCACTGGAGCGAAGCGTTTGAAAACTGATAAAGAACAAAAAATAAGAAAAGAAAAAGGGGGTTGGAGGGTGATATTGACAAAAAGTCTATAACAAATTAGTCGAGGTTTAAGTATAAGACAAATGTGAAAGGACTGTACAATTATCCCCGCCTCCAGAAACTAACAGAGAGACACACACAGAGAGACACACACAGAGAGACACACACAGAGAGACACACAGACAGACACACACAGAGAGACACACACAGAGAGACACACACAGAGAGACACACACAGAGAGACACACACAGAGAGACACACACAGAGAGACACACAGACAGACACACACAGAGAGACACACACAGAGAGACACACACAGAGAGACACACACAGACAGAGAGACACACAGACAGACACACAGACAGAGAGACACACAGACAGAGACACACAGAGAGACACACACACACACACACACAAACAATAGTAAAACAGGATTGTGGCAGTAATTTAAAAAAAAAAAAAACTATTCTGATTGGTTTTATAGTTTCCAGTTAAAGTTTTATTATGTAGTGGGCATCAGTTATGAAAAAACCCACATCAGTCAATTTCTACTGGAACACGTTGACGTAAAGAATATTTTTCAACAAGATTTTACATCCTGGTGTTTATTGGCACAACTGTGAGACAAAAATGTTCAGCACACAGCCTGGGAGTTACCTGCAGGGGCGAGGAGCGTTCTTTGAACAAGCTGCACTGGTTATGCAAATGACAAATGGCAGGTTAGACAACAGCCATTCAATCCAAACCATTCAGTGTCTCAAAGATGAGGTTAGTGTTCTGCTTGTAGTGTTCAGGGAGGTGCTTTATGCTTTGCAGGTAAAGTTGTGATTAGAGTGGACAGTTGTGTCAAAGTGATGGTATATATATTTGTATGATGATATATTTCTGTACAAGCTACGAAGGAAACAGATTAAATATTGATACCGTTTGTGAGTAATGCAGTTGATTCACACCATCCAAACATCTAGGATTGTATCTGTATGATATATATTATGGAGGAAACAAAACGAACTGTTCACTGCAGATAAAAAAGGCATCAAATATTTAGAAAGAGCACAAGGTCAGAATAATAATGGCTCCAGTCTGGTATCACAGATACAGTTGTGGAGTTTAAATTTTCCTGGCCAAAGTAGCCTCAATATTCAATAAAATATGTGGCACATATTTTAGTGATAACACAATAATGAATTACAACGAAAAAAGCCAATTTGCCAGGCAAATTTCACAAATCTTATTTGTTAGTCTTTTTAATCCATGAGCTCATTCTCAAACTCAATATTGCACAGTGGATAACAAGTATGTCTCGTGTTTGTATCTCACCTGATAAATAGATCTACACAAGGAACAAAAAAAAATCTGATTTTTATCATACCAGCCAATATCCAGATGGAACAAACTAAACAATGTGCAACAACCCACTGACTTCTCAAAGAGTGTACAATTACTGTCCATTAATCAGAAAACGTGACCCAATGTTTTTTTTCTCCTTGTCAAAAGTGGAAGATGCATGAAGTGGTGGCGCACATGCTTGTTAATCCAACACAATACAATGCCAGGCCATTGGTCACGTCTTAAAGTTCATGCAGTTATTCGAGTGTTATTGCTGTAATAGATATTGTGTGGAAAAAACGTATGTGGCCTTTCTGACACAAAGGCAGCTTTTCATTGGCCCTTATCCTCTATCTAATGAAAACTTAAGATGTTATTGTTTAAGAAATGGGCAAGGTCTGTACAAAATGTAACAAAAATAGCAAGATGTGAGATAAACATTTTTATCTCGCATTAGACACTTGCGTTTCCACGTCATTAGTTTAATCAGTTGTATGTGTATGTACTACTGTATGTCCCTACATGCAATTATTGGGAAAATCAAGACGCCTCAAGTTCTTGCTTCACTGGAAAAACGTATTTTAAATTATTTACTTTTATTTAACCAGGTAAGAACCCATTGAGATCGAGACCTCTTTTACAGGGCAAAGTGAAAGACTGGACAACACACAAATCATAAAAACATTTAGACTAGAAGAAACATTTAAGAACAAATAAAAACAGAGCTAAAATTTAAAATCAGAGAACTTGCAGAGAAAAGCGCATACACGTACAGAGTATCAAAATAAAATGTCAACGAACCCATCAATAAAAAAATAGAAAATAATAATAGTTTTAAAAAATACTACATCACATTCAATATGGAATAAAATCATGCAAGGTATGAGCCCGATCTTTAACAAGTGCCTTGGATTCATAAAATGGCATAGGATTATCGAAGTAGCGGAAAGATTCTCCCCCCCCCCCCAACAAACCTATTACAATTTTAAAATTAGCTGTAATACTTTCTAAAAAAGAAAACAGTAGGTCTTTAATCCTTTTTTAAAAGCATCCACCGTCGGCCTGGGAGGGTGTTGCACAGGGGAGGAGCAGCCTCAAAGGACCGGTCTCCCCTGGTCTTGAGCCGTGTCCTGGTCAGGAGCAAACAGTACTGTTGGTCTGACCGGGTCCTGGCTGAGGTGTGTGAGCAGTTCTGTGATGTAAGTGAGGGCCTCACCGTGCAGGCAGCGGTGGTTGTGCAGAAGGACCTTGTATTGGATGTAGAGGTGAACAGGAACCCAGTGTAGGGTACGGAGGATGGGGGTGACGTGTTTGTGTTCCCTCATCAGGACCCTGGCAGGTAAGATACATACTGGAGCTTTTGGATGCTCCTGCCAATGACCCCGAGAAGTGTGTTAGAGTAATCCATAATCTTAACTCTCCATAAGGTTCTTCAGTTCGACAAAAATGCAGCAGTGCATTAACACATAGATGAAGAATCTGAAAAATGTTTTACGCCAAAAAAAAATTGGTTGAATGCTCATGTAATTGTAGCAAATCATGTTCTTGACTTAAGATTTGGGGTTTATGTTTAGTATTATGCAGTCAGTGTCTGGGACAGTGAACACACTCCTCTGATTCGCAGTTTAGGAATGTAATCGACTGTGGTGTTACCTATGGCCTCCGGAGCAGTGCCAGGTTTACTGGAACATGAACAACGTCACACAACAGGAATGTTAGTCCAAGTAGTGGGACATGAGAGTGCAACATGTGCACAATAGACAAAAGGATCTACACAGGGGGTGTCCTAATCGCAGAGGTTTATTTTGGTTTAGTCGTTTCCTTCTTCAGACATAGCAATAGCAGTGAGACTATGGCTGCCCCAAACAGGAGGAACTCTACTTCAAAAAGGAAAATCTCACTGCTGACAACACACAGGAGGAACTCATTTTGGAATAATGCTGCTGTGTCAGGACGTTTTCTACTAAAGTAATTGTAGTAGTGTGAACAGGTTATACAAGGGCACCTCACTGGCTGCTGTCAATGCACACTATACAAAAGTAAATGAAATAAAATAAAAGTCTTAACACCGTCTGCTTAGCATGCCACAGTCTCATCTAGTTATTAATTCATTTTCAGCCACTTATCTTGGCAGGGAGTAAACCGTGGCAGGATTAAGACCTTCCAATGCCAGTATTTAAAAGGTACACTATGTAACTTTTTAGTAAGGTTCTAGTGTTTTAGTTGTTTAGTCAATTAAATCAGTCCATTGTATTAGTCAACTAACTAATTAACTAAGAAATGGATTTATAGGAACAACAGCAGAAAGGAGAAGTCAGTTCTTACAAGTGACTGGAGAGTTTAATCTGCCTTTTCACTTATGAAGATGCAGGTTATTTACTTAACTACAGCCCAAACCTTTGGTGGAGGGCCACCACTTGCTTGTCACCATGGAGATGTTTTTGCTTCAACTATGTTACACAGTAACATAGATCAGATCAGATCCGTTGAAAGGTTACCCTGCTCACGGTTATGCTATGGAACATTCCAGGCAGTAAAATACATCTTTATATGGAGATTTTTTTGAGGGCATTCATTACAGTCACCCAAGTTCTGAGTAGAGGAGGAAGATATATCAAGAACTGGATAATATTGCAATTGTTGTGTACTGCATACTCTATACTCTAATTTAGCATATCATCTATAAGACTAATAAAATGGAGCTCTGAACCCGAAATGACAACAGCAGTTGCCTCGAAGGGCGACCATTGGCTTGAAAAACAGGATGCACAACAGGTCTAAACAATCATTAAGCATGGCAGGGGCAAGGTCCACCAGGAGAAAAGGACCATTTTCACTAACCAATCCACATTTGAGGGCAATGTGCTTGTCAAACTTCGGGCTAAAGATTAAAATCGTGTTAATCCAACAAAGTAAATTAATTATTGGGTTTCAAAGGACATCATAATCAATGATTTCTAAGGTCTAGTAGTCCGTCACTAATAGAAATGAATATGTTTAACATTTGTGAATTTGCCTTTTGGATATTTCTTATTATAATCCAATGAAATCAATAGGAAAAACCGGCTCTTGCCCCACATCTGGGGGGTGAAATAATCTACCTGAAAACAACCAATAAAGAAGAGTCAACGCAGGCCATTCAGGCATGTTTGAGACAGAAGCTTCTGGGATCCCGCGAGGATCATTGTGTGTGAAAGGAAACATGTTGACCAACAAACAAACAATTGCAGCCATGAAACTCCCAGTGCTCTCTATGACGCGCACGCGCTCACGCACTCACTCACGCACTCACGCACGCGGATGAAGCCTAAATGCAGTTTAAATCTGAAAGTAGAAGTCTTACTGAAAGCAGGCGTTGTGCCAGGTATCTTGAAGTACTTTCATGTGAAAAGAGTCCTGGATT
Source organism: Eucyclogobius newberryi (assembly GCF_026437365.1). Classification (NCBI taxonomy): domain Eukaryota; kingdom Metazoa; phylum Chordata; class Actinopteri; order Gobiiformes; family Gobiidae; genus Eucyclogobius; species Eucyclogobius newberryi. The sequence goes on from NW_027316278.1 coordinate 18,068,455, forward strand.
TTCTCCCCACATCCAGCGCAGTCACATTCATCATTACCTACATCATATCAAGACAAAACAAAAATGATAAAAGGCTAGACAAATCACTCATAGTATTCCCTACATAAACGCAAACTGCGCTGCACAGACGCTCCACTATTGCGCTACTGGTTTGTCTTTGTTTGGTGTTATTTGGTCAATTTTAGCATTAACAAAGACTGCGCGATCAAAACTAAACAGAATCGGGCTTACGTTACAACCAAAAGTGCTTTACCTTCTGCGTCCTCCATCTGCCCTGCCGAAAGTCGTCGTTAATTAGACGTACGAGGTTTTTCCATCAGAGGCTTCAGTGCAGTGTTGTGCGCCACGCAATCTCGCCTCGAGTCGCTCAGAACAAAACAAACTTTAGACCCGCTTTGGGGAGGAAATCACAATGTTCTGCAGGTCTCCAAACAGTCTCCGTCTGGACGAGGCTGCTTTCTTGCCGCTGGCAGGACAACTGACGTAATGCCGTCTCCACATTCCTGCTGGTCTTAACCGAGAGCGGAAGGACTCCCGTTGCAGCCCGCACCTGGAGCGGAGAGGCCGAGCCAATGCACGCGATGGTGCCGCCATCTAGTGGCTGCGGGGAGAATTGCACACAGAAGGAAATAGGCTTTTATTCATTGCCTCTTCCACAACAGCAGCAGCAGCAGAACATGCAGTGGCTTTGATGCTCTTGCTGTGCCTATGTCCTCCAACCTTAAGATAAGATAAGATAATCCACACATGGGGGAATTTCGTTGTTACAACGCAGTAGATACAGAGGGAAGGACAGATAACTTAAAGGAAGTTTGAAAAAAAACACTCTTAATAGAAACTCTTATGAACAAAACAAAAAACTCTTATTAACACAACTCCTCTCATATATTAATAGGGAATGGAGGAAAAATGAAATAAATAAAAAGATAAAGATAAAAATATAATAAAATAATAACAAAATAAAGTAAAGTAAAATTAGCTAGCATAAGACTAAATAATACTAATACTAATGGTAAGTGAGTGATATTTGCATGTGTGACTTTAGGTATTTCTCTGTGCTCTGATTTAGTTGTCTGTGACCTCCTTTTTACATTATAGGGAAACTTGCAGGGCCGTTGAACAACAATCTGCCTGTTGAACTGATTTGCTTCATAACGTGTAATGATTTGCTTCATAACGTGTAACTCACTGACGTTTTGCTTCAGGAATAGAGAAATAAAAATAAAGATTCATATTAGGGGTCCCTATTTGAGTTTTTTTTTTTTTATATTCCCCAAGCCCATCATTCAGAAAAAGTTGACCATGTGCCTCATGTATAGTTCCATCAGGCCTTTCTTATGACTTGCATTACATATAGCCAAGACAAATTGATTTTGATGAATTATATTTTTGTAAAGAGAAAAAAATATAGTTTTATGAAAAGGCCTATTGTTTCATCAGGTCATCAATTAAATTTGCTTTTCCTAACCTTACTATTTTGATCTTGTGAAACCACCAGACCTTTGAAGCTGGGTTTCCGCCTCCTATTTACACAACAAAACAGTTTGTTTCTAGGGCTTTCTAGTTTAACCAGAAGGTCTACTCTACACATCTAGCTGTCTCTGTTTTTGTAGCTTCTGGAAGGAACTTGCCCTGAGACATTGAAGAAATGTTGTCAATTTAAAATATTCAATTCTAACATAATCAGAAATGTGTCCTTATCTTTAACTGTTGACAGTTAATCTAGGTTTAGGCTACTTAGATTACTATTTTACAACGGGCTATGCGAGTTTCTATAAGCCTCTATCATTTGTTTTGGTCAATTTCATTTCATTTTGATTCTCGTGGGAGATTTCAACCTACTAGAGAGAAACAAAAACAAATTAAACCAGGGAATGTTTAAGTGGTTAAAAAGGGTTCGACCTAATAAATGACAGATGTGTAAATGGTGAGCTTTATTTTGAAGGGCTCCGTGCGCTCAGCAGAACCACATCGTACAAAGCAGCGCACTCTTATTTGTGATGAAGCCAATCCTCAGGTCAGACTCCAGACTGATCCGCGCCGGACAGTGACCAGCTCTGCGTGTCCCTCTCTCGCGCTGTCGGTGCTGGCGCAACATATGACATTGAATAGGGGCCAATTGAAAACAATCCAGGAAGTGTAAGATGGTGATGTAAGCGATAGGTCACATATGTAATTTGTGCATTTTACTCAACTGTTATATGCCCAGTCATTGGCAATGGATGCTGAGGTGCGCTCCAGTGAACGGGATTATGCCCTGGTGCTCGCTGAGGGGAAATCTGAAGACGAGCTGACCAGTGACCTCAAGGAGCAGAGACCCACGTGGAACCGGCGCCTGGAGTTCATCCTGGCTTCGGTCGGGTACGCGGTGGGACTCGGCAACGTCTGGAGGTTTCCTTACCTGTGCTACAGCAGCGGAGGGGGTAAGGCAGAGCCTGTAATCACCTCAGGCGATTTATTTACATATATTTATGAATTTAGTTTCAGTTTGTCGTTGAACGCTGGACATTCGCCTCGGGCCACTACAGCGGTACCTCTATGTGTTCCGCCTGGTGCGGGAAGTTGCCTCTCAGACTCGCTGCGCTGGGACTCAGTTAGGGATCGTTTCTAATTAACTGTTCAAGCGTTTGTTTAAAAATATGTTATCTAAAGAAATATCAAACAACCCATTTATTAAATATATATATATATATATATATATATATATATATATATATATATATATATATATTAATCGTAAATCAAAATAGTTAATCCTAGTCTCCAATCCCTGTATTTTTGGTTTCACAATTTAACCCTTTTATAGTTTTTTTATGCCGAAGATCAATGATCGACTTAGTTGTTGTGTCATCCGATGGCGAGTTGGATCCGCTGGCAGAGGAGGAAGCTGTGAGGATCTGTTGGGACCATCTTGCGGAGCCCTCTGTCAGCAGGGTCTCCAACTCACACCTCAGGGAGAGCTTCTCCCAGATCCTGGGGATTTGAGTCTGAGTGGACCATGTTCTCAACCTCCATTGTCGGATGCTCAGAGCTGTGGTCGCAAGGTCTCAAGTGCCTATGGTGGCGACAAACCTTGAACCCGGTGGTGGACACCGGAAGTAAGGGATGCCGTCAGGCTGAAGAAGGCTTATGGGACTCCTAAAACAGTTGACAGGTATCGGTAGGCCAAGGCTTGTGCTGTCACAGAGGCCAAAACTCGGGCATGCTCTCTGTTTAGACCGGAAATCCTCGGTATGTGATACCTGGAGTTTACACCAGTTATAATAACTTGGATTTGACTTTCTGGGTCAGCTAATTTAGGAGCTATTGAGAAAAAGTCTTTGATTTTTTAAGAAAAATATTCCTTTAAAATCTTTAATTAAATTGAAAAATGAAAAGGTGTGCGTTACACCTTTTGACTAAACCTGTTATAATAACTTAGATTTTGACACCTCTAGGTCACCTGATTTAGAAGCTATTAAAAATATTTTTTTTTTTTAAGAAACATTTTCATGAACAACCTATTAAGGGTTAAATTAGAAACCATATAAAGACTAGGAGTGGCAACTTGGATTTACGTTTAATCTTGTTTTGGGGTTTTCTTTTTCATAAATGTGTTTGATATTTTTTAAGACGTCCCATTTTGAAACAAACGCTTGCCACTGCAACAGTAATTTAGAGACAATCCCTAACTGGTTACAAAGCGACATTTCCGACCACAGGTCCCCGCGCTGTGCTTCTGCAGGCGGGCACACTCAGAGGAAGCTACCGCTGTAGTTACCCAACATCGAACGTGAAACTAACCTCACCATGGTAGGCGTTTTACAGGGAACATAATGTCAGGCCTTTATATAAAAAAGATTTTGACTTTCTAGCATTTCCAATTCGATTTTGATCAATGGTCCCAGGAGGAGTAGCGACAGGAGTCACATGTAAAACAGGCTTCACTTGGTCTAAACTTTTATAGCAAATATTCTAATTCCCACCTGTTGTCAATGAGAAAACACGACACAAAAGACTGCGACCTGCACAAATTGTACATTAGCTTTAGCCCTCCATGTGTCCAAACAAAGTGGTGTGTATAATCTTAACATAAAAAGAAAAGCTGAAGAAAAAAAATAATATACAGTCTTCATTGCAGAGCCTTGTGTTAAAAAGTCTACATGTTGCAGAGGGGAAGCCAGACTTTCTAGACATCCGGGGCTTAGCCCAGAAAGAAAGAGGTGGGGTAATTGGACATGTGATGTGGTTTCCCCCCCAATACTGTATTGCCTTTACACAACCCCACAAAGGCAAAAAAAAAGAAGACAGTGGCCTTTTTGTCTTCTGAAAGCAGAGGTCCTTTCTCCAGAAAACATTGAACAGAACAGCAGAAGTGGTAGTATTTAGTTACATTTACTTGAGTAACGTTTTCAAGAAATTGTTCTTCTTGGAGTACACTTGGAGAGACACTTTTACTCTTACTTGAGCAGAATTTAGTTTGAAGTAACAGTCTCTTACTTTGTGATTGATAAATTATTTGAACATTTGTGCTTTTTGCACTGCTCCTTCTGATATGATTTAGTTTGTAAATTTTTGTGGAAAGTCCGTCTTACCTATAGTAGGCACTTGCCTCAACAAGCTCCTGTTTGTCCTGTAGTTTCTCTGCTTTAGCTTTTTTTTGTAGATGAATAAAACCTCTCCTCTGAGCCGCTGCTACACTGATAACCACAATTAACAGCCACAAGGTATTGTTAAAAATGTACTGATATAAAAAAAAAAAAAATCAAACAGTACCCAGCCCTTCTGCTTCACATTATTAAGACATTTATGGGATTGTAAAACAAACTGAGGCGCGCACAGACTCAGCAATGACTCAGCAATGACTCAGCAAATTTAAAGCAGTCAGATGAAATTGGCTGAGCATATATGTTTTTATCAATTACCATTCAACAACCATTAGGCTTAAATAATCATAATCATAGATTTATTGTTATTATAGTTACAGATGTTGCACATCAATGTAGCCTATATGTATATTTCTAATGTATGAAGTTGAAAACCACAGGCTTGCCTTGTATGTGTTAGTGTCGAGAATTATGCTTTATAGACGAACGCCAAGTGTTTAATTATAGTCTTTTTTTGGAAACATGTAATCCGGGCCGGCAAAGTTAACCCACCTCATGTCACCATGAGGAAACGTCTGTCCATTAACAGACTTTTGGGCTGTTTTTGCTTATAAATCATGGCCTCCATGTGTTATTCTCAATCAAAAAATAACTGTTGTTTATATTCTGCATGTAACATGCCCTGTATTTATTTTATTTAATGTATTTGTTTCGGATTGCCGCAGGTGCCTTCATGATTCCTTATCTCACAATGGTATTCCTCTGTGGCATTCCTCTGCTCTTTATGGAGTTCACAATTGGACAATACACCCGTTTAGGACCTGTGCATGCTTTTGCCAAAATCTGCCCTCTTTTAAAAGGTAAGTGGTATATATGTATGCAATGCTTTTATGTGAAACATAGATTATGAATAATATTGACTATATATAGGAAAGGAAAAACTGTTGATGAACCATGCAGTACATTCATTTTGAGACACACAGTGCTTTATACATAATCTATTTTAAAACTGCTTGTGGTTGATCATAAGATTCACAAGTTTTATTATAACCAACTTAACCAAACATTTTCCTCAAGTACACAGCGTATTTTCATAAAGTTGAAAGCTACTCCTAAATAGCCAAGCAAGCCAGAACAGATTTATATCTTTGTATTCCATAGACATTTTGTCTGGTACTGTTTCATTTGAAGGCCATTTCAGAGAATAACTGGTGTAGAGTATAATTTAAGGAATTGGCTTGATTCATTGTTCATTTTCTTCCATATAAGACAAGACAACTAGAAGATCACATCCAACTACAGTATTTCTTTTCTTTCTGTGGTCTTGTTAATCTAAAATTAATATTTGAAAATGAAATCTGGATTTGCTGCATTGCCTTGTCCTGCGCTGTGCAGTCCTCCAAGTACCTGCTATTTGAAGCAGTACCAGTCTGAATCTTCTATGTAATGCAAATTTATGTAATGCAAATTTATGTAATGCAAATGCAAAGACAATTTGACTGACCAGACAAGCTTCTTAAAGCTCCAGTAAATTGTGATAATTGTTTGTTCCTTTACCACAACTCAAATATAAATAGTGATTATTGAAAAATATGTTTTTGTTGACCACCTCCACATGTTGATGGTTAGGGACTTGTAAATTACACATGCATTTGATTTTGGTTGGATAAATAAAACAGTAAATTACTACAAAACAACTATCACAACATGAAAATGATCAGTTGATTTATGAATATCTAACTGTAATCATTCAGCAGTTACCTCGAAGGGCATCTAGAGTTGTTGAATTAAAAACTGAAATTTAGAGAATCAAACAATGAAGCAGTCATTGTTCAATAACAACACATTCACAATTTACTCAAGACTCCAGCCATCAAATGAAAACTATTTTGGGATGTGCTAAATTGTCTTTCTTACCTAATGTAAATATTCTCTCCAAGTTTCTTCTTATTTCTTTAAAGACAGAGATTATCTACCCGATCAAAACATCCTCCCATTGATTTATCGCTCATTTCTTCCTGGTTTATGCTCTGTGCTAAACAAGGGCCAAAAGCAGGTAGTTTTCCTCTGTTTTTTGACTGATTATCTTGCTTTTATACAAAAAGCTGCTGCCATGTAAATCACCATTAATGTCTCATTAATTAACAGCATATTGTATCAATCACATGTTATTTGAATACCTTGGCACACAGCAAATTGAGTTCCAGTTCTAGTCAATGTGTAGATTGAAAATAATAATAATGATAATTTATCCTGGATGTGTGGTTAATCTTTTTTATATTGGTTGACACTCGATCCATTGGGGCGTGGCATTCCCGAACCACCATGAATACTACATCAAAACTTTGCAAAAATGTTAACCACGTTGACTGTCAAACAAGCATTCATAATGGATTCAGTGGACGTTATCTTATCTAAATGACAGTACTTGTGTCATATTATTACTTCTATGACTCTGTTACACCGTATGCAGGACCGTAGCTATGGGAGTCAGGTTCCCTCCAGACTCGTTGTCCTATGGCAAACATTACACTAACCTTGACTCATCATAACAACTGAAGACTAGGATGAGTAAAAGAACATAAAAGAAGAAAGAAGAGTGAAGATGTCACCGTGTTACTTAAATGTACATCATTAATGGACCGTGTTAATGATTTAAGAAGATGTCCAAAGTGGTGCGGCACTGGCTTGGAGGAAGACTCACAGCTGTGGCTGAAAGTTGACTCTGACACAACACGCGCAGGTGTGAAACGGCGGAATCATTTATGAAGCGTCTGTGCTCACCTGCTCACTCAGCCACTGTCTCGTTGATGACAGACGGAGGTGGATTAGTTATCTCTATTTTGGGGAATGTGTTTCATCCGTTGGGCACACAAGTGGTAGTTCTCGACAAAGGATTTTCTTGTTCATTGTTTGTTAAAAAATAACACATTCCAAGCTCGCATGACTGACACTGCCATCTTGAAATTTCCAGTTCGACCCTATCCTGTTCTGTGTTTCACTCATTTTTGTTTTTGGCAGGTGTTGGTCTGGCCACTGTTGTCATCTCCTTTGTATTTTCTACCTACTACAATGTGCTCATGAGTTGGGCGATATTTTACCTTTTCAATTCATTTGGCTCGACATTGCCATGGCAATCATGCAACAACACTTGGAATGTAATCCAAAACTGCTCCAGTGGTTTCTCTGGCAATGCAACCCACCTGCAATCTGCCGGCCAGCAGTTTTTTGAGTAAGTCCGTCTTGTTTTCAATGAAAGACTGATCAGCCGTAACATTATGACCACAGGCAGATGAAGCCTTTGATCTGTAATGTTAATAAAACTGAATATTCTGTTTTTCATCTTAGTAATAAACTTCTTGAAAAGACAGCGGGCATAGAAGATTCTGGTGGGCTTCGCTGGGAGCTGATTGGCTGTCTCGTTGCTGCCTGGGTCATTGTCTACCTATGCATTTTCAAAGGAGTTAGATCCACCGGCAAGGTTAGATATACATAAATTATCATTATCAGAACAATACTACACACATTACTGACTTTAACGTTCCATACAATTTCAATAACGCTTCTTCTTTTGGTATTTCTAAGCAACATACCCGTACTATTGTAATTGTTGTTTCTTTTTATATATTTGTGTCACTCAGGTTGTGTATTTCACCGCTGTGTTTCCATACTTTATCCTGTTCGCTTTGCTCATCAATAATGTGCAGCTTCCTGGAGCAGTCAATGGCATCTTGTTCTTTGTGACCCCAGTGTGGAGCAAACTGTTCCAAATTAAGGTGAGGTTAATTAGTGACATGGTGGCGTGAGAGATTAGCAGTCCCAAAAGTCCTGGGTTCAATTCCCTGACCTTTCAGTGTGTAGTTTGCATGTTCTGCCTGTATCTGCACAGGTTTCCTCTGAGTATTGTGGCAGGGTGCATCGCTGGAGCGGTTCAGGACTAACCCTCTGTCTGATCAATGCAATTTAGTTGTACAACTTGTATGTATAATGAGAAATGAAACATTTAACCCTCAGAAACAAGCTCTATACAGGGTAACTACTTGTAATAACATGAAATTGTCACATTCTACGATGCGCATTTAGTGAGTGTCCCATAGCCCATACTTAACTGTACATTTAAAGCATTTTTCCCCTTTTCATTTCCTGTCCAACACATTTACAAATGTATATTAACATTTTTCCTTCCTCAGGTTTGGTTAAATGCTGCTGCTCAAGTGTTTAACTCTGTTGGAATCGCATTCGGTACAATGGTTTCAATGGCCAGTTACAACAAGTTTAACAACAACATTCTAAGGTAACACTTTGGGGCAAATACTTTACTTTTATGACATGAGTGCATTCCTGCCATTAAAAAGGAGATGACGCAGCAATTCTTTGTGGTCTTGTACAATGTTGTTTCTAAATTCCTTCATCACCATAATCTCTATTCAACTAATTGTCAATAATTAATAATAAAAAAGGCCTTAAAAGACTCTTGCTTTACAAGTAAAAGGAAATTGGCAAATAAGTATTTAGTTTTGGGTTGCTGCAGCGGTTCACCACAGGTAAAGTTCAAATCTCAGTCAGTGACCCACAACTGTGACTGTTCAATAAAAATATATGCAAAAATACTTTTATGAACTGATTTAAAAAGTTATTTTCCTCAGGGATACTTTGATTGTGTCAGTGACAAATTCATTCACAAGTATCCTGGCTGGTTTCGTGATCTTTTCTGCTATTGGCTACATGGCACACATCCATAACCTCCCAGTGGACAACATTGCCACAGACGGTGAGTACAGATGTGTAAAAACACTAAACCGTTAAATCTATGTGAAGTTTTAGTACAAAGACTGGCTTATATCACCACCCACGTTTGTGTTATGTCAGCTTCATGCTTGATCAATATTCTATGTAGACTTCGACTGAGCCACATGTTGAAAACACAATTTCCTTAATGTATGTGGTGACTAATGCTCAAGATCATTTTTCATTGAGCCCCACTGTTGGCAGGTTAGCTCCAGGTAAGCTGTTTGGTAAATAAACCTGTCCTCAGTTTCATTCATTATTTAACGACTTCGTCCCTGAACTCTACAAGTCATTCTCTGCCTTTGTCACACCTGAAATGGAATCTGACTGACTCATGTTGCAGTTGAGATGCGGAATAATGTGCTAATGTACTTTTACAGTAATATTTTTTTTTATATTTAGGCCCTGGATTAGTTTTTGTGGTGTATCCTGAAGTCATCGCCACCATGCCAGTGTTTCAGCTTTGGGCGCCTCTCTTCTTCTTTATGCTTCTGTGTCTAGGTCTTGACAGCCAGGTACATTTTCTGCCTCTTTGGTAACACTGCTTCATATTCTCTAATGTCTTTTATATCTCAACTCTTTTCCTGTATCCGTTCATAGTTTGCCAACGTTGAAGTTGCCATAACATTCTTGAAAGATGAATTTGGCACCAAAATCCTCCAGTTTGTGAAGCGAGAAGAGCTGTTGGCTTTAGTTGTGTGTCTGCTCTGCTTTTTGCTGGGGCTTCCGCACATTACTAAGGTCCAGTATATTAGTCCAAAAGCCTCTTTAATCCTGTCTGTAATAATTAACTTAATCATCATCATCATATCCTCTTTCACAGGGAGGCATCTATATATTTCAGCTAATGGACCATTACACTGCTGTGGTTTCACTTATGTTTCTGGCATTTTTTGAAGTCGTCGCTGTCTGTTGGATTTTTGGTAAAACATTTCATTTTTTAATCTCTCACAGTTCAGTTCATTTATACCTTATATATTTGATCTAACTCTTTAAGTATTGTTAGGAGGCTCACGTATCTCTATTATGGTCAAGAGAATGCTAGGGAGGTCTCCAAACATCTACTTCCGCCTTTGTTGGCTTTTTCTCTGTCCTGTTATGGTCCTGGTAAGATTGTAATTGTCAGAACACAACCAATGTTTAAACTGTTTTATTACTGTGGACCTTTTTCTGTCTTTCCTCAGTGTATTTTGGTGTCCAGTATTGTCCTTTACACTCCAGTGCGTTATGGGAAGTACAAATATCCAAACTGGGCTGACAGTGTGGGCTGGGCAATCTCTCTGTTGTCTATCATTTGGATCCCACTGGGGGCGATTCATGAGCTTTACATCAACAAGGGATCCTTTTATGAAGTAAGCACCATAATGCACTCCTCATTCAAATAGTGAAGTGTGTTTAGAATACTGTATCTGTGATTCAAGAGGCAAAATAATAATGGTAATAATAAACATATTAGAGGGAGCAGGATTCAAGTAAGTTTTAAGTAAGTACATTTTCAGGTGAAATGGCAGGTCCCAAGTTAAGAATGTAGCTCGACGTCTTTTAGAATAGCTGTTTTACGTTTCTTGAACCTGTTTTATATTTTCTCTCAACAGCGACTCAAAGCTTCTATAACACCTACACTCGATCTGGATGTGGATAACTCTCCAAGCAAACCAAATCCACAGATAGCAATGCTAAATTCACCTTTATGAAGCTTCTAAACTGACAGTTATTTTTATTATTTACGATATAAGGTATGATACAAGCTTTTATTCATTAATTTGAATTGTTACTGTTGTCATTGAAGTTGTAACTTTTGATAGAAGAAGTTTTTGTCTCTTGGTTAAAATTGAAAGGAGCTTTTTTTTTTAAATGTCACATGCTTGAAATACTGTCTATGAAATGTGATCTTTTAATGATTACGTTTTGCCTTGGATGTCAAATCACTTGACTACAATGCTTTTTGTATTAGTTTACTGGTGCTGAAATTGCCTTTTACATATACAGATATTGTATCAACAATATGGTCATATTAACATTTATTTTTCTATTTTATATTTCTGAGTGTTTTTGTCTAATGCTATTTCTATGCATGCCTAATGAGAATATTGTGCCTTTGATACTGACACCAAAACCACATCAAAGTTAAAGTTTAGTCCTGCTTCAGCTGCGGACTGCAAACTGCAAACTGGTGCAAGACATTTTGCAACGCTGGGTCATGTTTGTTTGGAAATTATTTACATTTGTCCCATTTTGTTTCAGCATTGCAAACAGTGTACCCTTTAAGGTTATTTTATTCAGTAGCCAGCTTGCAACTGTTTGAACGTTAAACTGTTGACTTATTTAGGCCAAGAGTTTAACCAAAGACATTATCCTTGCAATAAAATAATCGAGTAAAATAAAGTTTACATTGCACAATTTGATTTAAAGGCTCTTGTCATATTGAGTGATCTTCAGCACTATTCATATAAATCTTAGTTCACCTTGTTGTTGCACCATATGAACACAGGGAGGCAGCACTGTCATTTAAAGACGAATTTGAATTCAGCTGCCGTGAGGGGCTGTGGTGCAATAGATGCTTTTACTTAGAAACATTCAAGTATTTTCTGGGGCTGCATAAAAACAGAATAGATTAGCTTTAAAAGAAGATGTAGTTTTAGGGGTGCTTAGATAGTAGGAGCATGTGAAGTTACGATTTTCCATACCATTTTACTACTTGAGAAATATTTGAATGGTGTATTTTACTCACTGGGTAGAGGGCAATGGTGCTGGGGTCAACGCATCCCACAAAAATGTCTTCTTGAGGAATTCTAAGTGAAATGTAAATTCAAAAGACACTCATTTTAATTACAGTGATTGGTTGTCATTTTATATGAGATCAATAGCTTCTTCCTTGATCAATAGCAACAGCTCCAGGGACAGTGAATGAGAGGTCAGGGTTTGGCTGTATGTTGTGTGTCAAACAATCTTCCAACTGCCAGCTCATGTCTTTAATTGAATTAGCCTACAACAAATACATCCCAGCTTTTTACAGTATTTGCCCTTTTTTTTGTTCTTAAATTGGGTGTTGAGAGAACAAGAAAACATCTGTTGTAGTTTGAGTCGACATGTTTGTGTGCGGAGGCGATTAATAAACAGATTAGATATGATTGCATGGCTCTGCAGTCATGAGGAGAGTGGGAGGGGAGATATATTGCTTGTCATCCTTAAACTAATCTATACCGACTAATAATATTCAGTGGTGTGTAATCTTTTAATCCTGCTCGACTTTGCCAGTGCACAAATGTGATATTCCAGTTTTATTCTTGTTTGCTTTTACATTATATTTTGTTTCAGGCTGAAACAAGGGGAAACTTAAAAAGGATACAAATTTTAGTGATTTAGTATTTAGTACCTTTTTGTAAGGGTACATAAAAGTGCACTGTGTAACTTTTGAGGTTGGTGTTGGCCATGTGCTTGTCTTCATGGAGATGTTACCAATGCCTGCATTATTACACTGTATGGCATCATATCTTGTATTTGCTAAAATAAAAACTCAAAAAAGTGCATTCTAACTGTGAGCGGGGTGAGCTCTCCACGGATCTGATCTGTAACTTGGCCTGGTATCGCGTCTGTCTCCATGAAAATGCAGCAGCAGCAGCAGGTCTCTAAATATCTAACTTATATATACATCTAACGCACAACTGGTAATTACATGGTATTATAATAGTTGTAGTTTTTGCATGAACTGCGCAGTTCTGGTCTTTTGAATGCAGTTTGGGTTTAGCTACATGGAGATAAAGTTTTAAAAGCTTCTGCCACATCCCCTTTTAGTTGACTAATTGGTCATTTCTTTAGTCGACTAAGAATTTATATCTCCTTATGTAGATGAGCTTCTCCTTGTATGCAGATGATCTTCTCCTTGTATGCAGATGATCTTCTCTTTGTATGCAGATGATCTTCTCTTTGTATGCAGATGAGCTTCTCCTTGTATGCAGATGAGCTTCTCCTTGTATGCAGATGAGCTTCTCCTTGTATGCAGATGAGCTTCTCCTTGTATGCAGATGAGCTTCTCCTTGTATGCAGATGAGCTTCTTGTATGCAGATGAGCTTCTCCTTGTATGCAGATGAGCTTCTTGTATGCAGATGAGCTTCTCTTTGTATGGAGATGAGCTTCTCTTTGTATGCAGATGAGCTTCTCCTTGTATGCAGATGAGCTTCTCCTTGTATGCAGATGAGCTTCTCCTTGTATGCAGATGAGCTTCTCCTTGTTTGCAGATGAGCTTCTCCTTGTATGCCGATGAGCTTCTCCTTGTATGCAGATGAGCTTCTCCTTGTATTCCGATGAGCTTCTCTTTGTATGCAGATGAGCTTCTCCTTGTATGCAGATGAGCTTCTCCTTGTATGCCGATGAGCTTCTCCTTGTATGCAGATGAGCTTCTCCTTGTATGCAGATGAGCTTCTCCTTGTATGCAGATGAGCTTCTCCTTGTATGCAGATGAGCTTCTCCTTGTATGCAGATGAGCTTCTCCTTGTTTGCAGATAAGCTTCTCCTTGTATGCAGATGAGCTTCTCCTTGTATGCAGATGAGCTTCTCCTTGTATGCAGATGAGCTTCTCTTTGTATGCAGATAAGCTTCTCCTTGAATGCAGATGAGCTTCTCCTTGTATGCAGATAAGCTTCTCCTTGAATGCAGATGAGCTTCTCCTTGTTTGCAGATAAGCTTCTCCTTGTTTGCAGATAAGCTTCTCCTTGAATGCAGATGAGCTTCTCCTTGTATGCCGATGAGCTTCTACTTGTATGCAGATGAGCTTCTCCTTGTATGCAGATGAGCTTCTCTTTGTATGCAGATGAGCTTCTCTTTGTATGCAAATGAGCTTCTCCTTGTATGCAGATGAGCTTCTCCCTGTATGCAGATGAGCTTCTCCTTGTATGCAGATGAGCTTCTCCTTGTATGCAGATGAGCTCCTACTTAAGATAAGATATTCCTTTATTGTCCACACATGGGGAAATTTCATTGATACAACACAGGTAGATACAGAGTAAAAAAACAGATAACAAATTATAGGAAGTTTAAAAAACACTCTTATTAGAAGAACACTTATAAACAAAAACTCCTATAGACAAAACCGCCGGGATAACGTGACGATCTCCGGGTAAGACGATGGTTTCCCCCTCAGTTTCATGAGTTCCTCCTTTGGAACAAGAAGTATAGTTCCTTCAGTTTCATGAGTTCCTCCTTTGGAACAGGAAGTATAGTTCCTGAACTGGGGTGACGGTCTCGCCACAACTGCATGTTCCTTTGTATAAACGCGCACCGGCGCCGTTCCGTACGGCGGCGGTGGCCGGGGGGCGCGGTGGAGCTAGCGCACATCACGACAACGCGACGAAAAACACTCAATAATCCAGCCGAACAAAGTCGAAACAAGTTGAATTAAAGCGATTCCAGCGCGTGTCCCGGTCGTACAACTAAAGTAGAAAAATGTTTACAAAATACTTGCACCGGGCCGCCAGCTGGACCGACGCCTTTCTGACGTACTTGTATGCAGATGAGCTTTTCCTTGTATGCAGATGAGCTTCTCCTTGTATGCAGATGAGCTTCTCCTTGTATGCAGATGAGCTTCTCCTTGTATGCAGATGAGCTTCTCTTTGTATGCAGATGAGCTTCTCCTTGTATGCAGATGAGCTTCTCTTTATATGCAGATGAGCTTCTCCTTGTATGCTGATGAGCTTCTCCCTGTATGCAGATGAGCTTCTCCTTGTATGCAGATGAGCTTCTCCTTGTATGCAGATGAGCTTCTCCTTGTATGCAGATGAGCTTCTCTTTGTATGCAGATGAGCTTCTCTTTGTATGCAGATGAGCTTCTCCTTGTATGCAGATGAGCTTCTCCTTGTATGCAGATGAGCTTCTCCTTGTATGCAGATGAGCTTCTCCTTGTTTGCAGATGAGCTTCTCCATGTATGCCGATGAGCTTCTCCTTGTATGCAGATGAGCTTCTCCTTGTATGCCGATGAGCTTCTCTTTGTATGCCGATGAGCTTCTCCTTGTATGCAGATGAGCTTCTCCTTGTATGCAGATGAGCTTCTCCTTGTATGCAGATGAGCTTCTCTTTGTATGCAGATAAGCTTCTCCTTGAATGCAGATGAGCTTCTCCTTGTATGCAGATAAGCTTCTCCTTGAATGCAGATGAGCTTCTCCTTGTTTGCAGATAAGCTTCTCCTTGTTTGCAGATAAGCTTCTCCTTGAATGCAGATGAGCTTCTCCTTGTATGCCGATGAGCTTCTACTTGTATGCAGATGAGCTTCTCCTTGTATGCAGATGAGCTTCTCTTTGTATGCAGATGAGCTTCTCTTTGTATGCTGATGAGCTTCTCCCTGTATGCCGATGAGCTTCTACTTGTATGCAGATGAGCTTCTCCCTGTATGCAGATGAGCTTCTCCTTGTATGCAGATGAGCTTCTCCTTGTATGCCGATGAGCTTCTACTTGTATGCAGATGAGCTTCTCCCTGTATGCAGATGAGCTTCTCCTTGTATGCAGATGAGCTTCTCTTTGTATGCTGATGAGCTTCTCCCTGTATGCAAATGAGCTTCTCCTTGTATGCAGATGAGCTTCTCCCTGTATGCAGATGAGCTTCTCCTTGTATGCAGATGAGCTCCTACTTAAGATAAGATATTCCTTTATTGTCCACACATGGGGAAATTTCATTGATACAACACAGGTAGATACAGAGTAAAAAAACAGATAACAAATTATAGGAAGTTTAAAAAACACTCTTATTAGAAGAACACTTATAAACAAAAACTCCTATAGACAAAACCGCCGGGATAACGTGACGATCTCCGGGTAAGACGATGGTTTCCCCCTCAGTTTCATGAGTTCCTCCTTTGGAACAAGAAGTATAGTTCCTTCAGTTTCATGAGTTCCTCCTTTGGAACAGGAAGTATAGTTCCTGAACTGGGGTGACGGTCTCGCCACAACTGCATGTTCCTTTGTATAAACGCGCACCGGCGCCGTTCCGTACGGCGGCGGTGGCCGGGGGGCGCGGTGGAGCTAGCGCACATCACGACAACGCGACGAAAAACACTCAATAATCCAGCCGAACAAAGTCGAAACAAGTTGAATTAAAGCGATTCCAGCGCGTGTCCCGGTCGTACAACTAAAGTAGAAAAATGTTTACAAAATACTTGCACCGGGCCGCCAGCTGGACCGACGCCTTTCTGACGTACTTGTATGCAGATGAGCTTTTCCTTGTATGCAGATGAGCTTCTCCTTGTATGCAGATGAGCTTCTCCTTGTATGCAGATGAGCTTCTCCTTGTATGCAGATGAGCTTCTCCTTGTATGCAGATGAGCTTCTCCTTGTATGCAGATGAGTATGCAGATGAGTTTTTGAAAAAGGATCTTGCAGCATATGCCTGGCCTTGTTCAAGCTGTGCAATCTAACAAGTGTTTCTCCACACAGCTCCTCCTGCTGTTGATAAAGATTGTCATCAGTGTAGTGCAATCAAAAATGTAAATATAATATATAAATGTCTTTTTTTATCATTAAAATAACTGAGACATTGCTTTACAATTTGACTGCACTTAATAAGCTTTTGCATTCATGCAGAGATGTTTAAAGTTTTGTAAATGTTTTGTCGAAGAAAAAATAACAATAACTCAATAGGGGCATGATGCTTGATTCAATGACAGTTTGCTATACCGTTTTCAGGTTAGGAAGAAATGTTTACAGAGCAAACGACTCATTGTACACACTAAACTTAATTATAAAAGTTTGGGCTAAAACTGGTTTGCCTAATTATCAGAGAGGCAATTCCTGAGTGTGCTTTATTTCCCCCAGTGTTTCCATTAATAGAAGATACTGATACTAATTTTAACCACCTAAAAACAAGTTAAACAATAAAATGGTATGAGAAATAATACTTTTCAGTTGTTGTATTGTCTTCAAAACATGAAAAGAAACTACTTTAAAAATTGAATAGAGACAATAAGTGACATCTACAACATTTATACAAAATAGAAATGGGATGCAGTAGACATTGCAGTAGAAGAAGACTGTATACAGCGAAAGTGCCGGTTTTTCTAGTTGGTAAATCAGTACGTTTTTGCCTTCAAACACATGTTTTGTATGCATTATCTATATCTAAGAACGACTTGTTTTGGTCCAGATTGTCTCCCTGTGGTGCGCTCCTCAAGAAAAACAATCAAACAAAGATTGCAGCTGCTATGATGATGTGAATTTTAAACAGCCAAGCGTCCTTTGAACTCTGCACTGAACTGCGTGCTTACAGGATGCCAGCATACAGTACCGCTATAATCGCATCTCTAAAAATAAAAGCTCATAGTGGTGCACAGAGCAGCATCGATCTACCGTATATGGATTTGTACTTGTGGGTGAACAGCTCAGCAAAACAAGAGCTTTTCCATTTGAGGTCATGTGAAATCATTTGAGGTGGTGACATTGAAGAAGTGGGGCACCTCTCCAAGGCACTGGCTTCAGTTTCATACAATCCCACATTCAAAGAAAATCATAAAGCACAGCAGGCAAATCAGCAGAATGCATTTTGTTGGTGGCTGTTGGTGGCATGACAAGATCATCACCACTACTAAATACTGGACTAGAAATGTTGACCACCACAGGCTTGTCACAATAATCACTGTATCGACCCATCGTTCAATATATGATAGATGGAACTATATTCTTTAATGCTCAATGTTTATCACAATTGGGGAACGTTTTCTCTTTTTTATATTACATGAATATTTTAGCTGTAGAGGGTTGAGTCCCATGTTTAGTGTTTTATTCTATTCATTGTATTCTTTTTATCTATTTTATCTATTTTATTTATTTATTTTATTTATTTATTTTGACACTAACACTCTGTAATTAAGATGGACGGCAGGTCAGAATTTTGTGGTATTATTTGCTTTGTTGACTACATCTTCTTGAAACTAAAACTGGCACAAAGTTCAACATATTCTCTATCACAAATTAACAAATGCAGGTGAAACTATTTTTTGAACATTTCTTCAGAGCTGATAGCATTATTCAGTCAAAGATCTCAATAATCAGTTGAAGTCATTCAAGGCCATTAATGAGGTAAGTTTGTGTGGCCCAAATCCTAGTTAAAGCGTTCAACATTTATGGTTCAAAAACTTCTTCCAAATATAGTGAATGAATCAAAGAGTTACATGAGACACTGCTCTCTCTCTCACATTAGAACCACCACATTCGTGTTTTCCACATTACCAGTCACTGGTCATGGTGTCTGACAGTAAAAACTGTAATAAAAGGCATAATTTTTACCAGCCCAAGTGAGTGGCTGTGATTAACCTGAGATCATTCTGGGTGTGTGGAATATAATTATGATGACTGCAGTTGCGGCACCTTTTGCAATTTGACACCATTTCTCCAACAAGCACCAATTATAACATTTTATGCATTAGTGAACACAGGGAAAACTCCTTTCACAGTAGAACCAGAATGAAAGACCAGAAGCTGAGGCTTTGGAGGTTTGTACATGGCAAACCCTTTAATGTGAATCACAAACCTTGTCCTTTTATTAAATGCTAGTGTCGGAAGTCCTCTTAACTTGATTTAGAGAAACATATTTAGCCACATTTCACACATATTTAGTATATTATCTAAAAAGTTACGCTCATCTTACAGATAGTATCTCAAACATATTGTCACTAGATAGTCCCTACATAATCAAAACTTTACGTTTCATAGGAAAACATGAATCATAAATCATATGTTTTCAGTTTTCCAAGGTTGCAGACCTGGCATTTTGCCCAAGGACCGCATCTGGCTCTTGGCCTGGTTTAATCTGGCCCCCAGCAAGTTTTTGATAATAATAATTTAACTGTATTTATTGTGGTAATAGAGTAATACAGTTGCCTACATTTTACAAAAAAAAATCATATTATTACCTCAATGACTGTGATGGTCCAGCCTCTACACATTGCTTTTTGTTTGTAAAATGCCACATGATAAACCACAAAGATGAAGTGAGGTGACTGTAATGCAGATATTGATCCTCCTGAAACTGAATATAACGTAGTGGCTCCTTTAGCCAAACACAGGATAATTCACAAAGTTCTGCAGTGTTTCAACAATGAATAATTAATCATTTAACTTAGAATCTGTCTAAGAAGACGATGTATGACTGGCACAAGTGTGCTTCACAAGTAAATAAGAGGCAGAGAAATATCTTTTTTGTTTTTTTAAACTTTCAGTGCTTGCATACCAGACCAGGAAGTCAGCAGGGTGCACTTAGCCTCTGAACTACTTTTGAGATGAGTTACACAAGATGTCACTTGGCAGGCAAAGTGTTTTGTGCACTAGTCATGAAGGGGAGTGTAAATTCCATCTATTGACAGATTCTCATGATTGGATGAGTTGATGCCCAAAGACAAGGAAGCAATAAAGTTTACTTTTAAAGGTCAGCACACTTTGTTGATTGTTATTTCAGTGAAAAATCAATGCTCACTTTCCACATGTTTTTGTGCTGAACAAGTGATGTTGATACGTGGACAAATGAAAGAGGCCCGTCACATGGAACTGGAGCGCTCTGATTGGGCCGCTGGGTCATTGGCTGGAGGGTACATAATGAATCACTGATGATCAATAAACATGACACGTGATTATCAACTGAATGAAGTGAGAAAGTTTCACAACTCCATCGCCATAGAAATGAACAGGACGGAATCAATGTTTTGCTGCAGCATTTGTTGAATAAGTACAACCGGTTGGGCTGTAAATTGCAAAGACAATGATTTAACCAACATAATTTCTCTGGAAAAAGCAGAATATTTGGTCCTAAAAACCTACCGACCCTGCAGTTCAGACCACTGAACACATTCTGAAATATGTCATTATTTATCTCAAATGTTACTTCTGAATATGTGAACTTTGAAAAGATTCCTACTATTAAAACATGAATCAAAATCAAATCAACATTGCGATTCAAATATGAAGTATGGGTATTTTTTCTTTTTACTAGATTTTAAAACAAACTAAAGTTTTTATAACTTAAAGAAAACCTTTGTCTGAGATAAACTTATATAAAGAGTTAAAACACTACACCACTACACTACAACCCTCTGATTGACAGTTTTATAAAAGTATATAGATCAGAACTCAAATAGTTTTGTTGTTGCTGTTTTTTTCTCTCCAATATTTTAAAAGTTTCAACATACAAACGACACAGAACAAGCATGACACAGAGGAGATACGTTGCACTAAGAGGTACATTTTGAAATAAGTTCAAATGTAATTTTTACATTTTTTCCAAAGTCAGTCATTTTGATCCAGTCCTCGATTGTCTGTCCGCGTCCGACATTTTGTTCCGTAATCCTAAGCAGAATCATTACCAAACTAAAATGGTTTACTTGATCTTAACAGCCGCTCTACTCTCAAACATGAGTGGAAAAAGAAGGATATTTTGTTATGACAGATAAAGAATAGGAACATCTATGTACATCGCAAGGAGCACAAAATCAAACGAGTACTGAAATTGAGACAGCTTTTGGTTCTTGTTTCTAATTCTGTGTCATGTTTGCTGCTGTTGTTTTTGTTATTGCATAAGAATAAAATGGAAATAGGAAAGAATAATAAATCATCTGTCCTACGTAACTTCATGCTTATGCCGACAAATATTACTGACAGGATAGGTCTACAGTTACAGATACAGTTAGATCAGAAGGTTCCTGTGTTGTTTTTGACGAGAGAAACTTTACCCTACACCACTCTGTTACACTGGGATCACG
This sequence comes from Eucyclogobius newberryi, assembly GCF_026437365.1. Taxonomy (NCBI): domain Eukaryota; kingdom Metazoa; phylum Chordata; class Actinopteri; order Gobiiformes; family Gobiidae; genus Eucyclogobius; species Eucyclogobius newberryi. The sequence goes on from NW_027316278.1 coordinate 18,089,563, forward strand.
AAGTCTTATCTACCACCGGATGTAAACAGCAGAAAACATGTAAAGCTGCTTTCAACGAGGAGCTATGTGAGTGGCAGACAGTTATAGTTTACTGACAGCTTGTGGCTATCTGTATAAACAACATTTCAAAAGTATTACAAAGAAGTAACAATCCCATCAGATCTACACTCTTCTTCTACATTCAATTTCACAAATCATAATACCTGACTTGATGGAACAAAGATTCAGGTGAGTTGCACTGTGACTGTAAACTGTTGTATTTGTGTGTTCGAACCTTTGCTTCAGCTTTGTCCAGTGGTTATTTGTTTCTAGTGTAACAAACTATATGTATCAGTAAACAAGCCTAGAAATTCAGATGTCTTTTTCCCAGAACAGTGAGGACATTTGTTTGGCTCCTGGCCCTGGTGAAAACAGCAGTAGTCTGTGGAGTGCACTGCTGAGTCACCCGAGGGAAGCAATTTTGGGTGACAATGATTTTGGTGCGGACAATCAACTGATTTATGAATTCATAATGCTCATTCTTGCAGCGTCATCCCTGTTCAAGCATATGATCACTTGATGATAGAGTAGGCATAAGAACTTGAGCTTGTAATAAAGACTGGTTTGATCAAATTGTAGGTTTTGGAGCAGGAGCGGTAACAATCAGGTTTGAGTCAAACCATTTCAACTTCATGACACAGGTAGGCCTGAGTTTGCTGTAGTGAACATTTATAGGGGAAATGTATCACAAGAGGAGACAAGATCAAATGTGTCATAAATACATCTGCCTTGCTTTGCCTCAAGGCCTAACGGGAAAGTTCAGATTTATGATGAAACTGAGGGCGTTGAATGAACTTCTTTGTGTTGAGTTTCTGTGGGATTACAAAAATGTGCAGCTGCAAAACTGACAGATCTTCTTCAGGATTTCTGTCTTAATGAGCCTCTTATTGTAATTAGAGATCCTGCCTTATTGTTCTAGAGAGCCCAGTGCTGTTGTTGTCATTGCATGAGAGTCAAAGCACTCCAGGATGCTCTCTGTGTCACGTGTCTCCTCAGAGGCAGCGGTTGCGCCTCTGCTCGTGCCTTGTCTCCTCAAGTACAGCAGGCAGCGCTGTTGTCCCTCTGTGTGAGCCTCTCCTCACACTCGGACAAACCACAGCAAACACAGTCCAGCCTCCGCCGCATCTTGCCGCGGTGACCGTTCACTTCTCCAGAGGAAGTGTGCGCTCCGTCCTCAGCCCTCTGCGCGCCTCACTGCACTACAGAGATCACTGGATTGTCGCTAGCCTGCGGAGGACGCGAGGAAATGATACTCGACATGTTGAGAGTTCTGTGAGAGTGAATGATCGCAGACGTGAACATCACGCCAGCTCCAAACCTCAGACATGAGCATCTCCAGAGGCGTCCCGGGAACGGCAGCAGCGTCCATCGTGACTTAGGTAAGATGACTACATCTCCTCTACACGCAGCGTTTCAGAGGACGCGCTGCGTTCATATCACATTTATGCGCTGAGGTTCACAAAGCCTACTGCAGCTGTAGTCACAATACACTGAGCTGGAATAGAGGAATAGGCCTACACTGTGACAGTATCCTACTGAATATATCATAATGTGTCATAAAGAAGCCATAGGCTGCTATTGAGTACGTCTGTGTGGCCGTGGGCTGTTGCGTTATTAAATTATACATGGTCTGTCCTCATTCAAATCCCCTGCTGTCTCTGGCAGAAACACAGGCCACTTTCCTCTGAAGTGTGTTGTTTGACTTTCATTAAAGCCTTCTTGTTAATTTTTAACCCGAGCTGCTAACTCACAGAGTCTGAACAGATTCCTCCTCTGTTCTCCCTCATTGCACAGGATCATTATAGCCCCTGGGTTTAATGCACACTCAGCATGATTTGGTTTGTCTTTTTGATTACTCCTGCATTGATGTTGCCTCGGTTTTTGTGAACATTTGAGATGATGAGTTCCTAATGAAGACAGGTTCATGCTGTAGAGAACTACATTGATGTGATGGTTGTGATGTGAAATCATGCAATGAGATTATTGATGTTGTAAATCTGCAGTGGGCCTTCTGTTGAGTTTTGTTCTTACAAATGGTATTTCTTCTATCAAATGTTTCAATAAAGCTGATGGAGCAGACATCTAAGCACACCCTTTTAGTCAAGTGGAAACTACACAATCACATTTGAATGTGGCTGGACTCAGACCCTCCTAAGGCACAAAGAAGCAGATGCCAGGGAAATAATGCTTATAATCATAATTTTGTTTCTTTGACTTTTATATATGGAGATTAGGACTTTTGCCTCGCTTCATTAACTAAAAGGGGGCTCTAAAAATTATTATGAACTTGTGCAAACGACTATGTATACAGAGAAGTACTAGTAAACAGCATCTTGATACGTGGAAAGGCAGATTGAAGGGTACATTATGCAAGATTTGAACTATTTTGCCTTCTTATTTAGTCACTCAAAGTTGTATTTAGACTGATTCATGTATTCAGTTCACTTGTATATAATGACCACTTGTTTTTTGGTCATTATTGCAATTTAACATAATACAAAATATAAAATAATGATCCACTAGAAGACAAAATCATACTATGTCTTCTTTAAACTTCCCAGTCAACTCCCAAACTCCCTCCAACTCAGCATTATTCTATACACATTTTTATAATCCTAAATAAAGAGTTAACTAAAAAAAATGTGGGAGACTAAGCCACCATCAACCAATTAATAAACTGAATGATCAAATGACTGTAGCTCTAATGGAAATGTTAATAAGTACAGCTAAATCAACTATTAAAATCCCATTTATAATATATTGATAAAAATCGATGGAAAAGATCCAAGTTTATTTCAAAGCTACAGCTCCCCTATAATCATTTACAGTTGAGACCACCAGAATAGACGTCCTAAGATGTGAGGGGCTGGTGAGTGCTGGCCAGGGTGGTCATCCGTGGAGCTTCAAGGCTTTGAATTCTTTCAGAGCTTATCTCTTCATCCTCTTGGCGATCTCTCACAGACTGGCCTTGGATCAACTGCAGAGGCACTCCTGAAAAGCAAGAGACACCTGCCTTTTTAACCCTTCGCCTAATACGCAGAGATGTAGGTCAAAAGTGTGTGAGTACTTCTATATATACGTTTTACTTTCACTTCATATTACTCTGAAGAATATTATTCGTACTACGCACTATTTACTCTGTAGCTTATTGTTTTGGTATTTTGAAGGGTGAAGAGAAGTCAGTGTTTTGTCCAAGAAATGTTCCCCAATTTACTACTTCACCAATGTTGTTTGTGCTTCTCTTGTTAAACCAGCACTAATTAAATATATGCAAAAATAGCTTGACATCAAATACTGCTAAATACTCTCTTGTCCCTTGCATGTTGCATGATGCCATCATTTTCTTTCTTAAGATAAGTGGGATGATATGGCACGACTGCATAGATCCAAGGAAGGAACTCCAGATTTGCAGCTTATGTGCGGATTATTAACAAGGCCAGACATTTTCCACCAAGACAGATCTTGGTAATCATGGCATAGACCACTGTTATTGGAGCAACACTTTACTCCAGACAAACTTTAAAATTCAAAGATTGTGTCTGTGTCTTATTTAGCCAAAGTCTAGTGAATCGTGAATGGTAAACAGTGTTAAAAATGTGTTTGAATATTTTGAAGCGTGGTCTGGCCCAGGATCCAGACAGCCACACAAACTCCCCGCTGAGTGATTGGATTAATCACTCACCTAATTTGAGCAGTCGTGGGGTTACATGTCTTGTTATACTTGTCTATCTGCTCAAACTGAAACGTGTATTTGTGCCGGAAGCATAAATTTGTCCAAGCAGGGACATCAAAATCCTACTCTGATGCGAAATATTCACTGTTCAATGTTTCTGTGTTTTTAAACCATTTTACTACACCCTATATGACCTGCACAGTATTGCTGAAGGGATTGAGATATAACTTTTTGAATGTGTGCATTAGTTGTTGTAGGACGTCTGTCTACATTAGCCCGGATGACCTATAGACCCATTTCAGTGTAATTACTCACCTTGCGCAGTAAACCCAGGTGTCCCGTCTCCAACCTGATCTGCGTCTCACAAAAAGCCCTTTGTCCGAGTTAAACTGCAACTTTCTTGTACCTGCTGTACCACGCCGCCCCAGACTGGCACCGCACCACTATGTAAGCACTCATTTTAGTCCATCAAGTGCACTTAAACTTGAAACGGACTGAGCAAATATACAACAAAGAAGTCCAGTTCAGCTAAAGACTCAGGAAGAGAATACAAGTCAAATATTTCCAAGTATTTGTAGGAATATTGTTGCAAATAGTGGGGTACAATGCATTCTTCAATCTGAAAAATTCTGTTAGATTTAAGTCGGTTAATATAATTTATATACACATCAAATCAAGATAGGACCTTGGTTTCGTGTCTTTGGGCTTTTTCCTGACAAAGTCTCCATTTATCAAGGTTTTGACGGTTGTCGTCTTTTATGTTAGCATTAGTTTTGTCCAAAACTTGCAAAAACTAAAACTACTAACAATAAAAGGTTTAGTGTTTTATGTTGCTGTTAACCCATGTTTCATTGCATTTAAAAGCAAAAAAGATAGTAATTCTATATTTAGCTGTAAGAACTTGGGAACGGGAACTGGATTGGTGTCATAAACTTGTGGTCATACTTGACATCTCTGACTGTTTGGTCTTAATTAGGCTGTAACACATGCCTGGCAAATGTTTCATGTTGCTGGAAAAATCCCTTGTCAAACATATTATGCACGGTATATTATTGTATTTCCAAGCGTGTTCAACATACTGCCATTCTCACAGCCCCGACAAAACACTATGCTTTTGTTTATGTCCTGTGGGGGATTCGTCATTAAAGGCTAAATGTAGCTCGTTCTCATACATATGCTCTTCTCAGTAATTGCATCTACTCGGATTCCGTCTGACAGATGTGTTAAATTACCCAGGACTAATGGGTATATTCTCAAAGTGAGCCATATTATTACCATCCTTACATCTTATTCTATGCATTTACAGAGATTGCAGCAACCTGAAGCCAGAGCATGATCCGCCTTGTATTGGCAGTGAGAATATACCGGTACTCAATACTCAAATTTTGCATATCTTCAAAACAACATTCATGATATTATCTAAACTGTAATATATTGTCAACCTCTTTTAATGAAGAAGGTACTCTCAGGAATTGCTTATCTTTAAGGGCATACGTCATGATTTGAAAATATTACATTTTGGATGCAGAACACATGTCTTTGATTAAAGAGAATAAGAACAATCCGAATAAGAACAGACCACAGGGGATTGACTTGGTAGAAGGATAGAGTTCATGTCACTATGGAAACATTCATTCAGTATTCAGTTGATGTGTTATGGTACCCTATATATATATGTTCCTTCATAGCATCTTAGTCATATTCATCTTATTTACATATTCAGTTTTTCCTCCACTGTGACCTCCTTGTGCTGCGTCTGTGAGCAGTCGGGGAATAAAGACGACCTGTAGGATGAGATTATATAATGCCATGTTTGCCAACACACAGGAAATAAAAGTGTTGTTGTTTTGTAGATCAGATACGACACCTCTGTCATTGTCTCTCTCTCTCTCTCTCTCGTGGATGTGCACAGTGGTAAACACAAGCTCGCACCGCCAGGCTTTTCCCCATCTCTTTGCTCCAGAGATGCTCAGTGTTGCATCAGAGGAAGACACTGGAGTCTATGCAGTCGCAAAGGCCATATTTTATTCATTTTGGAGCTGAAGTTGTGGCTTTGTTGCTCATTTCCTAAAGGCTGCTGTCACTTCCCCTGTTTTTGTTCCTTCACATCACATCTAACTGTACACGGGTCCTGTCTGTAACCTGTAAGAAGTGCTATTGCACCAGTGACTTCTGAGTTTTATGTTTGCCGTTTGCGTGAGACTGTAATACTTGTGCATTCGATATATATTAGATTGTTATGGATTATTGCATTTTAATATTCTAACCCTATTCAAATCAGATGGAACTGAATGTACATTGGACGGTTTCAGTATTTACACACAAATTCTGATTTAGAGATGAAAAAACACAATCATTTATGCTGTTCTTAAAAGGAAAGTCAAGGTTACCTTTTTTAATTTGAGAGTCTGGATTTTGATATCACAAAAAGACAATATCACAGATTTTTTCTTGTCATTGGTTAAATACAACCGTCCAGACTTTGTTGTGAAAAAATGAAAGCTATATATTCCACTTATTAACAGACGTTGCAGCCCATCTTGAACTGAACTGAACTGAAGTAAACTGAAGTTGTAACGTTCAGTCGTAGACCTCAACTGTCTAAGATAATTGAATAAAACAGCTGATTTTCTTCTGTCTCAACACAGTAGGTGACGTCAAGTGTTGCAGCTTTTGACCTGAGTTCTCGAGTTCCACCCCCCCGACATGTATTTCGGGGGGGTGTATCTACATTTATTAATGTAGATATTACATCATCTTATTTTCATTTTGAGTCTTCCCTTCTGGAGCTACTTGCAATTCATCAATACCTCCCTGCACAGATATTTCCACCTTAATTTGGCAAATGTTTTACACTCGATGCCCTTGGATTCAACACAAAGAATAAACTACTGTAAGCTCCTTGTGCCTTGAAGCTGAATTTAATCTCAGAGGCTGGACATTTTCTGTGTATTCTAAATAATCTCTCTCTGGAACAGACCAAGAATTGACCTATAAAAAAACATTTAACTTTAGTGTGCCCGGAGACGCACAGGAAGGGTTGAGTTGTATCAAACCAGTTCAACATTCAGGTCATAACACAAGATAATATAATAATAGAGTGGAGGTTATATCAGCGCTCTAAAAGTATGAACTAGAGGAAGTGTGATGCGATGGTTCCACTGACAGGAAGCCTTCTGGTGTTTCTCGACCTTTAAGAGCCGCTACGTGTGGCCATGATAAGGCTCGCACTTCACTAAACCAGCAGGTCATGTTTGCGTGCTTTTTTCCTGCTCATACTGATATTTGCACAGTTCTGCTCTGCAAAGCTCTTAATAGTGGATGTTTAGGCCTCATATACAGGGATGTGTCATTGTTCTGAGCGACAGAGCGCTGTGCTGAGATCTGGCTTTATGGTGTGTAGGTGGACATAGCAGGATGGATGGCAGACTCTAGTAAAGCGTGGTTGCATAATAAAATGTAGTCACATAGAAGGCCGGGTTCTGCCTAGTTTTCTCCAAGAAAGAGAATATTCTATGGAATGCTCCTGAATATCCTTGATGTTTTCTTCTCACAAACTATGAATTGGTTGAAGTGCTTTTATTTCAGTTTATTTGACCATAAATACAACATTTTTGACTCTGCTGTTAAATACTTCATTGCTTTTTTGTCTGAAGTCAGTCCAGCTTGTGGTGCAGTGACGTCACATCTAATACTTTTGCAAACACAGCTTTTTTTATTTAACCCCAAACCTCAGGGAATGGTTTTAATATAAAGAAAAAGGTTACCATTTAATCAAAAGTGATCCTGTTTGTCTGAGTGTACTGGAAGATTTCTGCATTCTCTCTCACTCTCGCTCTCTCTCTGCTGCAGGCACAGTTTTGTTGAAGTTTCTCTTTCAGAATGACTTTATACCTGTTGATCATCATGTACAGTTCATGTACAGGATACTCAAGTTGCGGGTGAACATTGTATATTGAATAACAGATTCAGATTATATACTGTGCCTTTGCATCTATTTCTATGGGAAAGCAAATGTCTTGCTAATGTCTCTCTAGCCATCCGGACCGTGTCTAGTGCTGTTAAAGATTGCCTGAACTTATGCACAGCAGCACTTGCTTTTTCCTCTGCATCTCCTCAGTGTCAGTGAGGCTTTTAAAAAATATTTTATTTTTTGATATTATATTTGTTGTTTCATGTTTTACCTTATTGCCTGTATATCTTGGTTTTATTCACTGACAATGGCAATAAACCTTTTTCTGGTTCTAATTTCGAGTTGCTGAATTGTCACAACAGTCGAATGAGCTGCTTCACCAAACCTTTGCTAAATCCAGTGGAAAGTAAAGTATCTTTCTTTTCCACAAGTGCACAAACCGCTTCCCTCTGAACATTTTTCAAAAGCAAAATAGTTCATATTTCTGCTAAAACTGACATCTATCTGCGTTGCCATGTTAGTTTTGTTTGCTTGGGTTTAGGCCCAAAACCAAAATGGTCAAAATACAAATATTTTCTATACACAGAGCACAGAGCAGTCTGCAAATATTTGTGAACCAAAAAAATCTGCCATACACATCGACTTTAAAATATTGGCAGAACTTGTCAGCCTTTGGTTGCTTTCTTACCATTTACTTCCCAGCAACTTTGTTCCTAGACATATTCATTATGAGTCACTCAGTTACAGTACTGTAGCTTAGTGCCTAGCCAAAGAAGAGGATTATAGTATTTTAAGTCCCTTTTAATTTACCCCTTCCTATTCAGAATAAAAGGTCAACATTGAGTTTAATGGGATGGTGGGTATTATCTAGATTACAAGGGGCTTTTTCCTTTCCATCCTTGACTCTGTTTTTAAGCTTTGGTACTTTAAACTCTTAACATCATCCTGTGATTGGTTGGTTGAAATGCTTCATACCAAATGCAGTGGTGTACCACAGTCAGAGCAATGTCCAGGACAACATAAGAACAGCAATTGTTTCATGACACTAGCCATGATCTCTTTAATATTAATCTGCACAGACCCTGTGTACACTAAGTAGGGCTTACTGATCTCAGGTCAGCTCGTTCCGTAAAAGGGTTGTGTATTTAGAGTGGCAGTGAAACACAACCTGCTCATAGATATTACAGTGCGTGTGTGTACCTGCGTGTGTGTGTGCAACGGACGGATGCCACAGTATCAAAGTCTATCATAGAAGCAATACACTTATTTTGCATGCAATTTATTTGTTAAATACGGTGACAATGTTTACGGTTATGATCTCAACACACAATGTAACTTTTATGATGACGTGCATCAGCTTGTCTTCATGGAGATGTTACCTGGAATATTAAAGAGTATGCCATTGCTACTGTATATCTATTCTATCTATGCTATTGCATTTGTTCAATTGAATGTGTTTTTACTGCTAAACCATACTTAGATTTTTACTCTGAGGGGGGTGTCCACTCCACAGATCTGACCTGTAACTTAGCCTGGTTAGAGGTGGGTAGTACTCTTACTTGAATACAATTGAGTACAGATTAGACAGAGAAATACCCATAATACACTGCATCTGGCCTGATTGAAAGATGGTCCGAGGATGGTTTTCTTGTGGCAGAAAAACTATATTTTGCTGACCAATAATGATACCAATAAAAAGATTTTATAATCCATAGGGATGTCCTGATATCAAATTTTATTGTTGATTATTGTGAGGAAAAAACATCACAATTTAATGATTATTCATGATTATTGACACCATATACAAACAACAGTGAAATCCTTTTTTTCATTCACATTGTATATTTACATCACAATTCCTCCTGTTTGTGGCCAGCTTTGTGATTTTTCCATTTTTAAACATGAGTCTGTTTAAGAAGTAGGAGTGCACTGAGAGTGAGGACAAATTGGGAATGACAGCTACATTTTCTAAAACATACCAATGCTATTATAGTGTAAACCCATTGATAACACCGATCCCCGATATAGTATCATCCCTAATTGAAACACTTTGTGTCATCATGTAAACGCACTGACTGTTCAGGACTATTAGTTACAGTGAGTGTTTCACTCTCAAAAGACACATTCTTTCATAATGTTACTAATTATTTCTGAACCTTGAATCAAACTATATTTTTCCTCCTTTATTAAACATCTTGGGAGCATCGCAGTAGTACCAAACCACAGTGAAAATTTTAAAGAGCTTGATTTTTTAAGACAATAGATGATATTTTCAACACAAATTGATAGCACCTTCTTTATTAAACTCTGTGGTCTTATAAACAAGTTCGGATAACAAGTTATAGTATCGATTGATATCTTGTTTTTAAATACTTTTGATATTGCTATGTCCAAGGGCTGATGTTTTTTGTGCACGACTCCAGCGAGTGCCCACTGTGTTTGAATTTACATGACTGACGTCGATAGATACTTAAAACACCACATACAGTAGTTTGTGTTGCTAACAGAGGAATGAAGAAAACTGTCCTGGCACAACGAGACAGTGTTTTTATTGCTCATTCACCAGCCCACAAAGACCACACACTTGTGTGGCTGCTCATGTGTGTCGAGTGAGAGGAGTTTGGCATCCGATCTGCTTCTTTTGTACAAGCAAACTGCAGTTAACAAAAACACTTCTCATGCTTGCATTATGACAAATTACATCCGACATTTATTTAGACAGTGTTTTTTCTGGTGCCGATTTTGAATTGATCCTGCTTCTCAAGTTTTTAGAACATGTGGGAAAATGAACAGATGAAAACTAAAATTGGTGACGCTAAAACATTTCTCAATATGAAATATTTGGCCCCAGGTTACGTCTTCAGTGGACTAAAACAAACATAAATCAGTGCTGTAAATGTTTCATAACTTGCATGACAGATTGGGCTCAGAGGTAATTTATACAAGGTTAGGTTCTAAGCCCGGAATGTTCTGTATTTCTTCCACACACTTTTTTGTTGTCCCTTTGTCAGACTAAAACTGCTGCAAAAAAAGAAAAGCAAAAGTCATGTGAAACTGTGGGAGAGCATCAGTGATTTACTTGAGCCGCTGGGATTTTGAGGTTTGGCTCTGATAAATGCCTCACCCTTGTTCAAGCAAAAACAACTCACTTTGGCTCCAGTGTTTGTGGGAATAAAAATAGACAACATATGCACAGCACATTGTATTTGAGATTCTTGAGTGGCCTCCAGTGTGATGGGGTCATGACTTTTACTACTCGTCACTAAGCCTAAGTCTCTTTAGGTATTCCTAAACATAAATTAGATGTGATGCAGAGACACGCAGAAGGTTAAAGATTGTGGTGTTTTAACCAAACATATGACATAACATTTTGTTGGTCAACAACAAATTATTCTATATTCTATATTGTTCGGTAATATATATTTATATTGTAACACATAACTGGAGCTAGTGAGCTTAATCCTCTAGCTAAGAACTATAGCAAAAGTAAATGTTATTCTATCAACTGGAAAAAAGTTTTAAGACAGAAAACATTTTGCGCTCACTGGAAGTACACTGGAACTACACTGGAAGTACACTGGAACTACACTGGAAGTACACTGGAACTACACTGGAAGTACACTGGAACTACACTGAAACTAACACAAACGTGTTTATTTTAAGGAGTATCTGCTGTTAAGTCTATTGAACTACTCAATGTGTGAACTGTCACCTGAGTCATATTTAGTATATTCGTTCATGCCCCTGACGGGTCATCTATTAGCATACTCTGCTTAGCCCTATTGTTTCCTGTAGCTAAGAACTGTGCAGAAGGATCCAGGCTCTCAGTGTGTGACACTGCCTCAGTGTATTGAAGAATGGGACAGAATCTTCTTAACTTTTACAAATGTTTTCAATTCAAATTATTTGTGTGTGTCATAATATCAATCCGACCTGATTAACATTTGGGACTTGATTTGTTGATATGGGTCATTGATTTGCCAGTGAGCTTATACTTTAAACATCCCTCCATCTCTAGAAAGCACAATATTTTGCGTTTTGACTTAACTTAAAGTACTTGAGTCCAGCCTCAGTCATGTCAAAGTGTCCTTGTGGAGTGGTTGACTGGGATGTAGGGGGTGTATTTGATAAGTGAAGCCTGATGAAGAGTGTCTTTGTGTGTTGACATGGTGGTAGGAGTGTTCAGGACTCTTCCCAGACTCTGGGAGGGACATGTGAGCTCAGGTGACGCTCGTATAGCCCTCCCGATCTGTCCCAGGCCAAACAGGAGCGAGTGTCCCATCAAACCCTAGAAGTTTCCCTGACCCCCAAGAGTGTAGCGTTACACCTTTGGATTGGAGCTCACATCCGAACAAAGCACCCATTGAGATAGGGATTCTGTCTGTCCTGAAATTCTCACAGCTGTCCCCACACATAATAATTACTTAGGGAAAGATTGGGGGAAATCTATGAATGAATTATATCAATGTTTATGAATTTGAAAACAAAAGCTCCATTTGTGCACCTAGTTGTAGTTTCACAGTACTGTGAAAATATCATGCACAAGTTACTATGATATGAATGTTGGAAGCTGAATCAATAAGACCATAACATCTCATCAAAAATGTAAGCTTTATTATGAATATGTAGAGCCCTGACTCACACATGTGCAGAATGTTAAAGAGAGATCTGAATTGGCTAGAAAACATACATTATTTTACTAATTAAAGAAGCCTTCTTCATAATCCTTCTGATGTGCTTACATCTGTAAGTTTTGTGTTAAACTCTAGATAATGTTTTCTATATCAGTTGTGTTGTGTAATGTATTGTTTTTACCAAACCCTCAATGCCTCCCGCTGGCGACATCCTTTGTTCCTCCTGAACCACAGCTTACTCAGGTGTGCACTCGCTCACTATTTTCTCTTTTCTCCACAGATGGTGAACCCTGCCCCTCTCTGTCCCAGGCCGTGCTGTGGGATCGTTACAACGGCCAGAGTAGACTGTGTGGAGAAAGGCTCACTTTCGGCTGAGTGGTAAAAGTGCTGCTGTATCACTGCGCTGGTCCTGGAGACTGAAGTGAAAGCTTTAGTGATCTTGTTTCACCCAAAGGTGCTCCACTTACATGCCGCAGACCCATAGGTGCTTCTCAGAGCCACGTTGGGACACAATCTAAGATGGATAAGAGCGCAGGAGGTCCAGTCATGTAATGGGTCTACCTCATGAGAACGGGGCAGAGCCATGCTTGGATAACCCTAGCTTTCCCCCTGTTGCAGATTTTCATTCTGTTCACCATTGGGATATTGTGGTCCAGGGGAGCCACAATGGTCAAACCTCTTCTCAAAATACACCGTTACTTTTGTCGAAAACCAGTGCGCTTCTTCTCACTCATCCTGCTGTATCTGACTGCGGGGAGCCTGGTCTTCCTCCACTCAGGCATTATGTGGGACAGTCCCGGCTCCAGCAGAGGAGAAGCCCGGGGCGACTCTGTGGTTGCTGCGGAGATGGCAAGCAGGACCACCGTGTTGCACATCCGCGGGCTGGGACTCATGAGCAGGGTGTTTAATAAAGAGAACAGGAGGGCAGGGGGTCGCCGGTTTGGTCCTCCTTGGAAGAAGAACGGACATGTCGAGGCGGAAGGGAAGGACTACACCAGTAACTGGAACAGGGCACTCAAAGGACGCAACGGCAAAGACATGGAGGATGGAAGAGGTCAGAAGCTGAATTATCCTAATGATAGAATAAATATCATAGAACATTAGCTTCATTAGGTTATTGCATTATTATTATTATTATTATTATTATAGTGTCATGAGAAAATGTATTATATTTCATGAGTATACAAAATAAAGATAAAGATGTATAATTAGCGCCACTTGGAAAATGAGTATGAATCTAGTTAAAAATGATATAATGTGAGGTATGCACTATGTCCCAATAGGTTTGTCCTAGTAAAACATAATATTACTTATAATATATATATATATATATAAGTACAAAATAATAATTCACTAAACATTGGTTGAATTTTGCATTAATTCATTCATAAATGGATGACCCACGTTTTGATTATTTCTGAGGCTTGATTTCTTGTTAATATTAAATGCACAATCATTATAGATAGGCTTTCACTGTTATTTTCATCAGATTATAATGGCTGTTAGTTTAATTGCTACCAAAGTCACAAACACTTGATTACATGTATTAATAACTGCTCTAGATTTTGTCTGGGTGGGATAAGCTTCCATAATTTATGACATTTAAAATCTTTTAAGTGTAAATGAGTTGATGAGTGTGATTAAGTCCTTGTATTTGCTTCATGTTCTCCAGCACAACGCGTAATTCGTGCCACATGTTCACCCACAACACAGCTTGACCATAACAGGATTTAGATATACTAAAGCCACTGCCGGGTGTAATCCCTTCACAAATGTTTACATGTAAACATCTCATGACATGTGACAACATTTTCAAAACATCGACAGGGATATTAGATACAAAAACAAAAGCGCTGACTTATGGCCCCTCCATGAGAAACCTGAGTGAAGCTGAAGTATCATTTACTCCTGTGGGCTCCAGAGCGCTTCCATGTCCCCGGCCTACACTGATCAACTATAAATAATTGAGATTAAGAGCAACTTTTCTAGACTACTCTCCGGTGAATTAGATTAGACTGTTGTGTATTAAATACACATGAAAAGTTACAAACAATAATAATTTTTGTGTGCTCCAGCTTGATTTGATAAATTAGATATATATAAAATGATTGGGCCCTATATAGAATAAACTGGAAGAAAAACTAAGCATATCATTTGGTAGTTTGAGATTTCAACTTAGATTAGAATTTAGAACTTGGACTATTATCACTGAATGCCACTGTTTCTGCATCAAGTGTCATGTATTGTAGCACGTAAAGTTAAACCTGCACTTTTTTGGTGGAGCGTCTCCTGCTTGTTTCCATGGAGACAAGCAGGAGATGCCACCAGTTACAAGTGGATGTGTGGAGAGTTGAACAGAAAGAATGGATATTTTTAAAGTTATTTTAAAGTGAAATAACTCAGAAACAGTTGTTAAGCTCACCTTTAATAAATCTGTGTGGAGGTGTATTTTGTGGTAAAGTGAGTACATTTTGATGCAAGCTTCGATAAAAAAAGATTCTTGACTTGTCAGATTGGTTTCAAATACTTTACATTAAGTCCCTTCAAATCAAGATAAATGTTTTGGGGGGTGGGTAGTGCTTTCACCTCCCATTAATGTCATGTATTTAATATTCAGAACACAAAAGAATAGTATTTTTAAGAAAAGTAGGATCTTCAATAGTGACATTAAAAAAAAAATTATCCAGGAAAAAATCAAGAAAAGGTCTCAATGCTATTCATCTAGACACTGTTTTGAAATTGAGACGTTTCAACTGATGCCCAGAAGTAATTTGCAATCTGAAGGTACTGGTCTGAGGAGCTAGAGAATTGATACAGCTCTGAGCAACATTAGTACTGCTCTGAACTCCTCTGCCTTTGTTTACCTGCCAGCCTCTTTATGGGTCGTTCCAACCCTATTTTGCTATGATTCTGTCCCTCAAAGCTCTTTGCCTGCCTGCCTGATGAAACTGACTTTAATCTCATCTACAAAAGTCAATATTAACTTGAGTACAAATTTGAAACGCTTAGGACAAATTTGGCTCTCTAATATTATGACTCAATGTTTTAATGGCTCAAAATAAATGTTAAATCCTATTTATAAAGTGCAGTTCAAGTTAAAAAACACAGTGGTTCCCTGCTGTGGTTTTCAAACCCTGGCTATTTTCCCAGTTCCCAGTCAGTGAGACAGTCATGTATACACAGCAGACTGAAGCTCAGGATTATCTGATGCAGCCAAGGTCTCATACATCTCCTCTCATCGTTCTCTTTCACGCTAACACTCTAACCTTCCTGGACTGCAGTGGGACGTGGTCATAGAGTAAATAATAACTTCAAAGTACCTCAGTACACTGCAGACCGGTTTATGATTGGGCTAAAGGAGATTCTTTCCTCTGTTGGGTTCCATTTTTCTCATAAGACATCTTAAATCTCGTTATATGGCAACAGTCCAGAAAAGATAAAACTGTGGGAAGAACACACACACACACACACAGGCACACACACGCAGGTACACACACACACAGGCACACACACACGCAGGTACACACACACACGCAGGTACACACACACACAGGCACACACACACGCAGGTACACACACACACGCAGGTACACACACACACACACACAGAGGCACACACACACGCGCACACACACACACACGTAGGTACACACACACACACGGATGGAGTAGTTAATACAGTGGAACATTCCAGGCAAAGCAGTAACATCTCCATGGAAACAAGCAGGTATAGCATAACCCAAAACACTATTCAGCTCTAGTCCCATTCTGATTAGTTGTGCTGTAGTCCTGGTTTATGCCACATTTCTGCTCACACTGACTTACTCTGGATCACTATATCATCTCTTCTGTCATTGTGTGTTGCTTACATCATCTTCTTATACACTTCAAATATTAAAAATTGCATCGTAAAGCAGATTATTTTCCAGTGCAGCAGTAGTTAGGAGGATTAGTGCGGCTCCAAATGCCCGCCTTTAGACAATGACAATTAAAGTGATGCAGGGCAGTGGAACTCGATGCTGTGCACATGAAGCTATTAACGGAAACTCCCGGGGATAATGGCTGTGCGCAGATGGCCAGAGGTTTGTTTGGCAAAGGCTGAAAGATAGACAGTGTTTTTAATGAGAGCGTGGAAGCTGCAACTATAATGTAGATGCACATTTATATATATCTATATATATATTCACTTCTCCAATATCCCGTCCCTCTACTGAAAAATGCAGAACAATGCCTGCCACTGCAGAGATCCGCCACTAGAAGGAGATGTGTGTCCTCGTAAATAAATAAGAACAGTGTGCCCCAGTTTGGACTTGGCTAATACATTCAATTGATATTATACAACAAGAAATGGCTCCTAGTATAGATGTTGTAGTAGACGGTAATGAGATAAAGATGAAATATATAGTCATGTGGATCCTGAGCTCAGTTTTCACACAGAAATCTTTGGAGCATTTGGTGCTTGAACGATCCAGACTTCACTCATAGGATTTGTGAACAAAACATTGATTAGATTTTGGAACATAATAGTATGTTTTGCAAATGGTTAAAGCATTTTCATATCTCCTTTTGTCATTGTAATGTATGTATTTTAGGACCTAAGTCTTTTTTACCATATCAATGACTCTACCTTTCCCCCTCTAGCTTCTGTACTGAATATTAATGTATTTCCCACTGTTGTCTATTTTTGACAGCACAAAGTATTGACATATACTATATCAACCTTTCTTGTTTTTCAGCAAAGTACATCGGCTGCTATGTGGACAACACACAGAAGAGAGCGCTGCGAGGAGTTTCCTTTTTCGACTACAAAAAAATGACCGTGTTCCGTTGCCAGGACAACTGTGCAGAAAGGTAAAATAGAGATGATCATTTTCCTCTCCTCTGTCTCCTCCTACAGTTTCTAAAAGCTTGAAGTTCAAGTCACAGCTCCTTCATGTGCTGACAATTACAGAAAAAACATGTGAACTGAATAGATCTTCAGGCAGATATAGAATTACAGTAAAATCAATGTCATCGTAATGTTTTATTGTCTGCACATGATTAGAATATGACTCTCTCTGAAGTATATATTCGATCATACCAGTGGTGGAAGAAGAAATATCCTAAAACAAATAAATAAAAAGTAAAGTATCACATATAAAAATGTACTTTACCTAAAAATATGAAGTACATGAACATTTTTACTTTTAGAGTAAGAAAAAAAGTATTTTGCGCAAATTTGAGATAACTATTGAAGAGTGAAATGTGGTGATCTTGATTTATATATATGAAACAAAACTAGAGATACAGTATAAAAAGTCTAGAAACATTATATATATATATATATATATATATATATATATATATATATATATATATATATATATATAGTTAGAAGTTAGAAATATATAGACTACTGGTACACGGTATTTGACCATGTATTCTGTAAAGTTTTACTTTAATCATGTCCTTTAATAGTCACAAGCAAAATCATGGTGGTAACTGACCTTATCATGCTCATTCATCTAAAAAGTGAAAGATAACTTTCAGTAAATAAAGTGAAATATAAACTATTTATAACTATAAATATATATAAACTGAAATATAAAAGTTTAAATTTTAAGTAAATTAACTTTAATAGGGAAAGAAATCCCGCACACTGTCACTTGCCCTTTCCCTATTGCAGTTAGCGTCACGTACGCCTTTCTCCTACGCACCTGGCACAGAACCTGTCGTGCGGAGCACCGTCTTGATATCCAAATAGATTAACTTAAAATAATTACATTTTTAACAAACATCAGATAATTAAGTGGAAAAAGACTACATGATATATTTATTTATAGTCAACCTTTTATTTATTTGACCATTCACCAGTACGTGTCTTTCGATGTCGATTGCAACAACTCGTAAAAAATGGTTGAGCCACAAGAAATCGCATGATCAATAATACATAATTGATCATTGTGTGTTATTCTTAAAATGACTGTGCACAAAGAGAGGATTTGTTTTATTGGAACAAGAAAGAATTAAAAATCCTCCATGTCTTCATTCTTCTGGTATGTAGAAATGAGGACAATGTCATCCTTAAGCATTCCCTGAGCTTGTGGCCTGTTTTAGTCATTTTGTTCACGCTTCCCACACTCTCCTCACCTTTACTCGTCTCGGTGGAATATAACGCTGTATGCCCCTTTTAAATTACACACATCAGTGACTCGCCCGGGCCGGTGCTGGAGCTCAGAGATCTTGCATTTTTCTCATTCCCTCCCCTGTTTCCTCTCGCCTGTCACCTACACCACACCGCCACTGGCAGGTTAATAAAAGCTGACAAGCAAACAGGAAGCACTGATACTTTGCAGAAAATAGAGCGTTGCGTCTGATTGACAGCCCAAGGGATTTGCTCTGTGTAAGAGTACGTTTGGCTTTGTAAGAAAACCTCCACCGGAGCAGGTCATTGGTCAATCAATATGACAGGTGTATTTTGAATCGGTGCAAAATTGTGATGTAAGTTTCTTGTATAATTCACATATACACTTAAAACATACATAACAAAAAAATAATTTAAAATTGATTCGCATTACTGTTTGAAGAGTGTCTCAAAGAAGTGCATTTGTTATGATTCAGTTGGTTGGACATCACATTGAGAGTCAGCCCCGGCTAAAATGTTGCAGTGTGTGACATACTTGCCCCTTTCAAATAAACCTAAATAAATAAATAGTTACTGGCTTTGCTCCTCATCCCAACTACTTTCCTTCTTTTTTTTTCAAGGTTTTTGGCCATTAGGCTTTATTTGACTGGACAGTGCAACATGAACTGTGTATAAGACCAGGGAAGGACATGCTGTAATTGTTGAGAGCTGGATTCAAACTTTCATCGTGCCTCGATGCCTCACAGAGCTGGGAAAATCAGCCTTTACCTACAATCAGCCTTTACCTACTATGCACCTTGGTCTTGGAATAACTCACACAAAAAATTAAATTGGAAGCTATACTATCACTCGATGATTTCAAGAGAATTGTAAATAGTGTGGTGATTAAGAACTGTCTGTATTCTTGAGAGAGTTGTTTTTATAATGTAATATTCCGTCTGTACTGTGTTGATTGTACTGTACTTGCAAAAGAGATTCTGAATCTCTGTGCGGGGGGAAAAAACTACCATAATTGTTTGACAATCAAGCAATACAGTTTTCCCTTTTTACATCTCTTAAATCTGTCTTGTAATGTCCAATTAGGTTTGCAAGATAAAACTATTGCAATGCATTATTCACGTAATTATCATTATCTCATGTTTTGTATTGAGATCCTTTTGAACTAAAATGTGTTTTGCTTCTTTTTTTTTTTGCAGAGGTTACATGTTTGCAGGCTTAGAGTTTGGTGCAGAGTGTTATTGTGGTCACAAGATACAAGCAGTCAATTCCTCAGAGTCTGAATGCAACATGCAGTGTAAGGGCGAGAAGAGCAACCTCTGCGGAGGGGCCAACCGCCTGTCCATCTACCGCCTGGAACTGAACCAGGAGTCTGCGCGGCGCTGTGAGTCCAACACTCCCCCATGGGCTCAGACACACAGCAGGCTAAGCACAGAACTGCACTAAATCCTGTCATCGCTTAGAAACACATCACATATTACATTTAAACACTCAATACATTAACATTAGTCTTAAATGTCCTGTTCTTCATGACTGAATTCCACAAAATACGTACTTACGGGTGAACTTTGGAACAAATTACAGTCATTACAGACATTAGTCATTGAAACGACTGAGCGGTGTAGACACATACAGTATATGTTGGGGTTCCATGCATTGACATAAAATCATAATTTCCGGGAGTCTGATCATAACATTTACCATAATTACATGATTAGCCTTAACCTAAACCCTAACCTAAATGAACCCACATTCGAACTTTAAGCATGTTGTTTAGATTGTAGGGTTTACTGTATTGTGACCAGCCTTTTGTCCCCATAAACAAGCAGTGGAGAGTAGAGTAGTACTGTAGTTGTGAGTTTTTGTAATATGAAGGACAAAATATTAAATAATGCACAAAATCTGGTATTTTCAAAGCTAAATCACATTTGATGTATTCTTGGTGCAAGAAACAGAAAAGTTCCAATCATTATCAACATCTTTTGTCACAAAGACTCACTCACGGTGGAAAGAGGAAACAAAACTTTTCAACTCAACTTTTCAACTCAAGTGAAACTGAATGTCACTCAAGTAGCTATAAAAAGTATAGTGGCAGATATTTACCCCAAGAAGTGCATTTTCTTGAAAAAGTCACTCAAGTAAAAGTAACTGAGCAATTGTAACTGAGTGCTTCCTACATATCCCCGCAATGTCACAGTGAAAGTAGTTTTTGTTAACTGCTTTAGATGGAAATAACCAAATGTTATTGCTTTATTCTCTGCACCGAAACCTCCTATTTTTTTCAATCAACAGCTGACATAACCTCTGACACGTTTTAACACGTGAATTCTAGAATGACTAAAGAGGAAACCGAATATTTGTGTCGAGAAGGCACTTGTGGTTCTGCTGTTTACTGTTGAGTTCAGCGATTTCCCCTGTCAGTAATCTTCCTTCATCTGTTAGCACAAAGGATCCTCTGAGGGCAGGAAAGTATCGAAGAAGTGAGTTCAATCCAAGCATAAGGTCATAAATGATATAAATTAAACATGGCCTAGCTAAAAAGCACACACTTTTCTGTCGGGCATTCAAGGATGGCTGAAAAAATGAGCCACATATAGACCGTTTGCATGTATTATTTAGGTAAAGCTGACACCATCAAATGCATTAAGTGTTTTTTGTTTCAATATTAAAAAGTATAGGCTCAATCTACTGTTTCATCGCTCAACTTTATTTATAGAGCCTATTTAAAAACACATTGACCTTGACATTGGAGAAAGCATCTTTTGTTTAACATGTTTGATCATGCAGCTCTAGCCTCTCGTCCACTGCTGAGTCTCTTCCACTGTTTGGGTTTATGCTCTTTTCATCTGAGAGGAAGGAAGAGCGAAGGGTCAGAGGTCATCATAACAGCGCGATGCTATAGGCCGGGTCCAGCGGGTCAAGACTATAGCATCGTCCCACTTTACCCAGGGTCAATGGAAACAGGCCAAAGCCGCAGAGCTTAGTAACCACATAAACAGAGTGTGATGCTTTCTTTTCTGAGTAACCCCTGTGTCCTGTGTGTGTTTTTTTCAGACGGTAGCGCCATTTTAAAGGGCTGTTTTCACAGGCCAGACAATGTCACTTTGGCCCTTCCGTTCAGTGCTGTCATTCAAAACATCTCCGTGGACAAGTGTGTGGACATGTGCACAGAGAGGGTAAATACTCATATACTACTCATATCAACACTCAGTTTAATGTTGACCCTATATAAACATATTATGTTATTTTTTCCTATGTAAATAATGTCTGTATATATTTATTTTTAATTGATCATTTTAAAGTCTAAAGTATTTGTTTTGGACTGACATTTTGTCCATTATAAACAGTAATATTTATCTAAAACGGCTTAGAGATAAAAATGGGTCCAATGACTTCCTGTTCAAATCTGCTGAGATGAGGCCCAGCTCTTTGAAGAGGCATTTCACAGACAAAGCAGCTGAGTTGTTGTGGTTTTATTGTTAAAGAAATGGCAATGTGACATTTTTAACAAGTTCCTATGTTTGTTAATTCTGTTCATTGACAATGGCAATAAACCCTTTCTGATTCTGATTCTGACTAAGTACAGAAGAAAAGGGGAACAGTGGGCAAGAATAGGGTTTTTACATTTTCTGAGCACTCAAGCCTCAAATAAAACAGGATTACTCAAACGATCTGAGTTATGACGTGGTTAAAAGCTCATTCAAGTTGATTTTACTTCAACAGCAAGAATTATTATTTTTTAAATCCACAAACGTGCTGATTTCCTGAGTTTATATAATTTTATTATTTTGCATTGGTAAATACAGTATTAGGACTGTGCAGTTAATAACATTTTAAACTAAATCAAGATTTATTTATTTATGTATAAACTTCAAGAGGTTTATTCTCAATATGACAATGTTTTGTGTTAAAGGATAATGATTTCAAGTTTAGTATATTCAGGATATTAATATTGAAAGATGTTTTTATTTGTTTTAGCATATTTTCCGGACTATAAGTCATAGTTTTGGCCAGGGTGCGACTTATACTTATATACTTATACTCCGGAGCAACTTATATGTGATATTATTTGTCATTTTCACACTTGCAATCGCATTTCATACTCCATTTTCTCTATTATGCATTTTCTGGCGACTTATACTTTGGTGCGACTTATAGTCCGGAAAATACGGTAATTAGACAATAAAATAAAATCAGAAATCATAATTCATAAATCTATTCGAGAGAAAATAATCAATGATCAATTGTTTTGTCAGCCCAGCCACTGTTAATATAATGGAATTTCTGCTTTTATCATTCCGATATCAAAATGGTACTCTTTTTGATTATTATCGCAATGTTAATGATGTATTTTTCATAGGAGAAGACCCTGGCCGTGCTGGCTGGAGCTTCCTGTCACTGCGGCTTCCCCACTCCTCTCTTCCCTCTTCATGACATCGAGGAGGAGGACATGTGCCTCCATCGCTGCCAAGGCGAGGAGTTCGAGAGCTGCGGGAACGACGACTACTTCATGGTGTATCAGACACAGGTGCAAGGTAAAGTAAAACGACCCCAGAGTGGAAGTGAACCTTTAAATAAACCAGTTGTGTAAAATCCAATAGTAAATGTGTCTGAATGGTTTTCATTTGACAAAACCACATATTCATATTTTGTTATATTCTGTGGTTAATTCCAGTTTCTCCATCTAAATCACATTTTGTTCCACGTCACTTTTGCCCGTTCCAGAATTTAGAATGTTTTTGTTGACAATCTTTTTAAGGGTCTTTTGCTTTGACAGTTATGTTCCACAGTATGGCATTAAACTTGCTTGCTTACACAAAGTCTAAAGAATAAAGTCTGGCGGTAATGCAACACTTGGATGCCAACCGCCATAAAACAACAACAACAACAACAACAGTCTGAGGAATAAAGTCTGGCGGTAATGCAACACTCGGATGCCAACCGCCATAACAACAACAACAACAACAACAACAACACAGGTTTAATGCCATGCTGTGTAACATTCTAGGCAAAATAATACTAAGACAAGCAGGTGGCGGACCCTCCCACAGAATGATAGTACCTTGAATTACATATTTTGTGTTGTTGTTTTTAGGGCTGCACAATACACCTCAAAAATATTGATATTGCAATTCTAGGTGGCGCAAAAATGTATATTCCAACAAACTAAATATATTTAAACAACACCATGGTTCTTCATCTGACATAATCTACTGTTTTTAATGAAAATGTGTTATTAAAGCACAAAAGGCAGATTTTATTTATTTTCAGAAACATTTAATTTATTAAATCTGGGTTTACAATTAGTTAGTTAGTTTCAATATAACTTTTGTTTTGTATTAAGATGTTGTAATGATATTGATATTGCAGTAATTAGTAGACAAATGGCATTTTGCTATATTTTCCACAATTATGTTATTGTGCAGCCTTACTTAATTTTGAATAATTGATTGGACTTCCTGTAACCACACAGACATGACGCACTTAGAGTCCTTTGGGGTGTGAACAAAGAAGTGCTGAGCTGTGAAATTAGTGCAAACAAACAACACAACTTCCTTTTCCCAAAGTTTAGAGCGTGACTGCAAGCAGCAAATATACAGAATTTTTTTTAACGTTTTTTTAAGAATTAAACTTTCACAAATAGACAAAAAGTAGCAAATCTAATACAGAATGCGTTTAAAGTTGTGCATCTATTGTTTTTTGTCTTGTTTTTTCTGTACAAACCTCACATCTGTTCAGTCACCATAACACATCTTTCTGTATGAACAAAATATTTTCTGATATAAAAGTAAAACGGCCGCATTAACCCTGTGTAGATAAAATGCATGAACTTTGCGACTGCAGATAGAGATAGAAAATAGCTCGACTATTAATAACGTAAAATGATGTGTTTTCAGACAACCGCTGCATGGACCGTCACTTTCTGCCCACTCGCTCCAAGCTGCTGTTTGCGTTGAGCAGTTTCCCTGGAGCAGGCAACACTTGGGCACGTCACCTGATCGAGCTCGCTACCGGCTTCTACACCGGCAGCTACTACTTTGACGGATCCCTCTATAACAAAGGTAACGCTGCATTCAAGGGGCATCGTCAATTTCCCCAGCCAGCACTTGAAAATATTGATATGTCACAATTAAACATGAATTTAACCATTATAACTGAACAATATATGCAAATGTCTGTCTTTTTCCTAACCATTAGCTGTTGCTTGCTGGTGTAGCACAATACTGGCAGGTTGTATACATTTGAAGACATGTAGTGTATTTAACTTGATTAGAAAGACAACATTTTGGACTACAAGTAATTAGTCCAATCGTATTTTAAGGTCAAGCAGGTTATTTTATCAATTCAACATGTTTCGGCTGCTTCAACAATGTAATAACATCTTCTGAATTGATTGTCTTAAAAAATTAACCTTAGTCTGTGGCTATATCTTAAGAAGACAAAATGAACATCGATGCAATAATAAGATAGTTGTCACTGTTTGATTAATATTCATTCAGGGACAAATGGTGAATATTAACTTAAATTAAACGACATCCAGCGAGTGCCGCTAACTGCAGGCTCTTTGTAGGGTTCAAAGGTGAGCGCGACCATTGGAGAAGTGGACGGACAATCTGTATCAAGACTCATGAGAGCGGCAAGAAGGAGATCGAAGCCTTTGACGCCGGCATCCTCATGATACGCAGCCCTTACAAGGCACTCATGGCCGAGTTCAACCGCAAGTACGGAGGCCATATTGGGTTTGCCTCTCAGGCTCACTGGAAAGGGAAAGGTAAGAGGACCTTGTAGCGGCGTCATTCAATGCCACATAGAAACTGTAATACAATAGTGTAGTCTAAAAGCAAGACCAAAGACTGTATTTATTGATCATTTAAATTGTGAACAATTCTTACGATTTCGAAACATTTCCCAAACCAATGAATGGTCAGCAGAAGTGATGTGGTTGTTTTGTGGCTAAACACTTCTGTTGTTGTGGCTCAAATCAAAATTTATGAGAAATGAAACAAAAGACCTGACCGCACACTGCATCATAATGGTTGTTCTGATCATGTGATCATGTGAGTCATGTTGCATCACAGAGATGGAGTTTGTTATTTGGACTTTATGGTTTCTGTGAGCAACACAGTTATGAATTGGGGATAGTGAGTCATATGGCATTTTCTAACTCATTATTTGAATTTAAGTAGGCCTACTATTTTAAGAATAGATTTAAACTCAAAAGCTTAAAAAAAATTAAACCCTGTCAAGTTGTTGTTAATTGCACTGAATTAGCAAATGTATTCTTACCAAGCACTGATATTAAGCACACAGTTTAAGAAATAAGAATCAGAAAATTCATAAAATTATTATTATTATGATAAAAAATCTACAGCTACAGGAGATTTATGATCAACAACTGTTGAATATAATTATTTGTTTGACATGGTTTAAAATCCTTTCAATTTACAACAATAATTTATTTTTCTGTTGAATATCGGCATAACAAAAAATCTGTTTTGTTTATTTATGCTAACAAACATTCTCATAAGCAGTCAGTTTTTATTTCATATAGAGAAAGTTAAACATCAGATTATACCATATTTGTGACCTGTCTCCAGCTCAGTTCAAACTGTAGGATTCCTCAGTGTTGTAATTTGAACATGTAATGTTCATGTACATGAACCCAAAGTATTCATGGATTTCAGAATGATGAAAGGTTAAGTCTAGTCATCTAGTGATGTTAAAGTTCATAAAAAACATTCCAGGGAAATTGCCCTACAATGACCTGTCTGTCATAAAAGTGCTGTATTCACATCCAGTCGTTCTCCTGATCCCCCTCTTGGATGTGCTGTAGTTTGTACTCACGATCAGTTCTGTTGGCAACATATTCCACTGATGAACGGCCACACAAGAAAAGGACCGAACAAAGCAATTAAGTTTTTGAACTGTCCTCAAATTGGCACCACGTAACTAACAGGAAGCAAAACTCATGATCTTTTGTCTTGGTTTAAAGCAAATACATATTATTAATATAACAAATTTAAATATTGAAAACATTCTGTGCAGTGTATGTTTGAATTTATTAAACTGTTGACACGCTGTAATTTTAATTTTCACGTTGTCAGTCTTGGTTTGATCTGTTAATTTCAGTTTTTCTCTTGTGTTTGCTTCTTGTCATACAATACCACAATTGTGCAAACTTAGAATCTTTCTTTAACCTTTAAAGAGCCTCTCTGTGAAAAGTGCTTGTGTGTTAAGGAAGTGGCTGGTTTCTCTGACTCAATCAGTGGCGCATACAAAAGGCAGAAATAACAGTAATAACAGTTTTACCGGGACATTTATATGCACCTTTGATCACAAGAACTGAAAAACTATTTATGAAGTATAGGCACAAAGTTCAGAAAGCTTCATTTTGGGGCAATGGAGACATGGGCAAGTGTTCGCCCATCTACCAGAAGGTCGCCAGTTCCAACTTTGTCCATTCACATGCTGTTCTCGTGTCCCAGGACACTTCTCATGTAGGAATGTGTTAATGTGATTGTGTGACTGTGGTATTTGGAGTAGAGTGGCCAAGTGTGCTTCTGTAGAGCAATTTTGGGCTTCTTTATGGAAAGTCGCTTGCAAATTTTGAGAGCCGCAGGATGCACTTTTCTTCAGGTCTTTTTCACAATAATAGACAAAAAAATGACTGAAATACAGTCTTTAAACTGATTATTAGTGTTTTAAAGACTTTATTAATATTAAATACACTATTCAAACTATGTGCATCTCATTAGCGCTCCGTCAGCGTTCACCCAATCTTTACCTGATTGCTTTATTTTATTCACTTATTTTTGTGGGTTTGGGGTTCCTTCTCTTGGGCTTGGTCGCTTGTTGTTCAGGGGTAGTGGCCATCAGTCTTCCTCAGGACATGTATAATTAGCTTCCCTTCAAACCTCTAAACGAAGATTTTTTGTACAAAGATTTTGTTTTCACAGAGAAATAATACATGCACCTTGCACCTTTTTTGACAGTTTAAACAATTATTTAACAACTAAATGTGTTGTCAGGTATAATTTTTGTCATATTATAACTATTGCATGAATTAAATGGATTTTGGCTTTTGTTGTTTGACAATCTGGTTGCAAAGTGACAGCGGTGGAATTACCCCTATCTATGTCCTATTTGCTAACCAATATATATTTGTATGTACATATTATTTGACAAACAATAATAATTTATATCACCTTTATTTTGGTGAATGATCATTTAAACTGTCAGAAAAGTGTTTCAGTGTAAATTGTCTGTGTGTTGTCACCTTTTGATGACATCACAGAGGGATTCTGTTTTAGAACTCTTGTTGATTGTATGATAATTGTGTACCTGTTGTTTTTTTCCTCCAGAGTGGCCTGAGTTTGTAAAAAACTACGCGCCCTGGTGGGCATCGCATACCTTGGACTGGCTGCAGTTTGGGCGACGCGTACATGTGGTTCACTTTGAGCAGCTGAAGAGGGACCTTTTTGCTCAGCTCAAAGGCATGGTGCAGTTTTTGGGCCTGAAGGTGTCAGAGGAGCGACTGCTCTGTGTGGAGGGACAGAAGGACGGAAACTTCAAGCGCTCGGGACTTCGCAAACTGGAATACGACCCATACACAACGGAGATGAGAGCACACATCGATGAACTCATACGAACTGTGGATGCAGCGCTGAAGAAAAGGAACATGTCTGGGGTTCCTGAGGAGTACAGGCCCAGATGATACATGTAGTAACCTGTGTTTGATGCTTTAAAATATAGATGTGCTTAGTAGACAATATGTTTTATGGCAAGACACTGTATGATCAATTGGGTGTTGTTTAGTTTTGTGAAACATTACAAAAGTAGCATCAAAAAAGCTAAATATTAATTTATTTTATTTTGTATGAATGATACGCATGCTATTTAGTTACAAATATATGGGGAAAAGTTATGTAAAAGACAAATATTGATACAATGGCCAAAGACAAATAGATTTATTATTTATTAATTGAAATAATATACAATGTAGATTGGAAAGTTTATTACACTTAGTTACAGACTAAGCTACTCAAAATGCTGAAAAGTGGAAATGAGCCCGCCTTGTGTCGCTAGTGTCTTGCCTTAATTGTGTCATGTTCCTGATTCCTATTTATACTGATTTGATTATTTGTTTTTGTAGAGTTTCTTTTTAGTTTTTTATGATGAAAAGCACTTCTATGCACATGTGCAATGTGGCCATGTGCCTTACAACAACGTACGCTACAGCTGTGAATACAGACTCATCAGTTACACTAGTCTGCAAATTAAACCTAACCATTTAGGATCTTATAACAATAGAATGGCACTTTCACATTTAAAATAAAGGATTGACATATTTTCATACACTAAACCAAATGTATATGTAAAATAATTGCCACTTTTCCACAATGTTTAAATAAGTGACATGAGGCTGTCTTAACACCTGACAGTGCTTACATATGACATCATGTAGAATTAAATATATTTTCAACATTTTACCTGATAGCTAGGCTATGACAGCCATGACCAAAACATGAGCAATATGGGCTGCAGTACCTGTGATTATATATTTATAACTCTCACATAAGACGTACTATTCTTCTCAAAGCACTGACTCAAGAGCCTCAATTCTGTGCTCAATTCTTATTATTTTCAAACTGGACTGAAGCAGGACTTGCAAGATGAAAGACTCAATGATTAAAGTCAAATGGCTATTTCATTTAGTTTGTTTAATTAATAAAATCAAAATGAAATAATTACACAAGATGTGCTGATCTTTACACCAGTGATAATCCTTGTTGATAAAGTAAGAAAATATAATCACATTTTAAAAGCAATTCAATAAAAATATGTATGTTTTACCCTAATTCAACAAATTGAATAAATATGTGAATAATACCTATGAAAAGCGGACTTCCATTTTCAATATAAAGCTACTTAATATAATTCTATTTTTATAGAATTGACAATTCTTTATATCGCAAAATGCAGACAAAGAGTTTATATTTTTTGGACACGCTTTAAGATTTTAGGCTGAAGACTACGACAATACACTGGCATGTTTTAACACCAAGTGCCACAACTGAATGTATTTTATATGGAATGAAACATGTACTGTGAAGGCCTAATAAAAGATGAAAACTATCTTCTTCTTCTTTTTTTTCTAGTTGCAAGGTTGTAAAAACAACAATGTGAGTCAATCCCTTTAGCCTTTGATAAAACCTTTTGTAGTTTTGGCCATCCCCTGCATGCAATAATGGTTTTCAAATTAACAGAAGACATAGATAGTTGTTCCTGTTCTGATTCCTCTTTAAACACACTCAACAACCAGAAAAGAAAATGTAACCCTGCTTTAGAGGTCCAATTTATTACACCAACATTATAACAAATATTATAACAAACAAAACTCTATCACATATATTACAAAGGAGAGATTTTAGATGATATTGCACAAAAAATTAAAACAACAATTTTATTCAACTTTACCATGTTCAGTTAGATTGATCTTAATGCCCCGTGGACGTTACACCTCATTAAATGATGCATGAAATTGCACATATTGCTACACAAATGCTCAATCAACATACCATCATTATATTTATTGCAATTGTGTTCAATACCTGTGGTGAAAGATACTCAGGTAAAAGTACCACGTGTAAAAATATACTGAAGTATAGGTTTAAACTTTCTTTTAGAGTAAAAAGTAATAGTATTTTGCACCGATATTGATAAATATTGAAAAATAATTTCAATGATCGACTTTTTTTTTGGTCAATTAATTGTTTAAAAATGTTTCTAGACTATTTTAATATTTTTGGTAGCTCAAAGCCTTTAAGACTTTAAGTCAAACCTTTAGTCAGGATTTCACCTTGAATGTGCTGAGAAATAACTCAAGCATTTTTTTACTTTTCTTCTTCTTCGTTTTAGTTTTCTAAAATGTAGTGAAAAGTACAGGTGCCTGATCTCTGATGTGGTGAAGTATCCACTGTATATTTTACCTAAGTATAAACATTTGACTTTAGCACTGTACTTTTACTTTTGTTCTTTCCACCACTGTTTAATAAGAACTAATTTACTGTCCAATGTCCCACTCTGCCAACATATGAATGGAGGCCCGGGTGTCCACTGTCCCACGCTACCTACATGTGAGTGGAGGCCCGGGTGTCCACTGTCCCACGCTACCTACCTATGAGTGGAGGCCCGGGTGTCCACTGTCCCACGCTACCTACATGTGAGTGGAGGCCCGGGTGTCCAATGTCCCACGCTACCTACATGTGAGTGGAGACCCGAGTGTCCAATGTCCTACTCTGCCAACATATGAGTGGAGACCCGGGTGTCCACTGTCCCACGCTACCTACATGTGAGTGGAGGCCCGGGTGTCCAATGTCCCACGCTACCTACATGTGCGTGGAGGCCCGGGTGTCCAATGTCCCACTCCACCTACATGTGCGTGGAGGCCCGGGTGTCCAATGTCCCACTCTACCTACATGTGAGTAGAGGCCCGGGTGTCCACTGTCCCTCTCTACCTACATGTGAGTAAAGGCCCGGGTGTCCACTGTCCCACTCTACCTACATGTGCGTGGAGGCCCGGGTGTCCACTGTCCTACTCTACCTACATGTGAGTAGAGGCCCGGGTGTCCACTGTCCCACTCTACCTACATGTGCGTGGAGGCCCGGGTGTCCACTGTCCCACTCTACCTACATGTGAGTGGAGGCCCGGGTGTCCATGGAGCTGGAGCGGGACAGGTAACGGCTGATGGTGCGTCCTTCTTCGCCCATTGCGTTCTCCATCTTCCTCAGCAGCGAGCTCTTGAACGACTGCCTGAAGTCGTTTCCCATGAACACATACAGCACTGGGTTGAGAAAACTGTTTGCTGCTGCTACTGACGTGCCCACTTGGAGCCCAGTTACCAACAAGTTGTGGTCCAGCTTCGAATGGTTCACCTCCAAGAGGACAAAGACATGATAGGGCAACCAGCAGGTGAAGAATGTAGCGACTAAGGCTGTCATGACTTTAAACGGTTTGGACGATTTGGTCATTTTGTTATTTCTCAGCTTGAAGATAATGATAGAATAGCATCCTATGATTATGACAAAAGGCACAACAAAACCAGCAAGGAAGCGCGTGACGGCCACAATCTGGTGAGCATGAGGGGGGTAAAAGTTGAGGCAAACGGTCCTACCCAAATGATCGATCACTTTGCGATATATAGCTGAAGGGACACTGAGAGCAAAAGCCAAAAGCCAAGCCACCCCAACTACAGCAGAGGCCATTTTCACTGAGCGATGATTCTGTGCCCAAACAGGGAACACAACAGACACACAGCGATCTGCACTGATGATGACTAGTAAGAAGATACTGCTAAACATATTAACAAACATTACTGACGATGTCACTTTGCACATAAATTGGCCAAAAATCCAGTTATCCATGACCATGTTGGCAATGCTCAAGGGCAGGCAAGTGCAGAAGATGAAGTCAGAGATGGCCAGGCTGAGGTACCATGTGGTGTTCACTGTCTTTTTCATTCTGAAGCCAGCGATCCAAATCACCAGGGCGTTCCCGAAGAAGCCCAGAAGAAAGATGAGCAGGTTTACAATGAGCAAAGACACACACATGGCTTCGCTCAAGCAGGTCGACTTGTGCTTGTGGACCGATTCCTCTTCGATAACGTCAGGATCATAATCATCCGTGTAGTTGTAGTAGTCATACACGTAGCCCTCCATGTCCATGCTCTGGTAGAAATATGCAGAGGTGAGTAAACTGGTAGAAATATTCAAAGTGCATTGTTAAATCATCAGTAGAAATGTATTTGGTGGAGAGGGAAAAAAAAGTAAATTTAAAAAAAAGAAATTGTTGTTGTATTTTTATAATCATTTTCTAGACTACATAGACTCTAAAACAAACAAACAAACAAAAAAACAAATCAAAATGTCTAAACAGAATCAACTATTTGTGATTTTCAACAGTGATACACATTATCAGTAAATGTTCTCAATGTAGAAGGCTTCACTTGCCATATTTTGCCTAGGTGTAGCCTATTTTAAAAATCTCAATGTGCAATAGAAATAAACTAAGCCAGTGTAATTCGTGTTTTTTTTTTGATAAATACACCTAGACAGCCAAATAAAAAATAAAAATTTTACGCAATTTTATGCAATGTTACATCTTTTTCACAGCGTGTGGCTTTCTAAACAAGCTCTTGGGTCACACATTTATTGGTGGAGCTTGCTAGAATGTAATAAGTAAAGTCATATTAAAATTACCTTCAGTGCTGGTTCTTCAGTGCAGTCCAGTTGAAGTGTGAGTATCAATTCCTCAAACAAATACTTCTGCCGTCTGACCAACTTTCTCAACATTTCACTTCTGCTTTTTTCGGACTCATCTGCGGTCATTTCTAAATCTCTAAATCTCTAAATTTCTGAATCTATTTTTACACATTTTAGTTTGACTGGTGATTCACAGGAACTGTATGAAGAAGCTTGTGAAAAAACAAAGAAACTATAACTTCATAGAAATGCACACACCCATGTGTTAAATATCAGATCAACAAAATAAAATTGTGTAACATTCTGCATTTAGACGCTCAGTGTGTGTGTGTGTGTGTGTGTGTGTAGTGTGTAGTGTGTAGTGTGTGTGTGTGTGTGTGTGTGTGTGTGTGTAGTGTGTAGTGTGTAGTGTGTAGTGTGTGTGTGTGTGTGTGTAGTGTGTAGTGTGTAGTGTGTGTGTGTGTGTGTGTGTGTGTGTGTAGTGTGTGTGTGTGTGTGTGTGTGTGTGTGTGTGTAGTGTGTGTGTGTGTGTGTGTGTGTGTGTGTGTGTGTGTGTGCGTGCGTGCGTGCGTGTGTAGTGTGTGTGTGTGTGTGTGTAGTGTGTGTGTGTGTGTGTGTGTGTGTGTGTGTGTGTGTGTGCGTGCGTGCGTGTGTAGTGTGTGTGTGTGTGTGTGTGTGTGTGTGTAGTGTGTAGTGTGTAGTGTGTGTGTGTGTGTGTGTGTGTGGTGTGTGTGTGTAGTGTGTAGTGTGTGTGTGTGTGTGTGTGTGTGTGTATGTGTGTGTGTGTGTGTGTGTGTAGTGTGTGTGTGTGTGTGTGTGTGTGTGTGTGTGTGTGTGTGTGTGTGTGTGTGTGTGTGTGTGTGTGTGTGTGCGTGCGTGCGTGTGTAGTGTGTGTGTTTGTGTGTGTGTGTGTGTGTTTAGTCAGTATGGGTTTGCAGCTCTAAATCTCTAAATCTAGTTGGAGTTAATGGTCTTGCTGTAGTTTGGAATAATCATTATATCATGTCTGAAAACGCACAAAGAGATTATGGGATGTATGCATTCCCATAAAGGATTTTGTGCTCTCTTCCCAGAAAGATTACAGCTATTGTTTCAGTGTGTGTTGCCTTTGATTATTTATAAATGAATGCCAGTAGCACCCTGACGTTGAAGGTTATTTGAAAAACATTTATATGGGTCACACAGGTATCATTATGACACCATTTTTCAAAGCAGGTGACAGAACAGCTGGAACAGAAGCAATAATGAATACAAGAAACTTGTCTCTGATTTTAAGAAACACAGAGATATCAAGTGTACACTTTCACATTATGTATTTTAAATTATTTTCCCAGCTGTGCTTGTATCTGCAGTTGTTCTTGCTCTGTAAGACTTAAAGTTGTAGAAGAAGAACTTACACCCCAGTTAACAATAACTTAAATGATGGCAATAGTCCAGATGTCACTTTCCCTGCATCACTGGACACATCTGCAGCAAATATTATGTTCCAGTCGGACTCGAAGACACTTGAAGTTTTTCTTATGGTCTGTTTTGTTTTTTCAATTACACACACACACACACACACACACACACACACAGACAACAGAGGTTATATTTATATGGAAAAGATCTCCCCAACAAACTTCACTCTTGGACATGCATCTATTATCTATTTTGTAACAAATGAGGCACAAGATGTGGTGATATAAAAAGATTAATATAGAAAAATATGAGATTAATATTAATATTAGGTATATATCAGGTGTAGTTCCTGTTGATATACTTTGTGTTTTGTTATCACAGTAGGTCAGTTTGACTCACTTCTGGTGATTGCACTTGCAGATCATTTAGGTTCATGTTGTGTCGTGGCTATGGGACAGCATAATCCCACGTGTTATGCCATCAAGTAAATTAAACAAACTGAATATTGTTAAAATGTTCCTTTACAGAAGGCAGTCATTTATGTCTATGCAATGTATTAACCAGTATTCCATTAGGTTTCTGAATTCAAAAAGAGGTACACAGGTTTGTTATTGTAGGAATCAGTTGATTTGAAGTAGCTTTCACTCCCACTCCTTGGGACATGATTGGTGAGATAGTGCGATAATAAGTGACGCGCCCGAGGGAGGTGGTCTACTCAGTGGAGACAGAATAGTCTCCTGTCCATTTCCCCATCTGAGGTCTGCAACAGCAGAGCCCCAAATTAGAAGACACA
Organism: Eucyclogobius newberryi; assembly: GCF_026437365.1. Taxonomy (NCBI): domain Eukaryota; kingdom Metazoa; phylum Chordata; class Actinopteri; order Gobiiformes; family Gobiidae; genus Eucyclogobius; species Eucyclogobius newberryi. Next base: position 18,124,399 of record NW_027316278.1, read on the forward strand.
ACCAGGGGGAACAGCATAAGGTTGTGAAGAAAACAATAATTTAAGTGAGAAAATGTTTGCCCTTATGTCATGTTTTCAGAACAAAATTGTATTGACTCAAAAGGTCAGGCAACATATTTATATCTCAGCATCTCTTGACAAATAGCTCTTGCTCTTTATCCAGTGCAAAGAAAATTCTTTGGTTTTATGTTTTTACTGTGCGCCAAAGGGTTCAGAAACAACTTCAATTTGAATTGGAGCTCATTTAAGACAGGCGTTTTAGGAAGAAATGGCTCCTCTTGATAAGGATGCTAGTTTATTCATTACTCTACCCCAGGGCAGATGTGGCTTTTTATAGTAATAGTGTGAGTCTAAAGAAAAGTGTGAGAGTGAGACTCAGTAAGGCCCATCTGGCTTTGGCATTCTGCCCTGACTTTTATGACCACACCTTTTTCAGCTGGTGGTCATTTGAGTCTGTGCCTCTGTTCTGAGTCTCTGTTTTGTGAATAGCTGCCTACAATTCTACATATTCTATATGGTAACCTGCATGTTACACTAGGCGGTTTTAAAACAATACCACCACCTTGTGTTTCAAAACAGGCTGAGCACCACAGACCGTAAATATCTAACCACGGGCGGGCAGCCCACACACAGAATATAGAAGAACGCATCTCATCTCTTGTTTAATCAATATCAAAAGGAAACGTTATGACCATTGTCATAACAGCATGTCTAAGATCCACGGTTTAGCTCATTGACTGTATATACAAGAGGTTTAGCTCATTGACTGTATATACAAGAGGTTTAGCTCATTGACTGTATATACAAGAGGTTTAGCTCATTGACTGTATATACAAGAGGTTTAGCTCATTGTTTGTACATTACGTGTACCTGTCAGACCAAAAACAGGGCTCAAGTCAAATATCCAATCAAAGACCGCTCCGTGTATCACTTTCCTTGTGGCCAATAGAAAAGCGTCTTAATATTAGCTTCGACCAATCACGTTTCGTTATGTTGTCACGTTCTTCTGACCAGGGAAAGTTTTTTAGCTTAACACGGCTACCGCGGAGGAGGAGAAACGAGACACTTTGATATCTTCGTGTTATTCCACCTCCTCTCAAACACTTTAAGAACAGCGAACAGAGACCATTAGCTCAACTAATATTCGTCGGTACAAAGCCAACGCTGCCATCTCGTCAGTCCTGTGGCGGCGCCAGCAGGTGAGATGAGAGCGTTTTAGCCGAGGATGGAGGCTTTAACCCGGTACCACCATGTCAGCTCTGACCGTGTGGCGTCACACCAGCGGCCGTGTCCTGGGGGGCTGGGGGCCGCTGTTGTGTGTTTTGATCGGTTCTCTCGTGGGCCTCCTGATGCCTATGGTGGGAGTGGACGACAAGTGCTGCGCTGCACTAAAAGGCATTGCTCACCTGCGCTGTCAGCTCTGGGGGAGACCACCGCCGCCTGCAGCTGTCCAGTCCACGAGCCTGACGGTCCCTTTCACCGCCGTGGACCTGCTGCCTCAGAGGAGCAAACCCGGCAAAGGTGACCTGCTTCTGTGATTTCGTTTTACTGCAGGATTAGTGTAGAGCAATAGAAATGTAGGGCACTGTTAAGATAGAATTTCATGCTGACGTGTGCATTTTATTTGGCAGAGATGGTGCTTGAGGCCAAAGCCGCTCTCCAACAGGCTCAGGAGATGAAAAGGGCTGGGAAAAGGGAAAAGGCTCATAAACTCCTTGCGCATGCTTTAAGTATGAATCCAGATTTTGTGGAAGCCCTGACAGAGCTTGGGACAATACTGGAAGAGGAGAAGGATGTCATCCAGGCAGACCATCTCTACACAAAAGCCCTGACAATTTCTCCATGTAATGAGAGAGCGCTGATCAGCCGTGACCGAACTCTTCCTTTGGTGGAGGAGATTGACCAGCGTCACTTCAGCATTATTGACAGTAAAGTTCGCAGGCTCATGTCCATCCCTAAGGGCAACTCGGCTCTGAGACGGGTAATGGAGGAAACCTACTACCATCATATCTACCACACTGTAGCCATAGAGGGAAGCACTCTCACTTTGTCTGAAATCCGTCACATAATCGAGACTCGATATGCCGTTCCGGGGAAGAGCCTCCAGGAGCAGAATGAGGCGATTGGTGTTGACGTAGCGATGAAGTACATCAACACTACACTGTTGTCCAGGACGTTACCCATCACCGTACATGACATTCTAGAGATTCACCGGCGCGTGCTGGGCTTTGTGGACCCTGTAGAGGGAGGTCGGCTGCGCACCAGTCAGGTGTTTGTTGGACATCACATCCCACCCCATCCACAGGACCTACAGAGACACATGGAGGAGCTGGTGCTGTGGCTCAACTCTGAGGAGGCTCTGCAGCTGCACCCAGTGGAGTTTGCTGCCCTCGCTCACTACAAACTTGTCTATGTGCACCCATTTGTGGATGGCAATGGACGCTCATCTCGACTACTTATGAATTTAGTTCTCATGAAAGCCAGGTACCCACCTATTACCATCCGCAAAGAGCAAAGAGCTGAGTATTATGCAGCTTTGGATACTGCAAATGAAGGGGATGTCCGGCCTTTTATCCGCTTCATAGCCAAATGCACAGAGATAACATTGGACACACTGTTGATTTCTACAACAGAACATGCCGTTGGGCTGCCAGGAACAAGCCAGCACCCGGTCTGTCTGGACTGCAAGCAAACCATACCTGTCCATTGAGTTTTTTACACATCACAATGGCATGCACGTTTGTTTTTAGAGTTGTTAAAAAAAAGTCTAATATATTTTTTGAATTTCTATTTTATCCTAGGGACTTTTTATAATTCCCGAACCCTTGGGATTATAAACAGGGTCAAGCCAATTTTGTAAATCAAGATTCATAGATTATCTGATTATCAATGGTTTGCTGATGTGGATGCTATTTCGCTCCAACTTTATTATACCTCATTTCATTTGAAAGCTTGATCTCTCCAAAGTGCAATTGTTTATTAGGGTCTACACTCCAAATACGTTGCTATTAATGATAACAAAACATAGTCATGGAAAAATACCTAGTTTTTTTAAAATGGACTGTCTGGAAAAGAAGGCTGTCAATGTAGTCTAAATAAACCCAATTTAAAAATTAAATAAGACCTACAAAAAATCTGCTGTGAATATATACAATTAATGATTTGATGGCCTTTCCAGTCCCATGTTATTGGTCTGTCCCTAAGTTAACGGCTGAATTTGATTTAGTTTGTTTTAATAAAGATTTATTCTCTCCTGTTCTGGTTATTATTTAAGTTTATGAAGTGATTTGAAGCAGTTTTGTCCGCTGCACTCTGAATGTTGCTTGATCATATCTTAGGGATCATACAGATGGCCAACTCATGTAGATACAATTTATTTTATTGTTTCATTTTAGGTTGTTAGTGGTGAAAGAAGGAAATACATAACATCATTGACATAATCTGTAGAGAATATTATCCATTACATATTTCTGAGGCCACTGTGGTGGTAGCAAATATACAATTACCATTTATAAGAATCCCAAAATGTTGTGAAGTTGGTTTTCATTTTTTTTAAACCTTTTTTCTTTTTAGGATGTGTGATGTATTCTTGTGAGAGCAGGTGTATGTAATCAGATGTAAATTAGAGAACTTGCTGCATGGAGTTGGAACGCCATTTTTTTCCTTGATGGTTGTGGAAAGGCGGGTCCTTTTAAATTGGTCAACGAAATTGTAATGTAAACAAAGTGTATTGAAACAGGTAATAAAGCATTTCATGGAAATTGCATAAAATATTCAGATAGTTATAGTAGTAAATAATTGTGCTAAAAATGATCTAGGGTCCTCTAAAAACATCACTATGGTAACACACTGTCACACAACAATTGCATATATAATTTCAAGAATCAATCACACGGTTGAAGGTTTAAAAATATACTGAACAGTTTCTGACAATTCTTTCACATCACAGAAAAGACCGCATTTTAGTTACAATATTATTTACACTGGAAATATACACTTAATGTTCACAGCAATTACTCAAAAAAACTTGACACTGCGCTGTAATCTAGAGGATGTTCTCGGCAATTAAGGCAATTTGCAGTAGATGATGATCTACTATTGTATTAAAGGGTATTAAACATTATCGCCAATTACAGAAGTAATACAGTTCTAATCTAACGACACAGGATGGCTTTCGAGATGAATAATCTCATTTATTGAGAAGCATTTTAGCAAAGTCTGCATTTGACAAAGGTTTTGTATCGCTGGCTGAGTTTGTTGCTGCAACAGACGGCGCTGATGTCCCATTCTCCACTTTGCTCTCAGATCCACTTTGACGATGCAGGGAACGAGGAATTAATGAAAGCTGAGTGCGTCCTTTCCCTCGTCTGAGAAACAGAAATTCCGTTACAGCATAGAAAAAACACATTATAATTTTACATCTGAACTTACGATCCATGGAACTGACGAGGCATCGCGTCTGTGGACAGTCGACTGGAACTGGGCTTGTCCGCAGCGCTTCTGCGAGGAGGGTTACTAATGGCAACTGAAATTTTGTTGCCTTCTACTTCCATGCCATCCAACTTTAGAACTGCCTGGGCAGCCTGGCTTTCATTCGCAAACTCAACATATGCAAGTCCCTGTGAGAATACAACTTTAATATATATAGATACAAAAGCAGATTTATTGAGATACTTTAAAATTACACAAGTCACACATACCTTGGGTTTTCCTGAGCGATATGTAACTAGACGCACTTCTTTGAGACTCCCGTGATGTTTGCAGATTTCCGCCAGTTGCTCTTTTGTACAAGAGAATGGCAGTCCGGAAATAAAAATTTTGTGTTTTTCTATCGACGTGTTATATTTGAAGACCTGTCAAAACATATCAGAGATTCTTAATGGTATCAATGATCAACTAAAAATAAAACATGCCACAGTGTGCATTATTGTTTACCTTAAAGTCTGGGTTTTTACTTTTGTCAACACAAGGGGATACGAACATAGGTCGGCCTTCCACTTCCTTCCTATCCAGTTTAAGAGCTTCAGGTACAGATATGCTAGATTCAAACTGTACATAGCCATATCCTTTAAAGCCCCCTTTATTGCTGAAGACTGGACGTATTTGTTTAATGGGGCCACAGGAGTCAAACAGTGTCCTGAGTTTTGTCTCTGGCTCCTCCAGTGTATATGCCAAGTTACTGATGAAGATACTGCAGTTGTCATTACGTAACTCGGGCTGGTTCTCCTCTTGAGCCACAGAGCCGTCCATTTTGGTGCCACGTTTAACAGGCTTAAAACCAGGTGGAGCAGTTTTCCCAAAGTGTCCTGTCTCAGTTTCCATTAACTCTTCACTCATCCGGCCACCATTGCCCTTGTGCCTTTTGGATCCTTGTTCTAGTTTGTTATAACAGAGGGGTGATTAAATGCAATGTTCAACAGACGCTTACTACAAACTACATGGTGGTGCATACCCAAGTCATCATTCCATCCACCAGCATAATTGTCTTGCTCAGCCTTCCTCTTCTCTCCCTTTTGGATTTTTTTCTGTGGCTTCTTTTCAAATTTTGTTTTCCGTCGCTGCTGTCCTCGCTCTTCTTCCTGTCGAGCAGAGTTGGCTTCTTTTACAGCCACCTAAAAGTCACGGAACAGTAAATTTAAGAACATTGGGCAAATGAAACATCTGTAAAATGTTGTTTTAAATAATAATAATAATTAAAAAGCAGTGCCCTAACCTTTGCACGTTGCTCGTTTATCCTATTGAGCTTGGTCTCAGTTTTTTGTACCGCTACATCCCAGTCCTCCAAAGAGCCTGTAAACAGAAAATGTACAACTATGGACTGGAACATATGATAGTGAGGTTTCTACCATAGGTCTTAAATGCACCCTTACCTTCAACCCGTTCAAATGTGAGCAGCACTTCACATACGTGCTCGGGGTAGTCTGACGTGCATTGGACAGCTCTGTGAAGGGCCTTGCGGCAATGGACAGTATCACCATAAGATCTGAGAACAGAAAGAGTTACAGCTTTTAAGAATCGAAGATGATTCGAAGATTGGCCAGGTTAAACCAATACAGACCTTTCAAGGTTGTAGTACTCCAGCCACATGTTGGCATATTTGGCATTCCCTTTTGTCATAATATTATCCCAAAGCTCTCTGGCCTTTTGCATATTTTTGCAATGCAGGGCCTGAGGAAGAAATGTTGATTATGTGGGGAGTTTTCACAGTTAAATTGTCATAATAAACACACTTACTTCTATCCGGGCCCAGATTTGCATTATAATACAGGAGGGATCCCCACTTTCACCAAACCCTTCAGTTATACAATTGAATAAATAAATAAAGTGCTCATTAATGGAGGAAATTGCAGATATTCTAGCAAAAAAAACGTAATTTTGCCTACTTTCTTCAACATCTTGTTTCATGTAGTCAAGCGACCTTGTAAAGCTTGACCGTAACTCTTCCAACTCTTTGCTAGATTCTGAAAACCCGAATAAGAGATAGTTAAAACACTAGTTTTTAAGATATTTACAAAGACAAAGCTACCTTTACTGAAATCGACACGTCTTCTCAAATAGTCAAGGTATGCCTGCCAAATCTCCACATAATCTGTAGCTTGTATAAATCCTGCATTCAGGGCCTTCTCAAAAACATCTGTAAAAAATAGAATTAATGTTATAATAATGGATAAGTAGTTTTCAAAACGGGTCAGTGTACGCGTAGAAAGAGCACAATATATATAGAACAATATCAATCTCAGTAAATATTACCCAAGACAGTTTGGTGATCAGCGCAATGCCTCTCCAGAGCCAAGATATAACCTTTCCATAAACCCATTGTCCAAGGGCAATTTCGAACGGCACGATCATGAGCAGAAAGAACCAAGTCTTTGATTTTCAATTGACGGTCCTAATAACAGAGAAACTCAATCACTCATTGATAGAAGAACAAGACAAAGGCAACAGTCTTGTACTCACCAAGTACGAGGTGTATTTTGCCCACATGTCTGGAACCAGGCAGTTCTCTGCCAAAGCACGTTCAAAAATCATTTGAATGCGTGCTGGGTCCCCCTCGTTCAGTTCATAGTCTATGTAAGCTTGATACTCTGCCAGTTTAGGCGGTTCAGCTACTGACTGCGACGGACAGGCATAGAACATGTGCTTAACTCGGTAATAAGCCAAACACAAAACTATGGTTCCAATACATTAAGACTTGATAGTTACCAGCGCCTCTTCAAGGGCTTTACATTTCTCCATCAGCTGCAGCGCCTTCTTGTATTGATGCGGAACAGTTTCAGGCACACCATCTGCCCATTCTTCATATTCAGCAAAGGTGGCTTCCATGACTAAATTTAACAGGAATAAGAACAGACAAACTATGAAATGTGCATCCAATTTGTTTTATATTAAATGACAATTTTCTACAGAATAAATTAAGAAAATGTGTTCAATTTGCCTTAGACACAAAACCTGTCTGTTAAATAGGAGTGAAGTCTCACCCATTAAAGGCACAGCCAGCTGACGACGAAATAGTGTGTGGATGCGCTGAAGCTGAGCATTTAGTAACTCCTGCTCGTGATGGCTGGGTATCTTTCCAGGAGGAGGCTGGTAGCACAGCAAGCAGAAAAAAAAAACACGGCCTGAGCATCATGAAACATTTAGTTACGTTTAAAAGATGCAAAGAGAATAAGACACAAACCTGTACAGTTGTCAGAATGACATTCTCAAACTCCCTGTACGCCTCCCACACCATATGTCCCTTGGTCACATGGAGCCCGACCGCTGTCAGGGCCCTTTCAAAAACTGACCTCACCTTGTCGATCCCTCCAGGTAAGGCCATACCACCAATAGAGTACTGAGCATATTCAAGCCAAATATCTGGGCCTAGGTTGGAACAAACCAAAACAAAAAAATTGACTAATAAGGCAAAGTTATGTAAAAGTATTTTTTTCTGATAAATATGCACATACATATGTAATCCTTAACAGCCCGCTCGAAAAGCTCATACACTTTCTCTCTATTAGATTCCTCTTCTGTTAGACGGATCTCATCCTTAAGCCAAACAAGCCAGATCTCTGCAGGCATGTTGAAAAATAAGATAAGTGAGTATGTATTGCATTTAAATGATTATGTCGCTAACATACTTTTACCAACCAACCTTCAGTGAGAGGGAAAAGTTCACTCATCTTCTGCCTTGCTTTTCTCAACCGGATGAGTTCTCCTTCTTGCTTCAAGAGTTTTATCAAATCTACGTGGCAGTTGTAGTCAAATGCATTGATTGACAGCTGGACACATGAAACACAAAGTGATCATTACTACGGTTTATGTTTTTTTTTAAGCAAGATCAGAAATGTATCAAACCTAAAAGACATTTATTATTAAAGCTAAACATGTGTAATAATCAAACAAGTTATTGTGAACAAAGTTAAGCTCTATGTTTTGAAACCTTGTGTTTGGGGACAGTAACCTTGCCTTTCAACACCATAAACACAGTTAAGACTAAATGGCGCCATGTCGGCTGCCAACTACAACATAATAAACGTGGTACATATCTTTAACGGGTCATTTCATGAATGCATTTCTTACTACGCATAACAGAAATTGTTGTTATTTTTGCCATGTTTCCTAAAGTTTTGAAAGAAAACTTGAATGTAAAAATTTAAACTAACTAGAAAAGGGTGCTTGGCACTGTTTAAGACTCATTCATTCCTGTTAGCATCTGAGCTAGCTAACCCAGGATAACACAACGATGCTTCTTATTGTAGCTATTAACCTGCTCCTCCAGGCGCTGGATTTCGGCCTCGTTTTCTTTCTCGTCTTCAGATGAATCGGCTTCCTCATCTGAATTTTCCTCTGCCATGGCTTCTTCTTCTCCTTCTTCAGAATCCATGTCTCTCTCATCAGTTCCCACATCTTCTCCCTCCATGTCCTGCGCTAAGTGCGTTTGTTCTGCGCTTCTTGACGCAGCCATGTTGAAACTGTCTGCCTAGTAACACGAGCAGCAGCGCCCCTAGTAGGCTAGCTTTTCTATTGTGACATTACTCTACGGAGCCCCGCAGGTGACATTAGCGAAACATTATATTTTCACGGCATTATTTATTTCATATTTTCTTTTCTTTTTTTCTCTTTTTTTTAAATATCACGTGGGAACGTTGTTGTTGTTGTTGTTGTTGTTGTTGTTGTTGTTGTTGTTGTTGTTGTTGTTGTTTTATGGCGGTTGGCATCCAATGTGTTGCATTACCGCCAGACGTTATTCTTCATACTTCATTTTTCTTTCCAGCCTTTATTCCAGGGCTGACTCTTCATCTTTCTCTCATTCTTTGATGTTCCGTACAGCTTTATTCTTTAGGCTTTGATATTTCCACTGATGTCGTTGCTTGGTAGCCGTGCATCTACGGGACTGGGGAGGACAGGAGACCGCCCCCACCTCTACCTGATAATTATCTTGAGGGAACATGATAATTATATAATTTTTAATTTTTTTGTGGATTTTTTTTTTTTTTTTTTATTGAAGTTGAAGTTGAAGGAAAAAAAATGTTTTTTTTTTGGGAAAAGTGTCAGGCCAGATTGAACTTAAGCTTCTGTCTATATTCTGATGGCTATAAACAAACACCAAAATCACTGTTTGACATCTCACAGGTTCATCTCATGTACTGAAGATACTGAATAATTTTGGTCACACTGGCCTATTCTGGAACTTGTGTTATTGAGTTTTTGATGATCAAATTTGTGGTACATTGTGGTAAAGTATTGGTATGTTTTATTGTATGCAAATGAAGGCATATTAAATCATTTGGAATTTATTTGAATATTTTGTCATTAATATCAGTTAGAGGTCTTATATAATCAAATCTGAAATGTAGTATGTGAAAAATTAGGCCCCATGGTGATGAGAATTTTGAAGACTAATTCAAGACTACCACTCCCATCTACTTGATATTTCATATATTGAATATTCATAATATTGTTTATTTATGTGCCAAGAATGAAGAGTGTGAGCCTATTACTTTCTGAGATAATTTGAGTGAAAGATGATAAAACTGTAATATAAATAAAGATGATAAAAACAATAATAAAAAGTATTTCCCAGGATGCTGGGACGGCCCTTTGGAAACGTTCTGTCCGTTACACTGCTCGAGGAGATACACAGATAAACTTCTCTTTCCACAAAGCATCTGCCCCTTTTCTCTCGTTGAGTTCATCAAAAAATGTTCTTCATGTAAACCAATATTAGTTTCCTGTTTAAAGTATAGATGTATCGGCCTTTTGGTTACAAAAGTGTAAGTCCTTGCAGGTGTTCACAATGCTTTAGTGTTCATACCACAAGGTAAGGTAGGAGAAAGTAAGCACATGTTTAGTATTTTATTCTTTTTGACATTAAGCTAATTCAAATCTTACAAATAAACGACATTACATTAAGACTTATGGTCCGCTCTTACACAGATTGTTATGTCTGTTTCTTGAGTCACTGTAAACTGCATGCAAAATCATAAGGGGAAAAAAAATAATCTAAAGAATGTTTACTTTCATTTGGCCATAGGTGGTGTAAAATTTCTTGAAAATCAAGAAATGTGGGCTCTCATAATGTGGAGCGCCAGCCTGTGGCGATGTAATGAAACTACAGGTATGGGAACTATCAACAAAGCTATTCTATCAGTTCTACTTAAATTACATTTGTTAAGATTCAAGTGGATGAAAATGGCAATATAGTGGAAGCAAAATTCAAGAAGAGAAAAAGTGTTTTATTTTTTCACTTTAAGCAAAAATAGTGCCCACATGTTTTTTAAAATGTAACAAGACTTAATAACTCTTTCCTAAGGTGGATGAAGCCTTCGCGATTAAGAATACAGGCATTGCTAAAGAACTCTGCTTGTCTTGAGTCAAACTTCATTGCTCTAGTAAGTTAGGTGTACAGCTTTTCTAGAACAGATGGGCATGTTTACATGACCATTGTTGTGTTTGGCCTATTACTTTCTTTTGCTTTCTTTCAGTGCTTGCAGAAGGTGCTATTAAAGCAGCACTGTCAGACTATGGACTAAACGCAACAGGACAAGAAGTAGTAATAAAATAATATGAATTATGACACAACAATACAATACATGATACTTACTGAAGCCTGTGTCCACTACTTATTATTTGGAAGAGAACATTTTGGAGATTTATTCCTGTATTTCTGTCACAATATATGTAATTATAATGTAATTAAGGCTTTATTTGTGAGGCTTATCAATCATTTAATTTAAAAGAACAATGGAAACTGTTCATTTGAATGAATCCACTCGTTATATGAACCAACAGTAAATCTGTAAAGCTAAGCATTAATCATGTAAATATACACAACATTATGAATATATTGTGTTTGTTTAGAGTGAGTTTCTCTGTTGAAATTTACTGCAAAATTAAATTCACACATTTCACAGCATTACAATTTCAAAACTTAGTTTTAATTATCAATGACAATAACCATCTCATCTGCCAGTTTCAAGTGGTGCCACTCTTTGATTATGTTGGAGTACTTTTTTCAGGACTACAAGCACTGCTAGCATTAGTATAGCCACAAGAATACACAACAAAGTGAGGAGAGCGATGATCACAGCTGAGTCCTTTAGGGTGGGTGGTTGTGGCTCAGCTGTGGGCCAAGCAGATACTTTGTTTGTAGACAGAAGAGCTCGGGTCTCTTCAGTAGAAGTTTGATTGTTCACTGAGGGCTTACATGTCATGTTGTCTCGACTCAACAGCTCCCGATCAGTGTGAATTGTAGTGGGTTCTGAATAGAACAGACTCACTGAAGGAGTTGTATTTAGCAACATGCAGTCCTCATAGCTCAGCGTCTCTAAAGATAAATGTCCAGGGTGTATTCTAGTCTTAGTCACAGATGGAAGAGAATCATTAACCAAACGTCTAGTAGCAACATTGTCTTTAAGATTCTGAGCGTTTTTTAAAACTGAATCAGACATTGTGGGGGCTATTAAAGTGTGTGTGTCATTTTGTGCACTTGTTTTTGTTATAAGAACATGAGGACATATAGCCATGACTGAGAGGTCTAAAAGCAGACGGTGAGCAAGATGAACAGGCTCAGTGCAAAACAGGTCTGTGGCCATTTTGATGTGTCCACTTAGCAACCATCGGTAAAGATACAAAATGTCACACTCACACACCCACAAGTTGTTTGTCAGATTCACAGATCTCAGACGTGGTAAGGAGTCAAATGCGCTGTCCGGGACCGAGCGAAGGCAGTTACTATTGATCTTCAAGACCTGCAGGTTGACCAGACTGGACAGGGACACCAGGTCAAGAGCAGAAATGCAGTTGGCGGACACATCCAGGTGCATCAAAGAAGCTGGCAGGTTTTGAGGTAAGATTGTTAGTTTATTTCCTTTTAAAGTTAAAACCTCCAGCTTATTGAGGCCCTGAAAAGCTCCTGGCTGGATGGCGCTGATTTGGTTGTACTCGAGAGCTAATTGGGTGAGGTTTCCTAAGTATCTGAGGGCCCCTGATGTGATGTATGTGATGCGGTTTTCTTGTAGTAATAGAGCCTCCAGGCTGGGAGGTAGTCCTCGAGGGAAACGAGACAATTGATTATAACTCAGGCTAAGCTCATGTAGGCTCTGGAACGGCCTGAGCAAGCCGTCTATGTTACAAAGCTGGTTACGGGCCACTGAAAGAGCTGAAGTGCTCAGAGGGACCGATTGAGGAAGGGATCGAAGACCAAGAGACTCACACAAAACTAAGAAGCCTGATTGAGGGCAGCAACATCCAGTGGGACAGAGGGACACTACAAGGCAAGCTAAAGGACTGACGCAGAGAACTAATAAAAGGCCACATCTACACCAAGGCATGGCTCACTGTAAATAAGAAAAATATACTTTAAGAAACACCAATACTCGAACAAATAACACAAATAAAAGAAACACCAACATGCTTCAACAAAACAATATTTAGGCCCTTACCATTTTTTGTTTTTGTCTCATCTCCACCTCCATAGTGACGGCAAGGCTTGTTACCACGTGGCTCTTGTTGAATATGAGAGTCCTCGTAAGAAAACCACCAATGTTGAGAATGCTTGGCAGGTTATCAAAGTTTAATGATAGTCTTGAGGTACATTCTTACCATGGCCTGTCCTGGGTTTTCTTCAGCTTTCAAAAGAACAAAATTCACAAAATTGCAAATTATTGACGATAAGATGATCAGCCTTACTCTTTGTTTTACGCTACCTGAAAACAACCGTCCACTCATCCGTTGTGTTGTCCTCCTGTCACTGACCAGGAAGAATGAAAGTGAAGGGGTAGTATTTTCTCGAATTATTCAGCACCTCCTTGACAGAGAGCAGGGAATCTGACCCCAGCACCACGCTCCTCAGGCTTCATGTTTCAGACGTCACAGGCTTTCACTGGCTTCATGCTATAATAGCATCCTTCACGACTTCTGATTTCTGAGTCATCTGACTTAGATTCATTATGTGGGGAGTAGTGGTTACTTTCTCATTTAAATTTGTTTGTTATTTCAATTTTATTGATAGAGTTACAGACATAAGAATGTTTTGTACAATATATTTGCTTATGAACTACATGTAAGCAAAACAAGGCTAGTTTAGGAGTGAAGCACACCTGAATTAGGATTTCACATGTATATTTTAAATTGGTAACCAATTGGTAAGAATAAGTAAACACTTCTAGTATGAAACGTTTGATTGCCTTTCAGACTCTGCAAATCTCAAATAATATCTTGAGTGAAAGTGTGGGGGGAAACAACAACGATTAAATAGGTGTGTGGTTAAATCAGCAGTCACACTGTTGAAATTAGAATCTTTTAAATTATTTTACAACAACAATAAACCATTTCTTTCAATAGATTAATACTTTATTAAACAAAAACAAATGTGTTTTGAGAATACAAAGTTGCCATTTACAGTGGAGGCATTTTTGAGGACACTTGCCTGAGGTTTTAATGTCGCTAAATTAAAAAGGATTAAGCATTCATAAAAAAAATATCAAACATTTTATTCAAAGCAACCAATATTGGATAAAATATGTAAGTACCATTTAAAAGTTTCTATAATTGTCTACAATGTATTAGTATAAATTATTAAAAGGGCTTATTCCAAGCAAAACTAATACTGGCAAAAAAGTAAAACAGCAGGTCAATAAAAAGGATTTCATTCTTCACACTTCAGTTGCAGTTGTTTAGTTTTGAGCACTCTCTACTACTGTGTCTATGATACACAGATTACTTGTAGTGCAGTGAAATGGGTTTCTCACGTGTCTATTGTTGTAACACTATTTATTGTTGCACTATTTTGTTACATACCGGTAGTTGTTATACCTATCACTACAGTGGCCCAAGTGATGGCGGTTGTGCTCTAGTGGTTGTGCTCTAGTGGTTGTGCTCTAGTGGTAGGTCTTCCTGAGGTGGCAGGTGCAGACAGGCTGGCTGGAGGCAGAGCTGGGGCTGGCTCTGTCGTAGGCCAGGTCCTGCCTGTACTTCCTTTCCTCTCTGGGCTGCCCCCTGGGCTGTTCCCTGGGGTACTCCCTGGGCTGCTCCCTGGGGTACTCCCTGGGCTGCTCCCTGGGGTACTCCCTGGGCTGCTCCCTGGGCTGCTCCCTGGGGTACTCCCTGGGCTGCTCCCTGGGCTGCTCTCTGGGCTGCTCTCTGGGCCGTGGCTCCTCCCAGCGTCTCTCCATCTCTTCTGTGTCTCGGACTTTCCTGACCTCTTGTCTTGGGGAAGATGGGACATCCCTGCCCCTCTCGCCCACCAAAGCCTTGGAGGGAACACGCAGGGTTTTGGGGGAGGCTAGGGCCTGAGAGTGAACTTTCTTGACATGATCAACAGCAAAAGGCCTTTCTTGAAAATCACTTGAATTCTTTCGCCCTGCCTTTTTATCCGCAGAGTACTTTTTGGGGGGATTGGGAAGGGGCTTGTAGGACTCTAGCTTCCGTTTGTGACTCATGGCGGAGGCGCAGCAGATAATAAAAACCATAACGATGAGCACAGAGGTGACTACAATGATGATGAGCAGGTTCTCCTGTAGGAAGTCGACCACTCGACTCAGGACAAAGTCTTTGAGGCGGACCATGGTGGTGGTGAGAGTGTTGGTGATGGTTTCGGTGAAGGAAGGCATCTTTGTGCTGGCAGTGACTTCAACAGGGGCTCGAGTGGAGAAGGAGGTAGGGAAAATTAGTTCCAGTGCATCATCTCCACTGCCATCCATGGAAATGTTGTAGAACATTGGGGTGGAATGGCTCACGTCGAGTGACAGCAGTGCCACAAAAAGTATGTGGAAAGCCATGTTGGTCATTTTCAGCTATGCTGCGTCAGAAATGTAAAAAAAGATTTACATTAGAAAGAAATTCCAATACAGCTCCCAAATGTACCTCTGATATCAAGTACAGTCCACAACTCCATCTGTTATATTGGTTTACAATGTTTCTCTATTTTGCATGGGACCTTTTTTAGCCACAGCATTTAGTGTAGCCATTACTTATTTGGGGTGGAGACAGTGAATCTGGTTCTGGGGGACATATAATTTGTGAACCCGTACCAGGCCACCCATCCGCCACACCAAAGCCCAAAGAGGGAGTATACACAGAAGCGTGGGAGAGGCTTCTATATTTACACTAGGCACAAGCAGCACAGCCCACAGCATCAGGTCTACAGACAAGCAGATGTGCCCTACCTGCTGTTCTGAGGACTTATAGTACACATTAATGGATAACGTTTCAGCGATCATTCAGTATCTAATCATCATTTGTTTTACTTAAAGCATTTCTTTAAAACTTAAGTTAATAAGTGCTTTAAAAAGTAGTGTGTGATTACACTTGTCGGCAGCAAGACATAGCAGGGTCAAACTTGTCTATTTGAGATTATCTACCTTTGCCTTTCTGTAGAGATGCAAAAAAAGCACCTTCTCCAGCTGTGTGCATTCATTTTATACATCTGCTCAAGAGAATATTCTTTTATATATAATTATTGACAGTGACAACAATACAGTGTTGAGCAGATTGGAAATGTACATATGCCAATGTAAGTCCATATACCCACATTAAAACATTCCTTTTAAATCTTCCAATTCTCTCATGTCCTGTTTTATAATAATAATCATAATAATCATAATAAAAAAGGCTTGATAAAGACTCCTTCAGTGTGCACATTAAGTACTAAAACCTCTAAACACAGATTGAACAGATGAAAATGTAATACTTACATAAGTCTTCAGCCTGAAGCAGAGCTGAAAATGATGATAAGACAAGTGCGCCTCTAAATGTGAGGACAGTTTGAGCCTGCACTGCCTGAGGAGTTTCACCTCTCACTGCAAAATCATGGCCACCCCTCAATTTGCTTCCTCTCCTCCCTCTTTACATTACATCTCATCCTCCTTTTTCTACAGCCATTCATTTGGGTTGTTTAACCCTTTCACAGCATAATCTACTTGACCTCCCAGATATACAGTCCTTATATGTTTATGTAAATTACGTGGCACCATGAAATTGGCTAAATCCATTCCACGTTAGAATCCACATTGAATTTTCTTTAAAGTTTGAAATGACAAAACCCTTCTTGAATGTTATGTTTAAGAGAAAATATATTTCTATACTTGGAAGGGCGAGTCCCAAGATTTCTTCCCCCCCACTTAGTCCTCTGTAATTACATGCCCTTGATTACAGCGTGTCTACAAAGCACAAGAGCAATGGGGAACAGGCTTTTCATCCAAAAACACATGTACAAAGTTTGAGAAGAACCCATCTCTAAGTTGGGCTCTAAATATGTAGGATGTCTATTTAAAGAGGCGTATACCTACATTTCCCGTGGACCTTTTGATAGAAGTGATCATTTACATCTGAATGGTGTGATTTCAATGCAAAATACATTCAATAATTAATTCATAATAAATAATGAAACAAAATCCTTTAAAATCTTTATCAATTTATTTTTATTTTTGAAGCAACAATATCAAAATGATAACCCAGCTCCCAAACAGACAAAAATACAGATTTGTTTAACACAGCATTTGCTCCATTTCCCAGACCCCAATACAAGTCAAACTCCTCACAACCTACAAAGTCCCTTTGGATTTCTCCTCATCAAAATGGGCCATCAGTGCAACAGACCCCTGAGAGAGTAAGTCTGATGAACATGACCGGTACAAAACTGCAGCTCTCTAAAAGATCTCATTCCTTGAAGTAAACTGCTGATTTTGAGAAATGCAGCCTTGATGGCTCAAGAAACTGTCAACAGCTTTCTGATTGTCTCTGCATTACCCGTACAACTTCACAAATGAATACAAAGTGAGGCAAACTCTAGCAGGCTTGTTGGGATTGCTCTGCATACAATTGCCCCTCAAATGTACAGCTGGTCAGCAAGCAACCTTCAATCCAACAAACACATTTGTTCACACAGCCAACTAAAACACTTCCATGGCCACCATGATGGCACTCTTTGGTCTTTACAGCAGTCTCATGAAGTAAAAGCAAATAACAGGCTGAACCAAGCCAGTCCCCCCCCCGAAACAAGTCTAAAATAAAATGGATCAGAGTTAGTATGTGCCAACTTAACAGACATTTTACAGCCAATAAGAGGGAATGATTTAGGCAAAGTATAACATTTAAATGGTATTAAATAAGGAAAATTCAATGTAAAACCACAAAGCAGTATAATTGGATGAGACATGAGGCACACAATTAAACAATTGAGGTCTTCATGTCAAGTCATATTAGACTTTTAAACCTGATATATCTTTAAGACATTTATGGCATTTTGTGATAAAACAACTGACTGTGGGAGAAGCTTTAAAGGTTCTACAAGTGAGAAAAGGAATGAAAAGTAAAGATCACCAAGTGATTACTGTCCACATTAAATGTACACGTTCCTATCTTCTTTTAAAACAATAGTTGAGTTTGCTTCAAGTATAACTGTAGTATTTTGGTGTTTAAAGTTAATGGCAACATTTGATACTGAAATATTTTTGGTCATAGACTCAACGAGAACGGTGCAAGACACGATTGTACAAAAATATGCAATACAAAAACATTGTCTTGGCAAATAAAAGCATGAGCGCAACAACTGCATGGTTTATTTTGTGATTTCAGCCACTTTCTCTTCAAGCTGGCTGATTCGCTTCTCCTGACTGCTGACCAGATCTGTGAGGGACTTGATTTCCTTCAGGATCTTGTCCAGCTTGGCTTCAGAAGGCTGTAAGGGAGAAAATCTAATTAAAACTGTGATAAGGCAAACATCTTCAAATCAAGCTGGTTACTTCACTTATCAATAACCATTATTATTCAGGTCACAATGTAATCTTTAGTACAAAATAATAACTGACAATTCCTTTCAATTCAATTTAAAAACGTAAACCTAAATATAGAACATAGTATTGCGATTTATGTCGTTACTTCCAAAAAGCAAGGAAGGACGCAAGGAAGGAAAGAAGGAAAGAAAGGAAGGGTAATGTATTTAATTATGGGAATGAAAAATAAATGTGACCGTTTATGGTTATGATGTTGACAATAGTGAATAATTATAATTATTCTTATGAGAAGAAATGTCATAACAGTAACATTTGTTATTGTGCCATCCCAAATGACCCATCATGTCCTATTTTTTACTCTTTAGGTAGATACAAAGGTTGATCGGTTTATTTTTCATAGAAGTTTGAATCTCCTGAAGTGGCACGACAGTGGAAAATGAATTTAAGTGGGCATAAAGAACTTACCCCCGACGAATCTGCAGAGACATTCTTTTTGGCAGTGCTCGAGTGCTCGGATTTCTTTGTCACCCTGTTGGCCAAAATGGTCTTCTTCAACCCTTTCACTTCCTGATTCTTTGTTGGGGCACTTTCAGGCTTAAGCGATATGAAAATGGGATCTGCATTTTTGCCCTCAAACCACTCGGCAGCGTCGAGAGCAGGGTCAGGTCCAACTGTGTCTGGATACAAGTCCTCCTGGAAAAGGTCGGACTAAAAAAGAAACAAGAGTCACTCTAAACAGAACATTTACAAGAAGACCACAGGGGCTTGCCTTTCTTGGAACTGTCATTACAACAGGTTCACACTTTCTTTCACTGAGTTTATAAAACCTGAGGGAAAAAAAACAAAGACAATTTAATTAACATTGCCCTCTAGTGGCAATGGTATTCATTACAGAACATTTCAAAACTCACCGGGCTATTTCACACTTTGTGACATTGAGCCCTCTTCTTGGCATACAGCCCATGCCTCTCTGAGTGGAACCTGATGAGAAAGTGCTGATATAATGAACGTATGGGTCCTCATTGGTATATTCATAGTAGCGAAGCACGGTATCGCCCTGTCAGGTTAATACAAATAATAGTAAATCTGTAATATTTTTTATTGTATATCAATGAATCAACACTACAACTTACCTTTCCGTAAAGGTAAATAAGGTTACTGTCTGGGTCGTAAAAGGGCAAGAGCACTCCACTAGCCACATCCAACTCCAGCGTGACCAAAGGCTCTTCCATGTTTTCCTGAAAATCAATTTCAGTCAATTACTCATTATTTCCCTTGAATCATCATGTTTAATAGATATCACAATATTATAGAATAACATAATATGTTAATCTATGAACCACTATGTTAAATCTATAATTTTGATTTTACAATTTTTATTTATTTATTTATTTTTATTTTTTTGCATCTCTAATTTTGATTTTAGTGGTGCACGGTGGCAAAGGCGGTTAGCGCTCTTGCCTCCCAAGAAGGAGATCATGGGTTCGATTCCCGGACCAGACCAACATCACATGATCTCTCTGGGTGGAGTTTGCATGTTCTCCCCGTGTTACTGTGGGTTCTCTCCGGGTTCTCCGGCTGGCTTCCTCCCACCGTCCAAAGACATGCATGTGTTAGGTAAAATTGGCGACTCTAAATTGGCCCTAGTGAATGAATGTGAGCGTGAACTGTCTGTAATGTCTATGTCTCTGTGTTGGCCCTGCGACAAGTTGGCCACTGTCCAGGGTGTACCCCGCCTAAGGCCCGAAGTCACTGGGATAGGCCCCAGTCACCCGCGACCCCGAAAGGGAACAAGCGGTAGAAAATGGATGGATGGATGGATTTTGATTTTAAGTTTATAATAAACTTTTATAATTGGGAAACAAAGAAACACAATGAGATGTTTGGTCCATTACTCTAGGGGCCACCAACAAGGGGCAGCCATACTCTGGGGTCCACGGGGCTCATGTACAATTAGAAGGTCAGATGAATACTTAGACCTTGACCATTTAAAAGACTTAATTTAAGTTCTGGAGGTTATGAAGTAGAGTAAAATATCTTATTACAGGCATAATATGGGGTTTAGTTCTGTCTGCAGATAATATTACTAATATACAAAAGAGGTGAAATAGTTACCTTGTCCCATAGAGCCACATGTCTTTCACTCATGCGACTGAAGCCAGTGGTGAGTACTTTATCATCTTTCAGAAAAATAGCCCGCATCGGCCGAACTCCTTCGTGTGCCTTCTCTTTTTCCTGAGGAGGGTAAATGTAGGTCAACAGGAGCACATTTTCAACAATTATAGTATCAAATTTACTAAATGAAACAAGAATAATTAAAACAGTTCATCCTTATCTGAATGTTACAAACATTTCCAAACCACATTATACTTACAGCAACAATCTTGTTTTCGCGAGGGTCAATGACACGGACAGTCTTATCTTTGCAGGCAGTGCAAATAAGGCTACCATTGAAGTTCCAGCCAACGTTGTATATAAGATCAGGGTGCATGTCCAATTCAATCTGAGGCTCTGAGGTGTCCAAGTTCCAGATAACAATGATGTTGTCGCAACCTGTGGAAATAGCACTTCCTGGTCAACACTGTAAGGAGTTTATCCTTAATCTTCAGCTGTAAATTTGCATTTACACATGTCCATACCTGCACTCAGAAGAATGTTGCTTGCTACCGGGTGCCATGAGATGATGCCAACTTTCTTAGAGTGGTACTCCAGTTCCAGAAGAGGTTCTTCAAGAGGTGAGTGCAAACCATTTTCTGGAATTTCCCATATCTACAATAAACAAACATACATTTAGAACTTGAATAATCATGGTTAATTATAATGATCATTTCAGATCTAGACCAGTGGCTTTTCACACCAAGTACCAGCTAAGACAACATTTTGCTTTCCGAGAACCAGAGGATTTAAACCAAGTCTAAACTAGGACTAATAGGACTACAACATGACGACAGAGACCTGTGGCTAGAAGCATAAATCATGAGTGTAACAGTAACACACTCCACCACAGCTCCTGTCCAGGGTAGGAGTTAGACAATATGGAACAATCAGAATGTAAATAATTAATTTATTAAAGATCTTAGTAAGAGTTTATGATACATTTATGCTAAACACATTTAATGTGCATCTGGAACTTTTTTCCACATTTTGTTATGTTATAGCCTTATTCCAAAATGGATTTAATTATTGGTCTCAAAATTCTACAAAAATATCCCATAGCAACAATGTGAAAGAAGGTTGTTTGAATTCTTATAAAAAAAAATATCATTCTTATTCTTATTTTTCATATTGTATCCGTCTGGCGACTCTACCACAGGCCTGATTGGTGGAGTGCTGCAGAGGTGGCTTTTCTTCTAGAAGGGTCTCTTCTCTCCACAGAGACACCCTGGGGATCTGTCCACCAGGTTCTTGGTCACCTCCCTGACTAGGGCCCCCTCCCCCGATTGCTCAGTTTGGCCAGGTGGCCATTCCAAGGAAGAGTCTTAGTGGTTCCAAATCTGTTCACGGATGATGGAGGACACTGTGCTCATAGGAACCTTCAATGCTGCAGAAATGTTCCTGTACCCTTCCCCAGATCAGTGCCCTGATACAATCCTGTCTCAGAGGTCTACAGACGTGTGCTTTTCCAAATCATGTCCAACCAACTGAATTTACCACAAGTGGACTCAAGACAAGGTGTAGAAGCATCTCAAGGATGATCAGTGTAAAAACAAATGTACCTGAGCTCTATTTGAGAGTCAAGAGACACTGTGAATACTAATGTACAAGTGATTTTTTTTAAATATAATTTGCTTCCTCAAGGCTGTGATCTACTTTAAATCTGGACAAATTCCTTGCATGTAAGATCATGAAAGTCATGCAAGATGTTTCTTAAAGAGGGCATTAATAATACATTGCTCTGTGTGTGATTTGAGGTAGACCTCACAGTTTATGGCTCGTGCAGTGTCCGTTTTGTCTGCAGACGTTTTTTCAAGCTCTAGATAAAAGTGTACCACACACGAGTTTCAACTCTCTACACCAATAAAGGCCTCCCCACCTATCCCCTCTTGCCTTTCACCTGGCCCCTGACCTTTGGGGTGCCCCAAGGGTCAATCCTGGGATCGCTTCTGTTTAACCTATACGTGCTGCCGTTAGGACACATTTTCACGGGGTATTATTTGACCTATCTACTCTACAGGCTTCTACTCTAACAATGTTCAAATCTAAGCTAAAAACAGTGTTGTTTAGCTGCGCATATGACTGAAAGGATATTTCTTTGCACTCTTCTCTTTTATGACTTAAATTGTTTTTAATTAGTAAATTTCATTGTATTTCTGTTTCTGTAATTTCTTTGTGATTTTAATGCATTTTTCCTGCTGTGTGAAGCACTTTGAATTGCCTCGTGTATGAAATGTGCTCTACAAATAAACTTGCCTTGCCTATCACAATAATGCAGACGCAGATGCAGATCTATGTTTCACTGACGGCAGGTGAATATGGACCATTGGATTCACTGTCACTGCATCCAACAGATCAATGTGTGGATGCAAAACAACTTTCTCCAGCTGAACTCAGACAAGACTGAAATCATTGTCTTTGGCCCCAGAAACAAAGAGAAAGTGTTTGCAATCACCTCCAGAGTCTCGATCTAACACCTACAAATCAAGTTAGAAATCTGGGGGTAATAATGGACTCAGACTTGAACTTTAACAGCCACGTCAAATCAATAACATCAGCATCTTTTTACAATCTAAAAAAATTGCAGACTTGGAGAGACTGATCCATGCGTTTGTATCCAGTAGATTAGACTACTGTAACAGCCTGCTCACTGGCCCAAACGAGCTGTAAAACAGCTGCAGTACATCCAGAACGCTGCGGCTTTAAAGCATTTGCTCATTGTATTATTGATGATATAATCACAACAGCAACAGTAAAACTAACCCGTTAAATAAATATACTAATCAAACCAGTAGATGGCAGCAATGATCAAGAAACAATATCATGTCAGCAACACATACATTGTCTGGAAGTTAATGTCTGTAAATGCTTTTAAACAAAGTTGAAAGCATTGGAGACAGCATCAAATATGTGCAAATATATATTCTTAAGTTATTTGAATGGTAATTTGTATGTTGTAACTGTAACTGCTGCTTCTTGGCCAGGGCTCCCTTTAATCTCAATGAGACTCTCCTGCTTAAATGAAAGTTCAAAAATTCAAGCTGTGTCCCCAACACTGATCCTAAACACACTGGGTATAGCATCATTTCTATGGCAGTTGTACAGAGACGCGAGTCCATATATTTGGGTTCATGTGTAAAAGGCCTCATCTAATCTCAAGCATTTGCACATTATTTAGGAGTACAGATGTACAGTCTGCATAATTAAAATTACTGACACGGCAAGTTTGAATATTCATTGATTGTTGAGGCCGTACCTTGACGCTGCAGTCATCCGAGCCACTTGCAATAATGTTATCATTGTGGGGACACCATGCAATGTCCAACACTGGCCCTTTGTGTCCACACACCGTGGGATGTGAAGGGTCAATTCGTCCAGTCTGGAATTTAACAGAGTACAGAATTAATATCATAATAGAATTATAAATGTTAATATTTACATTAATTTTCTTTTTTCCTTGACCAAAATGACACCCAAGTTCCTTTAGTTCCTTTTTAAAAATATCTTTAAGTGGGACATGTTTGCTTAGTTCACATGGAATGGACATTTTGTCCATAAATCTGGACGATTTTTTTTTATTAAATTAGCAGAAAATCATGTTCTTGCCACTTAAATTTTGGGTGAATTTCAATAATAATAATCCCAAATATATTGAGATACTACACACGCATAGTTTACAATCTATAATATGTCAAAACTAAAAGAAAATGAAAATAAGAAATGAATGTCAATGGCACCAAAAACCGTCTGAGGAGAAAGAACTACTTTGTTGCAAATCTCTGACTCGAAGTACACATGAAAACCCCTAAAAGCTGACATTTGAACACGGTTTAGCTCTCTGAGAAACTGAATTTTGGGCAAGACACCAAACAGCTTATTTTGTTCGTATTGTGTCAGCTCAGGTCCACTTTTTTAGCCAGACTATCAAGTGGGTAACATTTGGTATTTGCTATGCTCTGAATTCTGAACTGTATTTATCAAAGCGGGCAGAATATTTTGTAAATTAAGGGTTCTAAAATGCGTAGGCGATAGTTCAAAAAGCGCATTAAAATAAAGAGTCAAATAAAGTTAGTCAAAAAGCTATTTGTTATCCAACAATTCAAGATAGACTTTAGAGAGGACTTTTTTGTAAACAGTTGCTAATCAACAAGAGAAATGCATACAATGAATGAATCACAGTGTAGGAGAGTCATCACAAACACTAAAACCCTTGTGTGCTCCCTGGAAGAGGCATACTTTTCAACACACTTTTTTCTTTGCAGCCAAACATGTGATCCACACATGTATCCCACCAAAATGTCTGAGATTGCTATGCTAAGAGTAACACAGGAAACTACAAACAAGAAACATAACTCGCTAATGCCTTACAGCAGACATAACTTGACATAACTGTAACCAATGGAAAGTCCTATACATATGTAAATGTAATACAGTCAAATCTAGATTATGTGATATGACCCACAAAGACAAAGCACAATATAAAAATGCTCTGACAGATTTTGTGGCTGCAATAAGATTTGGGATTTACCTTATCACTGCAAATATTACCTGAATAATAATAAACTAAATAACAACAATGTTTGTGATTTGCCCAATTCTACCGAGCAAATTGTGACTATGAATCAACTGCACATTTGTGGTTACTCTTTCAGCTCTAGGAGTGTGTCCTGTCGGTGTTCTTGCATAATTCTCTTGTTTTGGCTGCTCTCAGGATCCAAGCCTATCCTAGTATTCAGTGTACTGAGTCGTCATAGAGAGCCAATGGCAAAGCAGGAAAGAAATGGTCTGGAGCCCTGTCAGACAGGGAGCTCTACATGACCATATAAGGTAAAATCTGCAGTCAGCAGGACTGAGCGGCAGAAGCGACAATGTAGCGTTAACCAGGCAGCGAAAAGATCCTTTGACCAAAGTGGCCAAAGTTTGGAAAGATGGTTTCCACCTTTCAGACCTTACAAACTGGCAGTACTAGTTACTGCAAAACACTACAGCAGCAGAGCCCCAACACAAATGAGTAATGAAACAAATAGTTTGAAACATTGCCATATGACTTATGCATAGAAACAATTCTTACAAAATCGTTTTTTTCCATACATCATTTGAAGTGCACAGCAAGAGCGGATATAAATATTCATATTATATTATTAACAAAACATATTGTAGTTTACATGTTTTAAAATAATCTCATGTACTAAACAAAAGGTATTGACTTATTTTCGTTTAGAAAAAATAACAATAATAATCAGCACTTCAAACTAATTGTTTTAGGGAAAGGTAACCATTAATTTCTAAGTACTCAAACATTATTGTTAGTATTAATCAATTAATTAAACACATTTTAATTGATGTTGCAGCACCAGCGACTAATTGCCAACTGTACTTGTAGTTAATTGAGTCAATGATGTGTTGAAAGGGAAGGTCCAAGCCACGTGCCAACAGCATCTCCAATGACACTGCGGGCACTTGTTTACATTAATTACAGGCTCAGGTTAGCGTTGTCAACAGTAAAACTGTATTTCAAGTCACCAAGTGTGACGTGAAGCAATGTGCCAAAGAGTCCAACACAAACACCATCACCAAGCTGAAGGATGTTAGACGATGCAGCAGAAGTATCATTTATACACAATACTAGACTTCAAATGCTATGCTACTTAAATGACTAAAAAAGTATATAGTAATGCTGTTTCTACAAAAAGGTCTAAAGCCTAAACACAACTAGTCATTCATATTGGGCTTACCTTGTGCAGAGGAAGAACAAGAAAGGCTCCGCCACCACTAGCCTCAATAATCATAGCGACAAATTTAGGGTTGACAGCACAAAAATGACTGTCCCATGTGACCCTGGACACTCGGACATCATCATAGCATTGGTCATTCTTCGCAGTCTGGCCAAAGACATGACGATATTTGCTCACTCGCACAAAACTCATATCTGAAAAACAAAATCAGAAAACATGTAGAGAATATTAACTTGTATCACAGTAGTCTGTAGTACGCAATATTTTAGGCTAAATCGAACCATCGATTCAATACAGGCCAATGGTTTGTGGTCAACTTTTACCAGGACAAACCGAAAGACAACTGTGCCAAAAAAACTAAAGACAAGTCTGTCCTGTAGTAGACAATACCAGCAGGAAGTTCTTCCTGTTGAGTATCCCCCAACAAGCCACAGGAAGAACACCTACAAAATCAAACCCCTAATGTTCCTGTTAGATGTTAAAGCTTGAGAGTTTGTGTGCTGAAAATACATTTTAAAGACTTTGGAGATAACAACTCTTTAAATTTCAGGTCAGCACCTCACAATATTATATTATCTATACATCTATAAATATATAAACAAACTGCTCAATAACTGTTCTCATTTAATTCCTATAGCTCCCAACACATTGTTTTCAAATACATCGCTCAAGCAATATTGGCATCCCATGTAATTATGACAAAAGAATAACGTTGAATGTAATGAATCAACCTGGAAGAGGTGTGTCTAACTAGACTCAATGCACTGAGGAGGTTTAAGGTCCAGGGCCTGGCTGGACAAACAAATAAAACAATTATATTTTTGCAATTCATTACAAATGTACTAAAATATACCTGTAAATATCCGGTTAGAACACAAAAAGGGAATGGACAGTCAAAGTAAACAAATATGCAGAAATATCACCTTATTCCCTTGTTAGGAAAATGATATTGCAAGTTATCTTATTATAGACTATAATAAGGGTGAACCATATATTTACATTTTTCTGATAAACAGTGCAATTAGATTGAGAGATAATTAGATTTGTAATGTATGCTTGAATAATATTACGTTCACATTTTTAACATGGCCTGGACATTTGAAAGACGACTTTGAAATATGAACTTCTAAGATTATACAAGAATGAATAAAAGACAGAATATTTGCTTATATGCAAAGGATTTCAACAATTGCAGTCTTTGGTCTTTGGGAGTTGCAAATACCATTCAAATTGGGAATTTGATCCAATTGTAATATATCTAGTTGCTTCTCAGTGGCAGAACGTCTCTAAAACTAAACTTTTCTACAACACCGTCATTTATTTGAGTTATCACAAGTAAGGCCCAACACTCATCCGAACACAAACTGCAGTGTTGTGGCCACATCTGGAATATTAAATGGGACTGTATGCAGTAAGATGATAAAACTAGAACACTGGATTTGGGTACAAAGGGCAAACCTCATCATGCCCAGTCCAATATTAGGGTGAAGCATTAATGTTTTAGGGCAGTTTTGCAGCTCAAAGATGGTATTCAGATTTTTTTAAATGGCTGAATTGACTTAAAATTGACTGATCACATTATTTTAAAAAATAAACATCTGCTTGCCTTTTCCAAAACGTTACGGAAGGACAACAAAATTCACTAATCCACTAATAGAGGTTCTCCAGACCAGCCCATTCCCTGATCTGAGCCTAGTGGAGTTCATCATATCACACTAAAATCTGATTATTAGGCCTACACTGATGTGAGCACTCAGGAGGCCCATGATTTTGCTGTTTGCATACAATTTTAATAATCTTCCAATTCCCAAAATCTTATTAGAATTAGATTCAGATAAGTGATTAGAATAGATTAATATATTCAGATCATGTTACATTGTTTAATTCAATTCTTTGGGTAGAATTTGAATATTGTCTTCTATATTCATATTTCTGCCAACATTTTCATACATTTTCCCCCACATCATTATTTCCCCATATTTACCATTATGATATGATCTATTATCTTTCCCCCTCCTTTTCTCAAACAAGCAAAATGGCAGTGCTGCTGCTGCCAGTTTAGATTTGTGGATATGAAAGACAAAAACTCATAACCTGAATCCTCCCATCATGAATGTCTCTTGTGAGGACACTGCTGTGCGTGTTTACCGTGTATGTTGTAGATTTTTGTCCAGTTTTACAGGTATAAAACAAACTCAGGTGTGTTACTGTCCAACTTCCTGTTTCACACCGCGTGACTCAAGTCAAAACTGCTCCCTGTGTTAGGTTCGCTGACGGGGCATTAGGCACCACGTAGACAACCAAACCAGTTACAAATAAACCAAACATCTGCTCCAACATGCAGACACATTTAAACCTCTCGTTTCTTGTCATATTTCAAAGGCCAACAGTGAGTATTTAGTGTCTCTGTCGGTCGTACTATGCCCCCACCCTGTGGTGCAATCAGCCCCGTCTGGCTCGCTTTGACAAGTCATCCCGCCTCACTGGTCATCATTCACAAAACATACCAGGATCACAAGAAAACTGACGGGACAAAGTGACAAAGTGCAGCTGAAGCTTAGTTCCAGTCGTTGAAAAGTATTAAGTAATGGTACGTTCCGGTTGATTTGGGCGAATCGAGCGCCTGCACTTTCCTTCTTCCTGATCGCTCCAAAAATGCAGACTGGGAAAAATAACAGGCCTATGCTAATATTTAATGATAATTCCGGGATTCGTCTTGAACCTACCTCTTGTAAGTTAAACAAATCGATTGCCTCGGCAGTGTTAGGACACAGAGGGAAGTATCCACATAGGTTCCTGCAGAAGCCGCGCGCCGCTGAGCAAAGGAGTGCTGACACAAGTATGCGCTTCAGCCTGAAGGTTCCGCCCCTGCGCTGACATGGCCCAGCACTGTGGAGCCACGCACCGCTGCATGGAGCCAGACAACCGCTGTATGGAGCCCGTCAACCGCTGTATGGAGCCAGACAACCGCTGTATGGAGCCCGTCAACCGCTGTATGGAGCCCGTCAACCGCTGTATGGAGCCAGACAACCGCTGTATGGAGCCCGTCAACCGCTGTATGGAGCCAGACAACCGCTGTATGGAGCCCGTCAACCGCTGTATGGAGCCAAACAACCGCTGTATGGAGCCAGACAACCGCTGTATGGAGCCAGACAACCGCTGTATGGAGCCAGACAACCGCTGTATGGAGCCAAACAACCGCTGTATGGAGCCAAACAACCGCTGTATGGAGCCAGACAACCGCTGTATGGAGCCAGACAACCGCTGTATGGAGCCAAACAACCGCTGTATGGAGCCAGGCAACCGCTGTATGGAGCCAGACAACCGCTGTATGGAGCCAGGCAACCGCTGTATGGAGCCAGACAACCGCTGTATGGAGCCAGGCAACCGCTGTATGGAGCCAAACAACCGCTGTATGGAGCCAGACAACCGCTGTATGGAGCCAGGCAACCGCTGTATGGAGCCAGGCAACCGCTGTATGGAGCCAAACAACCGCTGTATGGAGCCAGACAACCGCTGTATGGAGCCAGACAACCGCTGTATGGAGCCAGACAACCGCTGCATGGAGCCAGACAACCGCTGTATGGAGCCCGTCAACCGCTGTATGGAGCCAGACAACCGCTGTATGGAGCCAGGCAACCGCTGTATGGAGCCAGACAACCGCTGTATGGAGCCAAACAACCGCTGTATGGAGCCAGGCAACCGCTGTATGGAGCCAGGCAACCGCTGTATGGAGCCAGACAACCGCTGTATGGAGCCAGGCAACCGCTGTATGGAGCCAAACAACCGCTGTATGGAGCCAAACAACCGCTGTATGGAGCCAAACAACCGCTGTATGGAGCCAGGCAACCGCTGTATGGAGCCAGGCAACCGCTGTATGGAGCCAGGCAACCGCTGTATGGGGCCAAACACCGTTGGCCCTGAATGGGACCAAACAACCGCTGTATGGAGCCAGGCAACCGCTGTATGGAGCCAAACAACCGCTGTATGGAGCCAGGCAACCGCTGTATGGAGCCAGGCAACCGCTGTATGGGGCCAAACACCACTGTATGGAGCCAGACACCACTGTATGTGGCCACACATCACTGTATGGAGCCTGTATGGGGCCAGAGATCACTTTATGGGACCAGAGACCACTGCATGGGGCCAGACAACACTGCATGGAGCCTGTATGGGGCCACACACCACTTTATGGGGCCACACACCACCACTGTATGGGCCAGAGACCACTGTATGAGGCCATGCACGACTGTATGAGGCCACGCACCACTGTATGAGGCCACGCACCACTGTATGGGGCCATGCACCACTGTATGGAGCCTGTATGGGGCCACGCACCACTGTATGGGGCCATGCACCACTGTATGGAGCCTGTATGAGGCCACGCACCACTGTATGGGGCCACGCACCACTTTATGGGGCCATGCACCACTGTATGGAGCCTGTATGGGGCCACGCACCACTGTATGGGGCCACACACCACTGTATGGAGCCTGTATGGGGCCACGCACCACTGTGTGGAGCCTGTATGGGGCCACGCACCACTGTATGGGGCCACACACCACTGTATGGAGCCTGTATGGGGCCACGCACCACTGTGTGGAGCCTGTATGGGGCCACGCACCACTGTATGGGGCCACACACCACTGTATGGAGCCTGTATGGGGCCACGCACCACTGTGTGGAGCCTGTATGGGGCCACGCACCACTGTATGGGGCCACGCACCACTGTATGGGGCCACACACCACTGTATGGAGCCTGTATGGGGCCACGCACCACTGTATGGAGCCTGTATGGGGCCACGCATCACTGTATGGAGCCACACACCACTGTATGGAGCCTGTATGGGGCCACGCACCACTGTATGGAGCCTGTATGGGGCCACGCACCACTGTATGGGGCCACGCACCACTGTATGGGGCCACACACCACTGTATGCTCACATTAACATCTGAGCTGTGAGGCGGTTCTGATTGAAGAAAATGCCCCTTTCAGCAGCTAAAGGAGTTCAATTCATAGAGCCCTCTACAACACTCAGGGTGACCAAAGTGCTTTTTAATGTGTAAAACCATAGTTCAATACAACTAACAGTGCAGACCATAAAACAAACTGTACAAAATAAGTGGTACTACATCCCTGAGTGTTAAAAGCCAGTCCGAACAACAATAATAAATAACAATAAAAATGTTGAGCCTAGATTTAAAAAGGCCAAAAGTGATATTGTTTGTGGATCATATTTTTCATCTCACATTAATTTATTTATTCATAACATATAGTGTTCATGTTCCCTCATTTGGCATAGAAACAATTTAATTTAGTCAATTAGAGCATGGACTACAATATAGCCCACTATTTATATTTATGTGAATGCTGAAGTCGTCATTACTGTTTATTAAGATAAGATAAGACAACCTTTTCTTTAAGATGAATAACTAGAAAAATAGACTTAAATCTAACCAATCTAGAATATTAGAAATACTTTGAATAAAGTTAAGATACAAAAGGTTGTAACAAGAATTAAATACAGCACAGCGTGCAAGTGTAAAATATATAGTAAAAATATAAGACAACTTATGGACAAGATTATTAAGAAAGTATATCACTATTTTTTATTTCACAGAAGATCATTTCTATCTGGTTTCATTGACCTACCTTTTCTCATAGACGGCTTCCTCTCAATGGTTCTCTCTGGAGATTTCTGTGCAGAGTCAAAGGCTGCCTTCATCTGAGCCACTTTGACCGACGGTCCGTGCTCGCTGGCCTTGAGCTCCGCTGGGCTGGACCTCTCCTGTTGCACCAGTTTTTCATGGATTTGGATGCTCTCTTTTATGAGTTCAGAAACGGGCCGAGGTTTAAGGGCACTTTGGGGTTTCTCCCTGACTATCACAGAGTCATCTTTTGCCTTTTGGGATTGGTATGATTGTACTTTCACTCTTTTTACTAGTGTTGCTTCTTTTACTGTCAACAAACCTGCGCCAACAGTTGGAGATCTGCTTTGGAGCACATCGTCTTTAATAACACTCTCACTGCGTCCCTTTTTCTCATGTGACTTAAGTATTGTTTCGCTATTATTCAAAGCACACGTCGGCATAGTGTTGAGCCTAATAGTAAAATCATTGTGTGATTTAAGGCTGTCAGGAGTGTTTTGATTCACTGCCTGACCATAGTGTCCACCTGGAGAGTTGTATTCTCCTCTATGCATCTGGTTTATGTTCAGATGTTGCTTTGTTGAATCATTTGTTTTGCTGGGTTTATCACTGAAGTGGTGAGCAGCAGGGGAGTAACCTATATTGTCCAATGCATGGCTGTTGTCTATAGTAACTTCTTTAATTTTGGAAAGAGATGATGATGCTTCTATCTTGTTTCTTTTCAAAAGTTTCTCCAAAATAGAGCCTGGTTCATCTGTTTTCTCCAGACACAGGGACTCTTGCTTTGCTGGCACTGTGCCAAGATGTGACTTCAATGACCCAGTGTGACAGCCATTTCCAATATTTTTTTTGAAAGAGTAGTTAATTTCCTCACCTAAATCATTGCCTTCATCAAATAGGACTGTTTTGCCCTTTGTATTGGATGCGGTGCCCTCTTTTGGATGGTTGGAGTGAATGGTGAGGCTCATGTCTGATAGAGGCCCTTTTTGTGCTCTGTTTTTCAAAGGATGTTGGGGTTTAGCTGGAGCCGGTTCTTTCCTGCCTCTGAAGTGGCATACTGTTCCTCCAGAACTTTTGATATTGTCTGCCTCTCTGACCTCAACTTCCAAGTTGTGCATTTGATCTGGATGATGGGAGAGTGATAGATTGCCGATTGCTGCTGAAGGTCCTCTTCTTTTCATCTTCATCACACCAGAATCCTCTTCAGAGTCTACATCCACAGGAATGAGGCCACAGGATGCTCCTGCTCTAGAGAAATCCTCCTCATTTGGGACTCTTCCCTCAGTCTGCTGCTCCATCACAGTGTTCGCTGCTGGTTGACCTTTTTTGGTCTTCTTGATCTGATGCAAATGTGTGGAAGTTCTGTTCATACGGCTCTTTGGGTTCTGGTTTGTCTCATGAACATGCAGTATCCTGCGTCCTCCTCGCTCTGCATTAGCCACTCCCGCTCTCATCTCTTCATAAGTAGAAGGATTCTCCCACAAGTTTATGGAATTCTCAGAATCAGATGTTGATGACTCCTGACCTGGTCCAAAGTCCAGAGCTTCTGTCTCACCTGACTCTTCCTCTGTGTTAGCAGCCTCCTCATCACTGGAGCTTCCTCCTTCCATGGTATCCCTTGTGTGATGACCTCCTTCTCTAAACTCATTGCCTCTTCCCACCAGCTCTTCGCCGGGCATGTGCTCGTCATCTTCAAGTTTGTCTTGATTTTGTCCCATGTTGTTCTGTGAAGAAAAACAACATGTTAGTGCCAACAACCAAATCAAACCATATCTTTAACATAGTTCACCCTCTGTCTGGGGCTTTACATCAATCATCATTATTATGTTATGTGCTTATTTGGACTACAGTATTTACATTTATTTCTGTTTTCTGGCAGATTATAATTGTTGTATAAGAGACAAGTGTGACGAAGTTTCCCTCACTAAACTGCGCATCTGCAGAAAAACAATTAGACACAATGCACAATAACAGTGAGTGTGTGTCTGGGTTCTGTCTGCAGCCAACATATGACTGTTGTTTTCATATCATCTGACACACAACCCTGCTAGACACACTCTAAAGCTACTGTGGAGATTATGTTTCATGCTGTGATGGTGAGTGACAATAATACAAAAATAACACAAATACCAACAAGTTGATGGTCAGGGAAACACGTGTGGATTATATCTTTCAACACTACTCTTCTACTAAAAAATACAGTTTTCCTTAAGGCAGAATGTGCTTGTTAACAATAAAGTCTACTATGCGATGGCAAGCATGAACGCCTGCTGCTGATCACTTGATCGGCATGTGTTTCTCAGCATCAACATACCGTACTTTAGACCTAACAGAAAAAGAGATGTGCCTTTTTAGCACCAAATAACCTGTACATGTGTGATAACTATAGGACACCTGTTTAATGTCTCTGTCCTAACAACCTTATATTTAAATTTTAGCAATGATATTCTGTCAGATATACTCACCGGAGCGAGGTAGTCCAAGCTGCTGGTCTTCTCCCAGAATTGACAGAGTGCTCTTTGTTAGTTGTTTGGTGATGTTCAGTCCTCCTTCAAATGCACAAGCAATGGGAGCCTTATATTACATCCATGTGATGTCACAGCACATTTGACTAACACAATCAGGAGAAAATTCACACATGCTTGAATACTAATGTTGTGTTTTAGTTCAGATTGTGTCCTGGACCATAGTAGCTTGTGGATGTTGTACAAAACAAATATATTTTTGGAAAAAATGTCGCCTCTCCTTGAACCGACACCTTAACGTGGTGGAGGGGTTTGAGCGCCCGAATGATCCCGGGAGCTATGTTGTCGGGGGCTTCATGCCCCTGGTAGGGTCTCCCAAGGCAAACAGGTCCTAGGTGACGGGTCAGACAAAGATCGGTTCAGATGACAACACAAACAAGGCAGTTTACCTCGCCCGGATCGGCGTCACCGGGGCCCCATCCTGGAGCCAGGCCTGGGATGGGTGCTCCATGGCGAGCGCCTGGTGGCCGGGTCTTACCCCACGGGGCCCGGCCGGGCACAGCCCGAAAGAGCGACGTGGGGCCGCCCTCCCGTGGGCCCACCACCCGCAGGAGGATCCATAAGGGGCCGGTGCAGAGAGATCTGGGCGGCAGTCGACGGCAGGGGCCTCGGCGACCAGATCTCCAGACACAGAGACTAACTCTGGGGACATGGAATGTCACCTCGCTGGGGGGGAAAGAGCCTGAGCTTGTGCGGGAGGTTGAGCGATACCGACTAGATATAGTCGGCCTCACCTCCACGCACAGTTTGGGCTCTGGAACCCATCTCCTCGAGAGGGGCTGGACGCTCCACTTCTCTGGTGTTGCCCGCGGGGAGAGGCGGCGGGCTGGTGTGGGCTTGCTGATAGCCCCTCAGCTCAGCCGCCACGTGTTGGAGTTTACCCCGGTGAACGAGAGGGTCGCGTCCCTCCGCCTTCGGGTGGGGGACAGGTCTCTCACTGTTGTGGCGGCCTACGGGCCGAACAGCAGTGCAGAGTACCCGGCCTTCTTGGAGTCCTTGGGAGGGGTACTGGACAGTGCACCGACCGGGGACTCCGTTGTTCTACTGGGGGACTTCAACGCCCACGTGGGCAATGACAGTGACACCTGGAGAGGGGTGATCGGGAAGAACGGCTTCCCCGATCTGAACCCGAGCGGTGTTCAGTTATTGGACTTCTGTGCAAGCCACGGATTGTCCATAACAAACACCATGTTCAAGCACAAGGGTGTCCATCAGTGCACATGGCACCAGGACACCCTAGGCCGGAGGTCAATGATCGACTTTGTTGTCGTGTCATCAGACCTCCGGCCGCGTGTCTTGGACACTCGGGTGAAGAGAGGAGCAGAGTTGTCAACCGATCACCACCTGGTGGTGAGTTGGATCCGCTGGCGGAGGAGGAAGCCGGACAGACTTGGCAGACTGTTAGTCTGTTGGGAACGTATTGTGGAGCCCTCAGTCAGTAGGGTATTCAACTCACATCTCCGGGAGAGCTTCTCCCATGTCCCGGGGGAGGCTGGGGACATTGAGTCCGAGTGGACCATGTTCTCCGCCTCCATTGTTGATGCGGCTGCTCGGAGCTGTGGTCGCAAGGTCTCCGGTGCCTGTCGCGGCGGCAACCCCCGAACCCGGTGGTGGACACCGGAAGTAAGGGATGCCGTCAGACTGAAGAAGGAGGCCTATCAGGCCACTCTGGCTTGTAGGTCTCCGGAGGTAATCGACGGGTATCGGCAGGCCAAGCGAGCCGCGGCTCGTGCTGTCGCAGAGGCAAAAACCCGGGCCTGGGAGGAGTTCGGGGAGGCCATGGAGGAGGAATATCGGTCGGCACCAAAGAAATTCTGGCAAACCGTCCGGCGCCTCAGGAGGGGGAAGCAGTGTCTCACCAACACCGTTTACGGTGCGGGTGGAGGCCTGCTGACCTCGACTGGGGATGTCGTCGGACGGTGGAAGGAATACTTTGAGGATCTCCTTAATCCCTCAGTCACGTCTTCCGAAGAGGAAGTAGAGACCGGGGACTCGGAGGCTGGCTCATCCATCACCCAAGCTGAAGTCACTGAGGTTGTTCGCAAACTCCTCGGTGGCAGGGCTCCGGGGGTGGATGAGATCCGCCCTGAGTACCTAAAGTATCTGGATGTTGTAGGACTGTCTTGGTTGACACGTCTCTGCAACATCGCGTGGCGTTCGGGGACCGTGCCTCTGGACTGGCAGACCGGGGTGGTGGTCCCTCTGTTCAAGAAGGGGGACCGGAGGGATCACACTCCTCAGCCTCCCGGGTAAGGTCTATTCCAAGGTACTGGAGAGGAGAATCTGACCGATAGTCGAACCTCGGATTCAGGAGGAGCAGAGTGGTTTTCGTCCCGGTCGTGGAACACTGGACCAGCTCTATACCCTCCATCGGGTGCTCGAGGGTTCATGGGAGTTTGCCCAACCAGTCCACATGTGCTTTGTGGATCTGGAGAAGGCTTTCGACCGTGTCCCTCGGGGTGTCCTTTGGGGGGTGCTCCGGGAGTACGGGGTCCGGGGCCCTTTGCTCAGGGCTGTCCGGTCCCTGTATGACCGGAGCAGGAGCTGTGTTCGCATTGCCGGCAGTAAGTCAGACCTGTTCCCAGTGCATGTTGGACTCTGCCAGGGCTGCCCTGTGTCACCGGTTCTGTTCATAATTTTTATGGACAGAATTTCTAGGCACAGTCAGGGGTCGGAGGGTGTCCGGTTTGGGGACCACAGGATCTCATCTCTGCTGTTTGCAGACGATGTTGTCCTGATGGCTCCATCAAACCCGGACCTGCAACATGCACTGGGACGGTTTGCAGCCGAGTGTGAAGCGGCTGGGATGAGAATCAGCACCTCCAAATCCGAGGCCATGGTTCTCGACCGGAAAAAGGTGGCTTGCCCTCTCCAGGTGGGTGGGGTGTCCTTGCCCCAAGTGGAGGAGTTCAAGTATCTCGGGGTCTTGTTCACGAGTGAGGGAAGGATGGAGCGTGAGATCGACAGGCGGATCGGTGCAGCGGCTACAGTGATGCAGTCGCTGCATCGGACTGTTGTGGTGAAGAGGGAGCTGAGCCGAAAGGCAAAGCTCTCTATTTACCGGTCGGTCTACGTTCCTACCCTCACCTATGGTCATGAGCTTTGGGTAGTGACCGAAAGAACAAGATCGCGGATACAAGCGGTCGAAATGAGTTTCCTCCGCCGTGTGGCTGGGCGCTCCCTTAGAGATAAGGTGAGGAGCTCGGCCACACGGGGGGAGCTCGGAGTAGAGCCGCTGCTCCTCCACGTCGAGAGGAGCCAGCTGAGGTGGCTCGGGCATCTGTTCCGGATGCCTCCTGGGCGCCTCCCTCGGGAGGTGTTTCAGGCATGTCCCACCGAGAAGAGGCCCCGGGGAAGACCCAGGACACGCTGGAGAGACTATGTCTCTCGGCTGGCCTGGGAACGCCTCGGGATCCCCCCGGAGGAGTTAGAGGAAGTGTCTGGGGAGGA
Organism: Eucyclogobius newberryi; assembly: GCF_026437365.1. Classification (NCBI taxonomy): domain Eukaryota; kingdom Metazoa; phylum Chordata; class Actinopteri; order Gobiiformes; family Gobiidae; genus Eucyclogobius; species Eucyclogobius newberryi. The sequence goes on from NW_027316278.1 coordinate 18,162,133, forward strand.
GGAAGTCTGGGAGTCCCTGCTCAGACTGCTGCCCCCGCGACCCGGCCCCGGATAAAGCGGCAGAAGATGGATGGATGGATGGATGGAAAAAATGTCGATAAAATTTGTCTGTGAGTGGATGTTTCCACAGTGGTGAAAATATATACTCATATATCATTATGTGGCTAAAAATGTACTTTCAACCCCTGCATTATCAGTTTTTAATTTTCCTTCACTGCAGCAAACTATATGGGATAAATAATGGTTTATTAATTTCACGGCTGAGTTCAGCAAATTAATGACGCTAACCAGAAGGAAATCCAGGAATGTGGGACATTATCTAACCAACATAAACTACAGACATTGTCCATTTGTTTCTCCTGGTCTCTATGGTAACTTTCACAACAGGATACATAGGCTGATAATGAGTGTAAAGTCCATGCACCAGAAAGAGTAGAGCCCATAATAAAACTGTAGGGGTCACACTGCATTTCCCCCCAAAATGAATAGTTTGATCTCATTTCCACAACGGGAAATAACAGATTTGAGTATTTCAGAATAAGCACTTCTGTCCTGAATATGAACTAATTTGATGCCTGCGATATTGGCAGAAAATAGGTTATATTTATTGTAAGTGGATTTTAGTGACACTGACTAAGTGTTACAACTATGTGGTCACTAAAACACAGGTTATATGATTTATTCACAAGGGTTCTTTTGTGGCTATGTGTATGAGGCATGTTGTCACAGCCCTATCACCTTGTGTTTCAACTTTTATAACTCTGGGTGTGTACAAGAAAGCTAGAAGAGCTGATATTCTGCCATTTCATTTGGTATGCATTTTGTATTCTATTGTGTTCAGAACAGTTTCTGATGATATTTGGTTGGGATCACATTCCCCATTTTTATGTAGTCATAATTTCAAATGGCAGGGACTTTTATTTACTTTTGCTGACAGAGAAGATGTTGAACTTTGAACTTAGTACCAGTGTTTGGCTCACTTCGATACGTCCATTACAGATTTAATAACTATAAACCAGCTCAACAAATCTGCAATCTGAGATAGGGCTGGGCAATTAATCGAAAGATAGACAGATCGAGATCAGTAAAACCTGTCACTAAAAACATTTGGTTTTGAGCAGAGGTCAGACGGGAAGAGGTTTACGTTAAATATATATTATTTTGTCAAATGGCACAAAGTCTGTATAGTTTATGTGCATGGATTCAATACTAGACACCATTTTAGTCATCATAACCTTCAAGTATAAAAACAATCAAGTATAAACACCATTTTTTTTACATATCTCCCAGCCCTTCTCATTAAAATGTTTGTGCCTTGGCTTGAATGTATGAAATCTTGTGAGTCCGGCTATGCATTCTTGACTACCTTCCTATATCGTTACTCCACATTTAATAAAATACAATATCAAATGTTGATCCAATATTAATTATCTAATGATCTGGTTAAATCACAAGGTCCACCTCAGTCTTAGCTGCTCTTGACTACATTTAAAGGTGCACTGTGAATATAAGGTTTCTGGTGGAGGGTCCGCCATCTACGTGTCTCCATAGAGATGTTATTGCTTTGGCTAGAATCTTCCAGAGTTTGGCATTAAACGTAGCTGTCTCTAGTGTTGGTGCCACAAGGCCGAGATAGGCGAGATCTGTGGAGAGACGAACCAGCTCGCAGTATGACGCATCACATTTTTGAGCAATGAAACACACGTATTTGAATAAATGAGCTGGCCCCGGAAGCAGTCCCCAACAAAGTGCTAGAAATACATTTGAAAATGGCATAATACTTCAGTCTCTTGCTGAAATATCAAATACTGTACATCATGCAATTCAAACATCACTGGACAAACATGTTTGAGGCTTTATGTCCTATTGTGCTTGCATACAACACAAGCTTTCTATTCAACTCACTAAAGGCAAAATTATCTGTGTAAATTAAGCACTAAATGAGGTTCTAAAATAAGTATAATGACAAGAAAGTATAATGTGATTTGATACAATGATGAATACCAGTAAAATCAAATATTATTTCAGGTAAAAGATTTGTTTATTCTCTGAACGAATACATACAGTACCTTTTGCTCAACTTAAAAAGTGCATTATGCATTTGACCACAGCAAGATACAGTACAAATATTACTGCAAATCTAAAAAATAACAATAAAAAAGGTTAGACTGATGTAACCTATAGTGATCATTGTCTACATATCATTGATATACGAGCTAAAAGCTCAACAGTGACGAGCACAATAACAAATCAAGTCTTTTCTTTACATGTATTTCAAGGATCAAGGGTTCACATTTATTACAATTTACTATTGTTTCTAGTTTAGAGGGTTGGCAAAATAACTTTGGTACTTTACACAAATTTAGCTACAATGTTTTTATTGTTTTATTTATTTATTCATATTTTTTAATTGGAATACCGCATGGGGAATAAAGACTTTAAATAAACCATGCAGCATTTTTTAAAAATCATTATTAAATTACAAAATTATAAAATATAATATTCATGTACCATTTACATAAAAAAACAGTGCAGAGTAAAAACAAACAAATGTTGCCTTTATAAGAAAGAGCAAGTTTGCCTCAGGCAAAAAGTCAACCTTTCTGGTTTCAGTTTACAAGATCTGAACAGAGTTCCCACTGTAGAAAGAGCACATGAGGTAACCTTTAATCGTACTTTTTATCTGAAATATGTTGTAAACAACTGAGTATTTTCACTTAACTCGCAATCATGTTCATGGTTCATTAGGTGATATAGAGGCAACCAAGAAAGATGATAATGAGGTTTCAACAAATGTATACAGCAATACACATAACAGCTGTGTAATAAATCTGAAGAGTCTTTAATTCTCCCATTCATGGTGTGTGCCTCTGGCATCAGGGGTAAGGCACTTGTTTGTTGAATCAGTACGGTCGGCATTACACATTTGTCAGATACAGCAATATGACCATTGAAGCACTTTGACAGACTTGACATATAAAAAACAGAGTGGTACACAGTTTAACCTACAAGGCTTTATTTAACGTCTCATTTGGATGTTCTTGTCTTATAAAGTCAACAAAAGCTGGATTGAGTATATCCATTGGCTTCTGTCAGCTGTGTGGATCCCAAGCTAGTCTTCTCTCTGGACTTTGATACTCCTTGCACAGTTCAGCGAGAGTAGAGCCAGGGCTCGAGTGCCACTGCAGACCAGAGTCTTGTTCAGGAGACAGAGAGAGTAGCAACAGTGTCCCTGCCTCAGATGAACAACCTGAACATAGGTCCTCAGAGGAAAAGTTAAGGCTTCCCAACTTAGCCAGCGAGTTGGAGCGCTTTAGCCTTGAGGGCAGAGTCAAGCCAGCGAGGCGCATGCGGGTCTCTATCTCCTGCGCTCTCTGGCGCACAAGACCAGGCCTGCCCTTGACGCTGCGCAGACTCTCACTGCTGGAGCTGCGTGTAAGTGTGGAACCACGAGGAGAGGAGGCTGGTGTAAGCAAACCAGAGTCCACTACCCCTATCAAGGCCTCGTTGATCAATGGCAACACCAGAGGCTCTAAATGCACTTGGCGGTGGCATGGTGTTGAGGACTTGGCTAAATCTCCTGCAACACAAGAAAACTCTTCTTCACCAGTGTAAAAGGAGATCTTTTTGGACATTTGGCATGTGTGCAAAGGCTTCAGAGGTGACAAGTGTTCTTGGGTTAATCCAGAAAGTCTCTCTAGTCTTTCTGCGTGGCGGCGAACTAAGCCAGACTTTCTAAGCTGTACGAGAGTTTCCTGTTGTTGATGTCCTGGATAGGCCAGTGCAAGCTTCTCTTGAGAATCCAGCTTCATCAGTTTTGGCAGAGTCTCAGAAAGGTCTTCAGCTGTATGTATCTTACCCTCAGACTTTTGAGGTTTAACCTTTTGGTCACAATGAGTTCCAGGCAAGAGAGCACAGTTGGCACAATTACACCAGGGCTCAATCTGACCCGCTGGGGACACAAGATCCTCAGGGGTAGCCTGGGCAGAAGAGACTGAAGTACTTAGGATCCTGCTAGGACTCCAGTTAAGGCAAAGAGTAGCGAGGGAAGGAGATAACTTTTCCATGGATTCACAACAATCAACAGCTTCAACCAGTCTATGTGAAATACAGTCCTAAATGAAAACAATGACAGTCTTAAATATGTTGTTATTTTAAAACATCTGATTGTAAAATGACAACAGCATACTCACTGTGGGGTTGGGTAAGGTGCTCAAAAAGTTGTTGTTGTTTGAGTTGTCATTCATTGCCGCTAGGTCCATCCCATTGCCATCACCGTCTCCTTCTGCTTGTTCACCTTCTCCTTTGTCTGGCTGCATAAGCACCTCCATTTCTGCTTCTTCTTTTTGTACCTCTTCTTCATCCTCCTCTTCCACCGTACTACACTCTAGCCTCTTCCGCAGTTCCTCCAGCGGCTCAGCTCCGCGGCTGCCTGTTTGAGCAGAGGTGCATTCAGCTGAGGGCCCAAAGTGTGAAAGGGGCAGACCCTCATCGTCCAGTAATGCGTCCCGCTCCACATCTTCAATCTCTATGAACACTCTTTCCATGCCCAGAAGAGGAGGTCCACGCACTGGGGTTGAGGGTTCACTATCAAGTGCTGAGTCTGAGAGTCGGCGAAAATAATAACTGTTATAGGCTGGGTCGATCTGTAAAGAGACAGTGGGGCGCGGCAGACAGGCAGCGCCTTTATCTGACAGAGCTTCTTCACAGCTAGGAGACATGGACGGCTCCGGCATCACATGGTTTCCCTCGTCTGCACCACACTGACCGGTCACCGGCATCCCTTCGACCATCTCACAGTCCAAGTCTGGCTGCCACAGCTTATTGTGTCGCTGTTTACTGAACAAATGTAATCAATGTGAGTGCCACCCTTTCAAACATATTATTAGAAGGAAAAAAGAAGCAGAGTAAAACAGTCTTTACCTGGCATCCAAAATACCCTCATACTCTGCTAGCTGTTTCATAAAACCAGCATTGGGACGTGTAATACTTCGTTTTTGCTTAACAAAATTGTAAGATTTCTCGAGTGACCAGCCATATTCCTTCATTGCATAAGCAATGACAGTGGATGCTGATCGGCTCACACCCATCTTACAATGTACAAGACATTTTGAGTGATTCTTTCTGTAAAGAAGAATTCCACTTTACTTAAAAAATATATACACCGGTATATATATTTGAGTGAGATATTTCCAGTGTGGAAAGGTTACTTACTTTGCTTTGACGATAAAGTTGTACGTGTCATTCCAATGAGCCAAGAGGTCAGTGGAGTCTTCATCATAGACTCTTATATTGTGATAATTAAATGTCCCTGGAAAGAAGTTGTCAATCTCCCTAGTGACATTGAGAATATATCCCACCCTAAATAAACGAAAAAAAGTGTAATTACAACTGTACTGAACAAAATATCATGCATATGGGGCCAAATGATGAAAAAACCAACTCTGTTTCTTTAAGCTCCTCCAAATTAGAGGCATTCCATTCAGAGCCCTATAACCAAACAAATATAAATTGAGATATGTTACAGATGCATTGTTGTAATTTACTTGAATATCAATTGTCTGACATTATTAGTCCAGTTCCTACCAGGTAAACATGATCAAAGATGAGACTTGCTTTGTCCATCTGACCCAGGATCAGCAGCATTTCATTGTCAATATACTCTTTATATTCTTTGAGGTTACAGTTCATGTGTTGCTCCAGCTCTGTGCGGATCTATTGGAAGGACACATTTAACATATGCTGTTAAATTGGCAAAATGTATTTCGAAGTGTCAAGATGTTTATTCTTCACCTGTTTACAAGTCACGTTCTCCAGATCCTGGCACGTCATAACGCTTCTGAGTTTGGATTTAATAAGACACTCTGTTCTTTCCCTCTGTGTAGGCCTACCAAAGGAAATGTATCACTTAAGTTGTGTGGGTGTCTCAGCAGTTAAAACATGGTGTGTAAAGTACAGTGCTGCATTTACTTGTCGTCAAATATAATCGGCGAATCGGGTCTTGTCGTCTCCAAATCCTTCATGGTATTCCACTCGTTGATGCAGCTCTGTTCCGATGAAATGCAACTGTCATAGTAGCCCGTCCATGTGAGCGCCATTCCTCCCGGGAAATAGTTGAACCTTCGTGACACCTCGCATGCTTTGTGCAACACCTGGAGCGCAGACCTACATTTGGAGATATTTGGAAAAGCAGAATTCACAACGCAAAGATACATTTAAAAAAATATAGTACAGCACATAGTACAAACCAATGCATTTTAAGATATATTAGTTTAATTGTTTAATATTTAGCTATTTATTTTCTGTCTGATAAAGGTGTATGCTAAACATTTGTACACACATTGCACCAGCAGGTGGCAGAAATACCCATTTTTGAACATCTCTATAAATATTACTCACCACATTGCCTGCACGGAAACAGGTTTGAAGACATGAGTCCTATTTGTTGTGCTCACTGTGAAGCCCCTGTGGAGAATGGAAAAAATAAATGGTGCATTTGATTTACAACTGAAGTAGTCTAAATGTTTAGTGAGAAACATACCCATCTCCATCCAGATGAATCTTGGCATCACTCCACAAAGGTAGAACCATGCCAACTGAACAGCTTTTACTGTCGGACATAGAAAGGTAAATAAACACAGTCTTGCTTTTAACACTCATAGAAAAAACTTTCATTTCAATACCAGTCTCTGTTGGTAAAGTCGATTCCCAGTAAGATGTTTTCCTCCGTGTCCTGTCGGCCACTGGTGTACACGACAACCATGTACCTCACTCGGTCAGACCATGCGCTCTCCAGACGCACCGCCTACGCACATTCAGTTGTAAACCATTGTCTGGTTCAGTTTGTCACAGCAGTAACAATCACATACTTCATCATAAGTGCTGTATTAATGTAACAGGCTATGCTGTTGTTAATGCACAAAATAAATGTTCTGAAGAAATTTGGCACAAACTTTAAATGTTTCACATGAACTAATAATTGTTTCAGTGCAGAGTAAAATAAATGACCAACATGACAAATCAAGTCTTTCAAAAGTATTTGAATGATCAGCTGTTTTTACTGCTAAAGTTCTGTTTCCAATTTGAAGAAACACCATAGAAATTTAGTAAGTTACACTTGCCAAATGTACCACAAGGCATATTTAACTTTTAATGTTAAAGTTGTATTGATTTTTAATACAATTATATTTTATTAGGGCAGGGATTTGGCCATTAAAAACATCATAGATTCATATTCTTTCATACTTTAGAGTTTATATGTATGTGGACATTCATGTCCTTAGGGTCCTGAGCGTGACTTTTTAAAAAGGTAAATCATAAAAATGATGAAACATAATTAAAGTGAAGTAAACAATACTTAAAGGGGAACAGTGGTTTTCAAATGATGCGAGACATTAGTTTTTGAGCAGTGACCTTGGGTATTTTTGTTGGTCTGACCCACCACAACAAGCCCAGACTCCATTAGAGCGCTTGAAAAATATATTAACCACCCTTGTTCAAGCTGTGCTGTATATTTTTTCTTTCTCACCAGTTTGATTCTGTCCTCTGAGCGGAGAATATTTATCATCACCTGCAGGTGCTGGGGAAGATCACCTGTTGAGAGACAAAAAGCATAGTTACAAAAGAAAACGTGCCCACACCAACCTGACCTTTTGCATAATCCTTCACAATGGATAAACTAACATTAATGTCTGGCATAAATTCCACTGTTACCAACGCAGAGGTTGTTACTGTGTACTGGATCATGGCCTTAATCTGCCTAATCTACGTATAAGTCTGGGGTCTTCACCTGCCTCACCTCAGATAGTAACATCTGCTGTCATGTTGATATTGTTCAACTTATCTCTTTTAATTCTAAGATAAAACATTTAAGCTCAGGATATAGACAAAATTACCTGCATGCTTGTACTGAGGATGAGTTTTCTGGTTTGGATGACTGCTGCCCTGCTGCAGGAAAAGGGCAGCCCCCTTCACCATGAAGAAGCTCTCACTTAGACTACCAAACAAATAAAAGGGACAAAATATGTAAATGTGGTTAGTAGGGCTATTACATTTTAATGTTACAATTATTGTGAGATTATTATTATGAGAAAAAACATCAAGATTTAACAATTATTCACAATTATCAAGACTGTGACCAAACAACTGTCAAATTTAAATTTTCTTTCTTGTTCCTCACGTTGGGAGCAGCGTTACAAATGTTACTATCTGCCAGATAAAATAAAGTTCTTTACATTCAGGTCTACTTTTAGGACAAAAAAAACCCCAAAAATATTAAATATTGCTTCTAAAATTGTCAAATTGTTTTATTTTTGTTTTCTGATTATATTGTGACCTGAATCATCATGGGTATTTATTAACCAAATAATCTTGACATCCCTTGTGGTTAGTAATCTGAACCATGAACATTTTCTTGATGCGCATTTACACTTTTTGACAAAATGTCACACCAAATTATAATGTAAGTATACAATGTAATTCTGGATAACCACAGGGGTCACCCATCTGTCTCGTTTATTCTGCGGGCAATGCTTCTATTCAACTTGGCAGGCCTTTGCTGACTTAGTGTTGAACAAATCGAAGTACAGTAATACTAAATAATTAACCGGAATTTTTTGCAATGTTCCACACCCAAAAAAACTGCTACGCATTTAAAATCTGAATAATAGATTTTCAGATCGTGACCAAACATGGCCAAGAAAAAATGTTTTTTGCCTTCTAATTTCCCCAAATATATTCAGAGTTGGCCAGTGCACATATTTGTAGCAACAATGCATGACACTTTGTGCACCCATCACCGCTGAAACAAAACTCAACAAGAGCTTTTGTCACCACTTTCTGAATTTTGAGTACAAAGAAAAGCTAGTCCTCTGATTGATAGGACTACAACAAAATGTTAGGAACAAGACTTTTAAGTGGTCAAATCTTGAATGGAAAAAAGTATGTACAATATTATACATTTTAAACATGAGCAGCAATGAAATACAGCAGCATGAGATAATCAAGTACCGTAGTTAGTGTCTATATTGAGTCACAGAAGTTAGGATTTGAGCTGTAGAGGGTCAAATAGCTCATGTTTACCCCCTAAAAAATAGGTACTGATAATATGTTTCATCACTCATATATCGAATGTTGAGGTAATAATTGTGACAGGCACATCGACAATAACACTTCTAACACTAACATTAACACATAGTATAATCTACTGGTTTAATGTAATGTTTCATTTTAGATTAAATTAATTAGTAAAACTAGACTTACATATGATGAATCTCGCGCTGGGTAAGTACAGCATTTTCTACAAAATATGGTAACATCTTCATTATGCCTCTTTGGATGGGTTCAACAACCAAATGCATCCTGTGTATGGAAACTAAGCTGCTCTTCCTGAACAAAAACTCCTCTTCATCATCTATGTCACCGTAAGAAAAGTGGAGACAAGAGATACATCTGTGTGTCGGACTTCAGACTGACAAGCTGCTTGTTCTCATTAGTGCTGCTCAGTGGATCAGAGCGGTCAGATGGATCTGCTTTTCCGCTCTAGTTTGAGCCTCCACCTGCTGCCTCTGGCTCACAAACGCCACAAGCTTATTCAGTTGTACTTTGTTTTGCTTTCTAAATATAGTTTTGCAAAGCAAATATATTTACTTTATAAAGAGTGTGTTTTCTCATCTTTGGCATGATTTCAAATCATCTGACCATGGTTTTAAAAATCTGTTTAATTTCAGTTTCCAGGCAGATACTACCCTTGAAACCATGGACTACTTCTAAACAATTTTATATAATTAATCATAGCCCTAAAATGAATCATGGGCTCAGCACTTTCTTTAATACAACAGACCAATAAAGCAACAGACACTACATTTATACATAAACACGCTCAAACGTGAAGAAGACCCCATATACTAGAACTCACCACCAAACGAGAGTGAAAGTCACTCTTTGAGAGAGCCGTGGCATTTGTTTGGAGCTACGTCAATTTGACTGCAAACCTCCCCAGCACATGATAAAGGTCCTAGCTCAAGAAGGCCATCTGCAATGAAGCAGAGATGTGATCCTGTGCATCTTGCACTGGAAAGCAAACACAGCTCCTGCACCGGGCACACAAGGCCTGCTCTGACCACAAGGTCCAGGACTCCCGCTCACACCCCCAGTGGAAACATACAGATCCACAAAGCACAGGACAGTGGACAGGTTCAACAAACTCTGTAAAAGAAGTACCTAGACGTAACTACAGGCTTACCTCTGGTTCGCCCGCCTTTCATCGTCACTCCCAAAGTCCTGGAAAATATAATAATACAGATGAATTGCCTTTATTGTGTTTTTTTTAATGTGTGTATCTGAACACTAACACAATTAAATATACCTAATTCAACAACTGTTTGTAAAATGTGCCATTATATGTTTGTTTCGTGCAATACATGCCAATATAACAACGACAAAACATTTGATTTATAAAGTGCTTTTCAAGACACTCAAACAAAAAAGAACTGTACAAAGGGTTAATAGCCAATCCCTTCTTTCATACAATAATACATGCCCGTTAGTTCAAAAATTAGGATCAGTCAATTAGCTCGCTCTCTTGTTATTCAAGTTCGTTTTAAATTTAGCTATAAATACCATAAGATTTGTCTGAAGTATTATGAGCAAGATGAGGCGATCCTCTTTGTATTGAGTTGGCAGATAGCGCCACCACCTGGTAATAAGAACGGGGCGTCACTAAACCAAATAAATAATGTTAACATTAGGCCTTTTGTCTTATCTGTTGGTTGTATAAAAATCAATCTTCTTTGGTTATTATACCACAGGGCCATGTAATCAGTCATTCTCAGAGCTCTCGTAAGCTAAAAGATAAACCAGCTTCCCTATTCCTTGCCTGTGTTGTACCTTCCGTGATCAACATTAAAGTTGTATTATGGCAAAAATAGTCAATACACGTAAAAGTCAAGACAAGAAGACGTAACATTTATAATCTACCATCCTCGGCGCATAGTGGCTAGCACTAGCATAACACGTTAACTAACGGTGCTAACGGTGAATTAGCTTCTGTCAGCGGGCCCTACAAAGCAGCATCTTGCACTGCGACCACCTCCCCGGCTAAACCGAGCTTCTCCTCGGTGTAAAGCAGACGGACTGACCTCCCCCGCGGCCGTGGTGGCAGTGCTGGCCGAGGACGCAGCACTGGGAGTCGGTGACCGCTGCAGAGTAACCAGCGCCATGGCGGAAGCTGAGGATGCGCCGCCAAACACCGGTGCACAGCGCCCAGAAGCGAGCTGCAAGTGCAGGGCTAAACCATGTACAGTCTGTGGGCAAAACCAACGACTCAGTGCGGCCACTACGGCTCCAGGGGTGTCCCGTACCCCCTGTACCCCCCCGTACCCCAGGTTATATGTGTCATACCCATGATCTGTTATATTACACAAAACATACCCAAAACGCCCATTCTAGCGGGATGGGACAGCACAGGGACAGCACTAATACCGGGACAGCACAGGGACAAGGACAGGGGCAGGACAGGGACAGCACTAATACCGGGACAGCACAGGGACAAGGACAGGGGCAGGACAGGGACAGCACTAATACCGGGACAGCACAGGGACAAGGACAGGGGCAGGACAGGGACAGCACTAAGACCGGGACAGCACAGGGACAAGGACAGGGAAAATACTAGGACCGGGACAGCACTGGGACAGGGACAGGACAGGGACAGGGGCAGCACAGGGACAAGGACAGGGGCAGGACAGGGACAGCACAGGGACAGCACTAGGACTGGGACAGCACAGGGACAAGGACAGAGGCAGTACAGGACAGGGACAGTGACAGGGACAGTGACAGTGACAGTGACAGTTTGGTCACCAACAGCTCCTTCAATGTATTGTGGACCCATTCATGACATTAAAGATTTTCAGTTCTTGTTAAAAACAAAAACAAAAACAACAACAACAACAACAACAACACACGCACACACACACACACACACCACCAAAAATAACATAAAAGCATGTTTGTTTTTCTTACACAGTACATCTTGCATCTGCACAAAATTGCAGGTAGTTTCCCACCTTCTGAAAGTTACATGTTGTCAGTTCAAGATAACGTATAACGGCAGAGTAAATTAGATACATTACTTTTGTGGTTGGTAAATAAATAAATGACCACTGGTCACGTGGTTGCGATTGCAGATCAGACTCCGCCTTCTTTCCCACTGAACTCACGAAGGACTTTTAGTGACAACTTCTGCAGAAAAGTTGCGGTTCTTTTGGTAAGTTGTAAGTGTGAACTTATTTTTACTTTACTTTATGCAACATTGTGTGTCTGAGGTTGGTATTTTGAAAAAGTCGTCGTAGCTGTTAGAACATTCTCGTTTTTCTTGGCACCGCCACCTGTTCATAGCGCGTACGACAGGTTTTTACGATCTTCGAATTTTGACTCTATTTAGTGTTTTTATACCTGTTGTACATATACATTTTAGTTTACACCAATCGAGTTGGTATTTGTGAAGAAAAACGTTGAAAAATCGAGTCAATGTTTATGCATAAATTACTCAATAGAAACAGCTTTTTGACTCTCTAAACTTTAATTCAGCAAAATAAAGGTGCTCTCATATATTTTTATTTGTTTAAAAAAATAAAAGAAAAATATAGTCATTTGACAATAGATAAGTTTTCACCCAGCGTTTGAAGTAAAATTATAAACCTCAAAAATGTGCTATTCTGTGAAAATCTTAGCACTTATATTTATATTATATATTTTAACTGTATTCTAATTCAATGAGTAGTCCAACCTACCATAGGCACTTCAAGAAGCCTTCCAAACAAACATATGGAGGCTGTGGTTTGCAGTAGGAATTTGAAGGACATTTCCTTTTGAAGTAACAACTTTTCAAGTCAATATATCAGTCATCATTTTGTGTCCCACAGAAATCCAGCATGCGTGTGGCCATAATCGGAGCGGGAGTCATTGGGCTGTCCACAGCTCAGAGCATTTATGAACATTTCCACTCTGTCATTCAGCCTCTGACAATTGAGGTTTATGCTGACTGTTTCACTCCACTGACCACTAGTGATGGAGCGGCTGGCTTCTGGCAGCCATATCTCTATGATGATGGGAAAGTGGAAGAAACGTGAGTTGTAGCTACATTTGTAGTTGTTTCACTGTGTCAAATAAATAATATATTTTATTTCTTCAGTAAGTGGAATAAAGAGACGTTTGACTACTTGCTGAGTTTCATCAAGTCCCCAGACAGTATAAAGATGGGCCTTTTTCTACAATCTGGCTACAATGTGTGCTTTGAGCCATCACCTGTGAGTAGTGTGGACTTGAATCCATTTGACCTACTGATAGATCACTTTATCTTGCACAACAATAGACTCGGATGCAGTATTGTAAAAAATATATAACCCAAGTTTCAGTTAAAATTTAACAGAAAGTAGATCTTTGACGCGCCGCCCTCTTCAACTATTTTATGATCACTGCTAAATGGATCACAACAACAGACCTTCCACAACTGAGATTTTGTATGTTGTTCTTGTTTGCAGGAGCCTTCTTTTAAAGATATAGTTTTGGGTTTTAGAGAGCTCAACAAGCGCGAGATGCAACTGTTTCCTGGATATAAGTATGTAGACAAATAAACTTGCTACTGTGTGCTGTTGTGCCTTTAGGCAAGACACGTCACCTGCCTTGCTTAGTATGAATGTGGCTTGTGTGAATGATTGGTGTTGGTCGGATGGTGCAGATTGGAAGCCTTGTTTCTGTCGGCCTACCCAAGGGCAGCTGTGGCTACAACATTGCTTACCACCTCAGAGTGACTCTATAATGCAATGTAAAGTGTCCCTAAAACCTCTCTATAATAGTGTTTTTTGTATTATTGTTGTTTTCATTAGTATCACATAGTTACTGTAACTAATCTATTTCATTATTTTACTAACCATCTTTAAATTATGTAATACAAATGTGCTGTGCATCTTGGGTGGGTTTTTCTCACACATTTTCTAACATTTTAGACATGGCTGGTTTAACACTGCGATGATGATTGAGGGCAAAACCTACCTACCTTGGCTAATGGACTGGTGAATACCTTTTTCATAATTTTGTTGACAATAATAATAACAATATAAGATACATTCCCATAATGGATTTTTTACTTTTTTTAGGCTGGAACAGAGAGGTGTGAAATTTCATCACAGAACAATTGAATCATTTAAAGACGTTAGTATTATATGAGTATTAATGACTATAGTTTGTCTCACATTTCTTTCTTCAGTTAAACCAGGAACTTTCTATGGCACACAAAAATACTGTGATAAACACTAATGTTAAAATTGTGTGTCACTTGGTGGTTAACAGGATCCTAATGCCATACTGTGAAACATTCAAAAGAAATTACATTTTCTTAAGACAAGCAGGTGAGGAGCCTTCACCCGAATTAATTCAAATTAGTAAACTGTATTTTTATGTTTTTTAACCTTTCCCATATATTTCTTGCAATACAAAACAGCCAAAATCTAAATGTAAAAATCTGTGAAGATCCTCAGTCATTCAGACAAACTGTGTATTCATTTTGTCAATTAATTCAGGACTATTCAAGACAAAAATATGTATTTGTAAACACCAATAATGATTAATACTGATCATTTGATCCTGTCAGAATCCAGGTAATGTCTCTCTTTATGGGAATAATGCCCCTTTTCACTAATTGTGTTATTTGAGCAGCATGACCTTTTTACTGAATAGGTGTTAACTTGTCTTGTGTTAATAAAATGTATAAAAACCTGCGTCTTTACAGTGAGTGAGCTTGCATTTCCACTTAATTAAAATATTCAAAAGTTCTGTTAGACCTGGAGGAGCCTCCACCTGTTTCTTTAGATGGAAATGTTCTTTAGCGATAATATTCCACAGTATGGCATAGTGGAACCATGGTTACTTTCCACCTCCATAAATGTACACAATCGCACTTTAAGTTGAGCTATAACATCATATCAATAGATGGCAGAAATTGGAGTGGACGTCATTATCAATTGCACTGGAGTGAGAGCTGGAGAACTCCAGCCAGACCCTGAACTTAAACCTGGTCGTGGGCAGATTATAAAGGTAAGTACAAAATGCTCTTTGTATTAATAAGTTTATGGAGACTTAAAGACAGCAGTGTTTGTGACTAGGTTGACGTTTGCTCTCTTAAAGGTTGATGCTCCATGGCTTAAGCACTGGGTTATCACCCATAACTTTAACACAGGAACATACAACTCACCCTACATAATCCCAGGGTAAGCACCGGTATACACAACATGAGACAAGACTAGAACAAACACCAAACACTTGATTTTGCTGTTAAGTTGAGCTGTTTTGCTGTTGTTTAAGTTGATCTTTTTCTGCAGAAGTCGACTTGTCACTGTGGGTGGTTTGTTTCAATTAGGAAACTGGAACGAGGCAAATAATTCCATTGATCACAAGAACATTTGGGAAGCGGCATGCCAGCTCGAACCTAGTCTCAAAGTATGATAATCATATTTATATTTTTAATTGTATTTTTTGGGCATTTATTTAGAGGCTCATTATTGGGAAAAAATATAATCTCGTAATTACGAGATATCAATCATACATTAATTTAATGAATGTAATGAGCTTCTATAGGAAAATGTAAATATTGCTCAATAAAGCATTCTTTATTAGCGATCCACTTTCTTGCAGCATGCAAAAATAGTGGAGGATTGGTCTGGACTTAGACCTTATCGCAGCAAGGTGAGGCTGGAGAGAGAGTCTGTGCAATGTGGACCATCTAAAGTAGAGGTAAATTACTCTGTGAACAGTTCAAATATATTTTTGACAAAAGTCTGAGCAATACTTGACATGTTATTTATAATGTAGGTGATACACAATTATGGGCATGGAGGTTTTGGATTGACCATTCACCGGGGTTGTGCTGAGGAGGCTGCCAGGCTTTTTGGACAGATTGTAGAAGAAAAAAGAAATGGTCTGAAAGCTCGTCTGTAACTCTTTAGTGTCTTTTACAAGGCAACATATGAAAATTGGTTAATGATTAACCCTAAGTAAGCTAATAAATATCATTATAGCAAATGACAGCCATCACGGAGAATGAAGAATGGGCAATTGTATTGATTTCAATATAATGTTTAGTGTCATTGTACACAATTACATGAACTGTTTTGACAAAAATGTGTGCACACTTAACTCTAAAAAACACATGTTTCAATCAAATGACAAAGCTAGGTTTTGTTAGAATTGTTGCTCTGTAAATGTACGGTATGCATGTTTCATAATACTTTATTGGGTTGTAACAGTTTACTAACACAATGTTGAAATGAATTATTATGACTGTTAACACACCTACACAAAGTCAAGAAAACACTAATACACAGTAAAACAAATATAGCTATCAATTTTACAAAACTCACAAACAACATTATTATTCCAATGTATAATGATTGAAATAAAATGTGCTTTAACATTTGAGGTATGGATATTTCCTATGTGTACATCTTTCACAATAACACTTTATCATAGGCTTAAAATAAAGACAAACTACTGTACATATTAAGGCCCATACAAGATAATTTGCCTGAAACATTTATCCTATCTCTATTTTTACATCAGAGTAAAATTCATAGATACTTCAAGTAGAGATAAGAAAGTGCTAAGGGTTACAGCATAGACCTGTTCACCCAATGTGCAAACAAACAGATTATATGAAAGCCACAAGTGCAGCTCTGTGAGGAAGTAACATCTTTCAGAAGGTTTTTATTTTTTTTCTATATTGTCCTTGTCATCCATTGAACTCATGGTACATGGGAGCTTTATTCTGGGCAGTCGGAGCTGGGGGGAGGTACAGTTTCTGGACTGTGGGGCGCAGCACAACCTGTCATCTCCTGTCCCCACTCGCATTGGCTGGACTCTTGAAGGCCCCTGCCAGTCGTCTCGATTGGCAAAGCACAGGAGGCTATTGCAGCAAAAAGGCAGCAGCAGCAGTATACTGATAGAGCGAGGTACACAGAGGACTCTAACATCACCTGGAAGATGGAAGTATTTTAAAAATGATTTGATGGGACAGTGAAAACAGAAAATACAGTGCAGTTGTTACCTGAGCAACAAAGGGTGTAATGAGAGCACCGACTCTGGCCATTCCACTACTTGTTCCTAGTCCCAAGGCCCTGGTTGCAGTGGGGTACACCTACAGAGTAAATGTTGTTATTCTGATTGTTAAAATGAATTACTAGCAAGTAGCAAGCATTGACTTAGAATCCACCTCTGGAGTATACACATAAGCAGCCTGGAACCCCCCAGAGATAAATGCTCTGGCAATGAAGATCAAGACAGTCATGGCTGTCCTATAACAGAAAAACAAAGTCAAACAAGAGCTAAATCTCTGCTTTTAACTGTGTATTTATTATGTTTGTCTTTACCTCCCTACACATCCATAAAGAGGAATTATACAAAGAATGAATATGAAAAAGCACAGTGCCATAGTTTTTCTTCTTCCCAGTCGATCAATAGCCCATATTGTCACCAGCAATCCTGCCCAACAAATAATTAAGTCAATGTTTACAATATCTGTTTAAATATGTAAGATATGTAAGAAATGCATGTTTTACATTTTATGTAACATGCGACCCCGAAAGGGAACAAGCGGTAGAAAATGGATGGATGTTCACATAACAAAATATCACAATGCAATGTGTAATATTTACCTGGGAATTCAGAAAGTGTTGTCCACAAAAGGTCTTTATAGTCATCTGAATTAAGATATTTACACTCCAGGTTGCACCTTAGCTCCCTCTTATTACTTTTTGACACTAGAGGGAGACACACAACAAGAGGAGGATTTCACAGTCACATTTTATATGATTTACAGGTATAGTTTTACAGTAATATATTTGCACAACAACTACTGTCTATACTGGCAACAAAAACAAAAAGTGTCAAATTACTTCCGCATACGCCGCCCTCCTGAAACAGTTCTGTGGTGAGCAGCACTAGTCCATAATAGGAGAAGGCATTGGCAAACCTTAATAATTTGAAACACAAACTACATATTAGCTTAGAGTATGTAGTGTGAAAGTCATATGGTGAGTTTTTATACCAAATAAACCAAAGCAGAACTGTGGTCCAGCGAAAACGCGTTGAAAATAGATCAACAAATTTCCCACGATGCTCCTATATTGGGGGAAAGAATCTAGTAATTATCATGAACATCACCATTGTACTAGGAATGGAAAGCCTACCATTACCTGCCTGGCAGCTATTAATTTTCCCAGTGGCATTGGTACGTTATTCTCTGTGGCAATGCGTTTTAGAGTGGCCAGGGCCTTTTCTTGATTCCCTGTCAAGACATCATATCGAGCACTTTCGGGTAACCACTGTCAATCCAAAAGAAGAGAAAAGGGAACATCGATTTATATGCTTGCATCTGGAAGCTTAACTATTATTTTCCATACTCACAAAACTAAAAACAGCAAAAATGAAGAGGGGAATAGTAGAAAAGCCAAGGAGCCAGCGCCAACCAAGAGTGGGCATTACCAAGATTGCCAGAAGCACTTCAAATACAGTTCCTAATGCCCAAAATATCTGTAAAATTATATGATGTTTGTCATGAAAAGCATAGTCATAAGGGCTACATATCAATACAAAAATGTTGCACCTCAATTAATAGAATGCATGTGGCTCGTGACCTCATTGGCAGAAATTCAGCATAAAGAGTCACTCTATTCAAAATGAAGAAGCAACATTAAACTCAGCCAAACGGATCTTTGGAAAAGGTTAGTATATATTGCTTACGACTGTGGGGCGCCTCCAATACCAAAACCCACCAAAGCCCGTAGGAATAAAATCCAGGCATAAACTGGTGCAAATGCACTGATCAGACCATAAAACAAAGTCCACAAAACACTCATTGTCAGACCCTGTGTAAGCATTATTCAATTAGAGTTGGTGTGACTTCATTATACACTTGTCACTTGTCATGTGCACTTACTGTCTTTCTGCCATATTTGTCAGATATGTTTCCCCAAAGAGAAGAGCTTATCATCATTCCGATAAAGACGGCCTGTTTTAATTTTTAAACATTTAAAATGTTTAAATCTTGTTTTTAAGAACATAAATAAATAGAGAGAACTCTGGAAGGCCATTACCGATGTGAGTAATGCCACTTCAAGACTTGGAAGCCTCCACTCACAGTGAAGTTGTGGGGCCAAGATACTAAGAATCATCATCTCCATAGCATCAGCCATCTGATAGAAAATGAAAGACCAAGTTACATTGGTAATGCATTCCTGTACATAATGTAAGAAATGTGTCTTACCCATGCTAGGCCAGTCAAAATAGAAAGTTTCCATTGAAATGTCCCAAACCCAATGGCCTCTACGGCATCTTCCACCATGAATGTATCTGTAAGGAAAAAATAACATGGGCCTATTTGATTCCAAAAAAGAGAGTAATATGTTTAAACTGTACCATCAGTTGGGTTGGCAAACTCGCGTGGAACCGGCGGTCCATCTGCACATGCCACAAACTCCGAAGTGGTTTGCCCAGCAATCTGAACAACCTGCTCCTGCGGCTCAGCTCCATCTTCAGTGCGTGTGCTGTCCCCCGTGTGACGAAATCGAACAACTCTACAGAAATAACTTTTGCACCTGAGGTAATCTGAGCAAACTCCATGGTGGTCCCTGGCATTGTTTCTTAATTCTGGATGCTTAGAAGTAAGTAGGTGTCTTATTATTTAGAGAAGCCTGTAATTTCTTGCATGGGGTTAGATTACATAGTGTGAGAAGTCTTGGTATCCTCACTTTAATTATAGTAATTATAAGGAAGAACCAGACATTCAAAATCGGTTCGTTTTATATATCAATGATAAAGCAGCAAGAAGTGGTCACAAAATACCACATTTAGTGCACTGTTTTTGGATTTGGATTGCATTAGTTAAGCTTTCAATGACGATCACGTCAACTTGATTACAGCCCAGATCAAATCAATCAAGTTGAGAATTATAGGACAAAGCTTTGTTCGATCTATATTTAATTAAGTTGTCTCATTTCACTCACACAATAATTTCAGACCACTGTTCATACTTCTCAAACATATAGATATACATTACTATTTACTGATGCAATTGCCCATATATTCTCTGATCAAACACGCAAACTGCTAAGTAGCTGTGGAGGCGTTCGTTTTTATCACTACTAAACACTATAAACATAACCATGCACATAAATATGCTTACGGTAGTTGACGAAGCTGGAAAAGATCATCGTCCATTTTACTGTTTATTGATAGACAGTTTGGGCACCATCGTTGTTTTGTTAGACGACGAGATTTTAGCTTTCAGCACCGAGGAGAGCTCCGCGTGCGCGGTGACAGCCAATCACAAACAGGCGTCACGGTCCACGCACTCGCTGGAATGCACTCATGCACAACACAATTGGCTCAGGGAGGACCTTATTCTATTTATATCAGTGAAGATTTATTGAGGATTTTACTACCGTATGTATAGGTGTATATAATAGGACTACGTATTTTATACAGCGTTTATACCAACAAAGACAATTCATGAAAACATATGTGTAGAAATACTTTTTGGGATGAAACACATTTGTTTGTGTTTTTTTTTTAAGTGTACAGCATAGTATGGACTGGTTGTAAACTGCACAAAGTATTGGGTGGTGTTTTATGTCGTTTTATTTACAAATATTTAGTGGTCCGTTACTCAAATGTTCCGCCTGGAAAAACGTCACTGTAAAAGAGTTCCGCTTTGAAAGTAGGATGTCGTGGTGTAGACCCAAGAGCACAGATAAGCTTATTGTCCAGTTTCTTGGCACTGGATACTTAGTCAGGTAAATTCTGTCCTTGGCATACACAGTTAAAAGCTGATTGGAAGTACTTGGGTTTAAGGGTCACGAGGCCGATGTGCTCTTCAGTCTGTTCACTCAAACAACCGCGTAGTCTCCGTTTTGCGTTAAACTTTAAACACCCTATGCTTAATGATTTGTGTTTGTTACCAATTTTAGTATACTTGCTACACACTTGTTTTGATTTGATATGAGGCTAGCGATATATTTTAAAGAATGGTCGAGTGTGCAAGTAAGTTTGTCCAATCCGCTAACAATGGCTCCTCTGCTAGCATGTGTGTGTTATGAATCTATTGACCTCTTTGGTTTGTGAAAGGTGGTAGCAGCTGTTAAGTAATCGATACAACGACTAAAACCTACATCTGAGGACTCATTTCAGACAACACTTTGATTTGTTTTCAGAAACAACATGATCAAACATTGGGGCGTTATCGGGGGGATTGCTGCTGCAATTGCAGCTGGAGTTTATGTGCTGTGGGGTCCAATAACTCTGAAAAAGACGCGAAAGAGAGGTAAGCTAAACATTTTAAACGCACTATATTCGAGTACTTGTCGATTTAGACGCATTTCAATGGCTTGTCCCTTTTCGTTCATCTTAGGAATGGTTCCAGGTCTCTTGAATTTAGGAAACGCATGCTTTTTGAATTCTTTACTTCAAGGTTTAGCAGCATGTCCCTCCTTTGTCATATGGCTTGAGAAGTTTTCCCAGTCAACGTTGACATCCAGGGAAACACGGCTTTCCAAAACTCTTCTTAAACTTCTCAAAGGTACTTCATTATATTAAAGGTGCACTCTGTAACTTTTCTGGTCCTCTGCCACCGGCTTAACTCGATGGAGATCTTATTACTTATGCCTCTGAGGTCACTGGGTCGCCTTTCCAGAAGCAATGGGCTGTTCCACATCTCCAGACCTTGAGTGAGGCTCGGTCATGCAGCTACTGTAAGCGGTGCTTGCATCTCTACATATTTGACCAGAAAAGTTACATAGAGCACCTCTAAAGTGTTGTTATTTAAGTCAATTTTTACCAGTGTTGTATATGCACTGCAGCTCTGTCCAGTGATGAGCCCAGCGAGGAAGACATTCTTGATGCTGGATGCCTCCTGGATGTACTTAGATTGTATCGTTGGCACATCAGTTCATGTGAAGAGCAGGTGACCCAATGTGTATATATTGTGTGTGAATATTTATATAAGTGTAACTTCAAAGACTTCTTCTCTTCTTGTGTTTTTAGGATGCACATGAACTTTTTCATGTTCTTACATCATCTCTGGAGGAGGAGCAGGATTGTGAACCTAAAGTTACACACTTGTTTGATATGCAGTCTCTTGAGGTAAGAGGTTGGCGTTTTAGACAACATGCTTTTCTTTTGTTGTTTCTCTTGACAACAAATGTACCTGTGTTTCTCCACCTTGTTTGTTTTTATTGTTGTTTCTATTCCAAGGTTCCCAAAGTTTGGAGCGCCACACACCTTGATCCAAAGATCCCACAGAGGATGTTTTAGATTTATATTGACTGTAGGCTTAAAACTGATTTTAAGATCAAAGCCCAACAATTGGCTAAATGACTGTAGATGTTTGTACCACAGTGGCTTTTTGAGGACAATAGTGGGTTGATTTGAAGATATGCAAAATTGCATTTTTTTTAATGCAGCAAAAAGGGATGTAAAACAACTTGTATAAACAAGAGTGTCTAGTGATATTTCTGCACTTTGGTGGATAATTTTATAGTTATTTCACAATCGGCTGTTACTTAAACCTCAAGAAACACATGAAAATACATGTTTTACATTTGTTTTAGATTGACATAATATCGTCTGAATATTGTTATACTAAAGTGTAAATATAGAGAAATATATTTTGTCAGTATGAGTGAAATTAAGACTTAATCATATATATTTTGTTTTAGTCTTTACCTCAAGAGGAAGAAAACAATATGGCATGTAGAAGTCGAGGTAAAAGGCTATTTAAAATTTATACTAACAGTAAAGAACAAATACTACTAGTAAAAATGTTTATTTTCCTTCCCACAGCTCCATTACATTCAATACCCAGTTCCTGGAAATATCACCATCCTTTTCATGGACGTTTAACAAGCAACATGTCATGCAAGCGATGTGAACACCAAGTATGTTTGAGTGAAAGTCTTACTTGTTTGTTTGTTGCTCTTCGTAATGCGTGTTGCTTTTTTTAAGAGCCCTGTGCGTTATGACTCATTTGACAGCCTTTCCCTGTCTATACCTTTACCTCAGTGGGTAAGTGTCTATAACTACAGTTTATATCCATATGGGGCATGGGTGAGTTGTAAATTGAGTGTTTTTTATCCTTAGGGCCGGCCAGTTTCTTTAGATCAGTGTCTTCAACACTTCATATCCTCAGAAACCATCAAAGAGGTGGAATGTGAAAACTGCACAAAGGTGCCATCTTGTATTGTCAGTATTATTTGTTGGTATGGCTCAAAACACATCACTAACTTCTATTTTTACAGATTCAACAAGGAACATTAGATGTTCTACATAGTCAAAGAACAACATGTGTCAAACAGCTTAAGCTAGGAAAGGTGAGTAATATTAAAACATGCATACTTTAGTTCATTAGTTCATGCATATTTCGATTTTCTTATTTTTTCCCAGTTGCCCCAGTGCCTCTGTATCCATTTACAAAGACTTACATGGTCAAGTGAAGGCAGTCCTATCAAGAGGCAGGAGCATGTCCAGTTTTCTGAGTACTTATGTATGGACCGCTATAAGCATAGTACATCAACGCAGAGGGCCCTGCTGAGCAAATGTTCTCCACAACGTTTGAAAACCTCTAGTTTAGAAGAGGATTTGACGGTTAAACCCACGGCCAACGGCACTGGTATGTACAGTATGCCTGTAAGATTATGTACATGGTATTTTAGTAAGTTTTTTTTGTTTTTGTTTCTTGTTTTAGAAAAAGAGCATCATAACAACAATAAACCCTTTTCAAATGGGAGCTGTTCTTCTTTGTTTCACTATTCTGCTGGTGTGAGACCGCAACTTAACCTTACATGTGATCTAGGGTAAAATATTGCATTTTTGTGTAATTTTTACTTTTTAAATCTTTGCTTTTACCTTTATGAAAATCTATTCATCATGTATCATTTTTGTTCAGTTCTGCAGAGTATTTATTCCAGCTCACGGCTGTGTTGGTTCACCATGGAGACATGCATTCAGGACATTTCATCACTTATCGCCGCAGCCCGGCCTCAGCGCGCCCTTCCTCACCCTTCAGCTCTCAGTGGCTCTGGATTTCTGATGACTCTGTACGCAAAGCAAGTCTACATGAGGTTCTGTCTTCAAATGCGTACATGCTTTTCTATGAAAGAGTACAAAGACTGAACTTGGGATTGCGTTCTAAGGAGTAAACTTCTACTGGCAAACCCTTTTAACCTTTATGGTCTTGGCATGTCATCAGTTTTACTTTGAATTGGTGAATTATGATTGTAAAACCAGGATGAAAGCCATTGTTGAGACCAGACTTGCACCTTATGAACACTAGTACTTTTTACAAATGGACATCTACTCCAAAGATTATGTACAATGCAGGAACATTTTAACATACCAGTAATTGTTGGTGTCTCACATGAGTGGTAATATTCTGGTTTGGTAATATAGAGCTTTCAGATTTTATACTTATTTTGTTGTAGAGACATTTCAACCCTGATATTTAGGTGGCAAAAATGTAGTAGTGTAGTTTGTATCCTATGATGCAAATAATTTAATACCTAAAGGAACTATATGTACCGGTAGCCTGTGTTCTTAGGGTTAGGTAACCCTGACAGTTAAACAAAGAAACTACAATCTTAGCCTTAGATTAAGGCATGTTTAGGCATAAGGACACGTATCAACTCTGTATGGACAGGCCATGCCTCATGTGAAGGCAGCGCTGAGGTTTAGGTAGTGACCATTCAGATCAGAGTGGACTTTTAGGTCTAAACCAACTGGATTTCAGCTTTGAAACTGGCGACCCTTAAAAATCAACATGACTTATGTAATTTAAGAATAAATCAATGAGTAAAAGCTGTATTTTATTTGTCACAACTGAGGACACAAAGTCATGTAATTTAAAATCCAAAACTTACATATGGTTCCTTTTTAAAATGAAGTACTTTGCAAGTTAAACAGGATATGGTTGACTTATGTTTTTATATAAAGTATCAAGCCAATGCCACATTCAATGTAAATTGTTCCTGTCAAATTACTGTGTTAATTGAAGTGCAGCAGTGTATTGTTTGAGAATAAAGGATGACATAAACAAGATGAATTCATGCTATAGATCGGTATCAATTGGCCAATATTGATAAATTAGGCGTTTCACTTTTTACCACTCATCACAATCCGTCTGAATGTCAGATTAATGCGTGGCATGGTCACTTTCTTGCGAATGGGTAAACTGTGATACCAAAATGTGTTTGTTGGCGGGTTCATGAGGAGTAAGCTGCCGTGAGAAAGCTCCAACTTCACTGGTTCAATGTTTCGGTGGCTGTGTTTTCCTCTCGAGTCTCTGTGCCTGAAAATGAAGTCCCGTGCAGCTCCCAAAGACACAGAGGCAATTGGACAGAGCGGATCCAACTCTTTCTCATCATCCCTGTGCTCACCCATGTGGTCCAACCCATCTTTATACCTGCTTGACAGAAAACGTCATTTAAAAATAATTGGACAGTTTTGATTTGCCTGACTCACCTGTTGACCAAGACAAAGTTGAAAGTTTGTCCTGTCGTTTTAGTGACCGTTTCCCTGATGTGTTCCAAAGTTGGGGTCCATGGACAGGCAAAACGTTTAACCCCGGAGTAAGTGTAGGCAAGGCCAGCATTTCCATAAGTCGCCTGCTTTCTTGGAATGTTGTACACTTTTCCAAATACTTGAACTTGTGCTTCTTCCCCTAACAAAGGGATGCAATGTAATAGTAATAGTTTATTATACAGGCATTTTTGATCATTGACATTAATTTACCTGTTGCATACACAACTTCCTGCTCCAGCTTTCTGAAGAGAATGTCCGCCTCTTCTTTAGGGAATAAAAGAGCGTAGTCACAGTCAAGGGCCTCGGATTCTACTTTTCGCCATGGAACAGGATTGGCAAATTCAGCCAAATCTGTCTCTTCAGTATCAGCACCCTCTTCCTTTTCATCCTTTTCTACTTTGAGTTTCTTTGTTGAATTGTTATTGATAGGTCCTTTTGTTTTCTTCACGCTATCCTATAAAGAAAATAACACTTTATTGGCAGTGGTCCATGCAAAAACATGGTATAGAGTTACTTCAGAGTTAAAAGTATTTTACACAGATTTTAAGGAGTCAAATGCAGTGATAAAGAACTGCTGAATTTCAGTCAAAAGAAGCAATTGATAACTTACATTTCCTAGATTCATGTAGGCTGTATTTCTGAAGTCAAAACCGTCAGGGAAGATGTCATCACAAACGTGCTTAAAAACATGAGGAAACTTTGTACTTGGTTGTGTTCTCAAATGTCATTAAGTACAAGTAAAATATCCACTGTAAAATGTACTCAAATAAAAGTACATATACCTAAAACTATATATACAGTACTTTTACCTTTGTACTTTCAACCGCTCTTTATTGGATACTATTTAATGAGATTGTTTATTTTGTTCTTGTATGTAGGTTATATTTCAAAAACATGATTCGAACATGGCAGGACTAAAACCATCATATGTTTGCTTGGTTCTGACCACCATTTGGGAAATACAGAATTATTATCATCATCTTGAGTCTGTTGTTGACAGACTGCACTTGAACGCGACTCAGGTCATTAGCATATTCCAGCTTCCGTTCTGTCGCTTCTCTGGCGCGAAATCTTCCACGTCGTTTAGTCCTTTGAGATTTTCATGTAAATTAATATTTTAGCGAAGTGGTTTTGACAAAATGATTGGACAGAAGACCATAAACTCATTTTTCTCACCCGTGTGTAAGAAAAGAACTTCTAAAGACCTGAATGAAAATGCAGAGGACGCAAAAGAAGCGGTGGGTTTAGTTTATGTTCTGACAGACCGCTGCACATTTAAAAACGGATCCTTCTCGTGAGCCATTGATTGTAAACTTACCTTTTTAAAAACGCATAGTGCAAGTACTTTGTTGAATTAGAGTTGGTACTTGTTTTTTTAGGCGACAAACATGCAGCCCCGTGTGTAAAACTGGCCGAGCTGCGTTCACAAGCGTTCACCGTTTTCAATAACCAGGACATGTTTGTTGCATACAGGCGATGTTTTCTTAAGAGCGTTTCGATTGTCCCTGTGCCTCTTTCACTCACTCCTTCTTCTACTCGATACACCTCAAAAACAATGCCAAAGAAGCGCAAATGTGACGCGGTGGAGCCTGAACCAGGGCCGTCAGGGGCTGCTCTTTCCCCGGAACAGCTGGAAAGGATCGCCCGCAACAAGAAAGTGGCGCAGGAGAAACTGTGCTCCGGCCTCACGCCCCCAGACATGGGAGAGAGCTGGGGAACAGCCCTGTCCGCAGAGTTTGGAAAGCCTTACTTCAAACAGGTGAGTGTCCGCAGTGTGATCCACAGTCTGAGGTGAAACTGACGTCCCTTGTTTCAGCTCATGAAGTTTGTGTCTGAGGAGCGGGAACGTCACACCGTGACGGTGTACCCCACTGCAGAGGAAGTGTTCACGTGGACACAGACGTGTGACATTCAACATGTAAGTTACTCCTGTTTCTTTTTAAAGCATGGAAAAACTCTTTTTTTTATGGGGGGGTCAGTTCGCTCTCTCAACATAAACTTTCACCTGTAAACAACAAAATTGTCAAATTGGTCAAAGATGTTTTATTATTTCCGTGCATCAATTGGGCTCCTTTAGATTTATATGAAGACTACAACTTTAAAGACTGTTCCCTCAAAATGCATTAGAAACACACATATACACTAAACTTCTAATAGACCAAACGGCAGGATTTGTTGATAACTAATGTGTAGTGTTTTCACTACAGGAAATTTGGCAAAAACTGAATTTGTAAGCACAATTTCAGTAAGGGCTACTAAAATTATAATACGATCATTTATATGTCTGAAATATGTGCAGTTTTGCCCATTGACTATTTTTACTCACAGAATGGCTTAAATACTGTATATGAAAACCGTATATGATGGAAAAACATGTTTCCTTACATTTATGCAAGTGAACAACACTATATTTTTTTTCTTATTCAGTTGCAGTGTCTCGTCTAAACTGAACTGTCACACAAGAAATGTGTTCAGTCTTCTGCAATTTTTCACTTTATGCTTGGCTAGTGTCATAATATTAGATGTTGTTTGGTGTAATTATTCCAGGTGAAAGTGGTGATTCTTGGCCAAGACCCTTACCACAGCCCAAACCAAGCTCACGGGTTGTGCTTCAGTGTGAAGAAGCCAGTGAAACCTCCTCCAAGGTTTACAATTCTACAAAATGTCTCTCTTTAATTGTCTTGATCCAGTGATGTGATGGGTCTCATTGTATCTTCCAGTCTGGAGAACATGTTCAAAGAACTAGCATCTGATATTGATGGTTTTAAACACCCTGGACATGGAGATCTGACTGAATGGGCCAAACAAGGTAGTTTTTGTCAATAGATTTTCTTCCGTATGTGTCCAGAGGTCAATAGTACTCAGTGACATTTACTTGAGTAACTTTTTCAAGAAATTATACTTCTTGGATTATTTTTCTGACTCTACACTTTTACTCTTACTTGAGAATTATTTCCTCTTCCAATTGTAAGTCTAATGAAAGCTTTATATTGACAAATATGTGAACATTTGTGATTCTTGCACCGCTCTCATTTTTTGTGTCTCTTCTATAAAAATACCAGCTTTTGTGCATTATTTAGTGGTTTATCCTTTCAATGTTGAAGTGACTTTACTCTTGGCTCCAGTGTGCTTGTATGACCCTCTTGTTTGTAATCTTAGGAGTCCTGTTGCTCAATGCGGTGCTGACTGTCCAAGCGCACAAGGCCAACTCTCACAAAGACAAAGGCTGGGAGACCTTCACAGATGCAGTGGTGCAGTGGCTCAGCAAGAATCTGACTGGCGTCGTCTTCATGTTGTGGGGATCGTACGCGCACAAAAAGGGAGCTGCTATTAACCAGGTAGATGAAGAATATGGATAAACATGAATACTATTTACCGCATATTGTTTGAATGTAATGTTTTGTAGAAACGGCACCATGTCCTCAAGGCTGTACACCCGTCCCCTCTGTCGGCACACAGAGGATTCTTTGGCTGCAAACATTTTTCAAAAGCCAATGAGTTCTTGGGGAATTCTGGAAAGTCGCCTATTGACTGGAAGGCACTTTAAACACTATATAATGGTTTTATTAACTACTAACTAACACCCTGCATAAGCTTTGTTCACATGTTCATCATGTTTTATATTTACGTACGCATTATTTTGAATTTTATTCAAGTCAAAACTCAAAACTACTAATTTTCTGGGCTGTTCATCTTTGTAAAATCTGTTTTTGTTTGTATCATTCATTAAAGCTTTTATTTTTTGGACCTAAAGAGTTTGTACACTTTCTTTCATCTAATTTCAACTGGCTTTGAACCCAAATGGTGTTTATTATTTGTAATGAATTGGTGTTTTGACCGGGAACCCCAAAATAACCATGAAACACACTTGGGACCCCCACAGCTAAATTAGATAGCTGTCTGTAATAATTTCAACTTCAAACCATTTAAAAGTATGTTTTATTGTGTCAACTATCCTCTGTTTTTCAATTACCGGTAAAGAAAAATAAATTAAATACAGTAATTGGGGGGTAATTTAAGTTTACACATTCTTTTGTAGCAATATTCATAAAGAACACAACATAAGCTCACTAACTCGCTCTTCTCTGTTATGTGTGTTGATAAATGCATTGTCCAAAACACGTCATCGGTCTGAAAATGTCTCTTTAAGACGATGAATACTGGGCGTGGCTTCTTCGCGCGACGCCAAACAGGAAGTGTTGTGCAGCACGAGCTCCACCATGGGTTTGGTTTTGGGGTTTGGGCAGTGAAAGTGTAGCATAGCAGCAGCAGCAGCAGCAGCTTGTGCACAATGCCAGTTCAAAGTGTGCTCGTGCGGGATGCATCCGTCCATTTCAGTCTTCTCCAGCAGTACCTCACGCTCCTCAAGAAATACCCCATACTCACAAAGTCTGTAACGAGGTAGGCGTGTGGTCCCTCCTTCAACAAACATCAACAACGCCTTTATTCCATGTTTTATGTATTTATTTCAAGTGATGATACACTAACACAATCAGCTTACCAATAATATCCAGTTCCAAGTGTTGATTGTTTGCAACGTCACACAGCTGAACTCTCCTGTCCAGTCTTTGTCCAATCAGAAGCTGCCTGTGATCCCTCCCCTTATTAATCGCCCCTTTTAGTTTGCAATTGTGTATTTTTCTGCTTTTTATCTTGTGATATTTTTATACAGTGGCATCCTCTCGGCACTGGCAAATCTTTTATCTCAGATTTTGGAGGCAAGAAAAAAGGCCAGACATGATGCAGCCACAGAGATTGACAGCGCTGGAGCGGCTCGTTATGCCATCTTTGGGTGAGACGCTGCATTGCACAACTATCGATTAACGTTCATGTCAACATTAAGGTAGATTTTGTTTGCCCCTTTGGAAACCACTGCCCTATTTGACCCAACCAGGTGCCCTTGGGCCCCTCTCTAAATCATACCAGGAGATGGTGGATTATATTATGTATCCCAAATTCCCATAAGATTTCAATTTTTACTGCTTATAGTTTATAATATCTACTTTTATTAATCCAATACAAAAATCTGGTGGCGCCGTTTAAGGGAAAATACTTGGACACAAAAAATAAGGGTAACAAAGATAAAAATAAAAGCATAACTAGTTGGATTGTTTCAAAAAAGGCAATACAAATAAGTACATGTATGTACACAAAAAAAAATATGATAAATGTTTTTGTTTATTCACTATATTTACCGGCTATGGCCCTCAATTGGCCCTCAGGTTTGTCTGTTTGTCTGTCCCGACTTGTGGAAATCCCCTCAGACACAGCGAGAACATGGAAACTGGCACACAAAACCGGCTGCAACCAGGCGGCTCATGCCCTGCCCATTCTCATATCTGATATTGTCGTCACCAGGTTGCTCTTCACTGGACCTTTGAGCCATTACTTTTATCAGCTGATGGAGGTCTGGATGCCCACCACTGACCGCTACTGCCTTGTCAAGCGCCTGCTCTTGGACAGACTGTTCTTTGCTCCTGCCTTTCTTCTCCTCTTCTACTTTGTTATGACTGTCCTGGAGGTATATAACAGTGAATCATAACAGTCATTGTATACAGTATACCGGTATATTTTATTTCATTAAATTGTTGGGTAGTAAAGTGTAATTGAATAACTGACATGTTGTTGTTATACTTGTATATCTTTTTTACATTTTCTGTTAGGGCTGCAACGATTAATCGACTAATTGTGACGAGTAGACTAAAATAAATGATCTTATTTGGATTTATATGATCTGGACTCTACAGACACTAAAACACATATGAAAATACGTTTTATAACAAGGCCAGTGGCTTAACATGTCAATAAAGAATAAACTATTTCATTTATTTGTAAATAAATGAAATTATTATCCAAAAAACTTCAGTCACCACATTTTAACTTTTAATTTGTTGTTGATGTATTGAAAAATAATTTTTACTTTCCGACTAATTGAATTGGAAAAAATATCTCAAACAACTAATAATAATAATAATAATAATAATAATAATAATAATAATAATGCTAATTGTTGATGACGAGTAACAATTTACATTCCAAAAAAACGAATTGTCTTTAAACGTCTCTTGCTCTCGGAGACTATGATTACCTCATATCAAATTAGTTGATTATTGTGTTGATAGATTAAGTATTTTGCTTGTTGCATCACAAATTGGACTTGTGTGTGATTTGTTCTAGGCTAAAGGCTGGAGTGACTTCGAGAGAAAAATGAAAAGTAGTTACTGGACTGCCTTAAAAATGAACTGGAAAGTCTGGACTCCCTTCCAGTTTGTCAACGTCAACTTTGTGCCAGTGCAGGTGACACATTATGTCCCATCATCCTTGTGAATAGTTGCATTTTCAGATAACAGCTGTTCTCTTTGGTTTCAGTTCAGAGTGTTGTTTGCCAACGTCATTGCCTTCTTTTGGTACGCCTACCTCGCATCAGTCAGGAAATGAAGACGTCACTCTTCAGGACAGAATGATTGGCACCACTACAGGGGGAGAGAGGGTAAATCGTCGGAGTCGGGTTTCGAACTCTCGACACTGCGGTGACTTGTCCACTCGACCACCGCCAACTACTCTTACTTTTTCTAATTTTAATAAATTAAAAACAAAATAAACCTGAACTGTTTTGCTTCCATAACAATTAATAACTTAAGAAATATACAAAATAATATATTTCACTACCATTTTTTTTTTTAAAGTTTGTTTTTGTGTTGCTGCATAATATATAAAATTTACAATATGCAATATGTCAAACGTGCCTTGTTTAACTATGTGATAACAGGATTAGGGCACAGCCAATGAGCCTTTAAATATAGAGTAAAGACAAAGAAAGGTATGTTTTATAACATAAATAAACTTTATTTACTTAAATAGAACAAAGATTGATTTTTAACATTCTTAGCAATATTGATTATGAACATGTGAACTATTGTATTAATGGTCAATCAGGAGAAAGGTTAAATAACATAACTCTAAACTACTTGTGGAACTGTCCTTAACCTCCTCGCAGGCGCAGAGTCAGGTAAATGGTGCTGAGAGCAGTGACGCCGTAGTCTGACAGTTTTCCGTTCATCATCTCTCTGCTCTGGTGGATGAGCCTCTGCTGGTCCACAGGAACCCGCTCCCTGGAGTAAACTTTACTTTTGAAGTTCTGCACGGTCTCGCCTGGGTCGATGTCATAGGTGCTGGTCAGGCCCTTCTCGTTCTTCAGAAACACCTGGATGGTTGTTGGTTCGACCACCAGAAGGAACACATTTGAGCCAGACTCTAATCCATAGTAGCTCAGTTTCTTGGAGTTGTCATCGAGGATTTTGACCTGCCCGTTGCTAATAGTGAGCTTCTGGCACTGTGGGGGCACATTCCGATGCTTCTGAATGAGGAGCTTCAGGGATGCCACAGTGTCCTCTGGGTTTACGGTCAGAGTCACAGAATCCCCATTCAGCATTTTGATCGTGATCTCCATCTGGACGGGCCGAAAGACAAAAGACGTTTTAATAGTTTGACAAAAATCAAATGCATCACAATATGCTCTTCTTAAACTTACCTTGTATAATGCTTTCAATGATAAACCAATGCTCTTCAGTGTTAATCTCAAAGACTGAACAGACAGCAGAGTGTTTTTATACTGCTCAGCTGTTTGGACACACCCACTGTAAGATTCGTTTTCCCTCTCTTTGACTGACTTCATAGGTTTCAGTTTCTGTTCTCCAAAAGTGAATGTGTTATGGTTTTGTTTTACAAAGACAGGATCAGCACCATCTCTGGATAACAAAAGGACTGAGTCATGGACAAAGATCTTTGAAAACATAGTTTTATTCACGTCTTTTACAAATTGAGTTGCCGTTTTTGTTAGTTACATACATTTTCGTTTAGAATTCAGAGTCTTTGAGCATGGCAGCCCTCTCCTCTCTCTTTGGCAGAGGAATGTTTCCTGTCAGGTAAAAGATGGAGTTGGTTCACATTATCACTTTATTACACAGTCGTTTGTTACTCACCTGGAGGTGCTACAAAATATTCCTCTACTGTGTTTTTGGAGAGCTCAAGCAGTTTGTCAGCATAGTTACCCTCTGTTACCACATCACTCCTCAAATATAATGCCCTAGAAATTATAATTATTTCATTAATTTTAAATGTATATGGTAGGCAATGCAGATTGAAAATACAACAGAATAGAAATGAGTTTTCCCCATAATAAACTGAATAAATTAAGTTCACAATCTAGAATTTGATGATGTCATGATTTCAGATGGAGAGCAGGGGTTTATGGGAGATCCACTAATTTTGGAAGACATAGCAAATCTCTTTTTCTTCTTTCAAAATTAAAAATTAAATAAAAAGGCCAGAGAAAAAACAGATTGGGTACATTTCAAACATCAAATGTTAGAGAAGACAACAATGGCCAAAGACAGGATCAAGACTGAACATTTGTTTATTATCAACAAATGATGCAGCCACAGAGATTGACAGCGCTGGAGCGGCTCGTTATGCCATCTTTGGGTGAGACGCTGCATTGCACAACTATCGATTAACGTTCATGTCAACATTAAGGTAGATTTTGTTTGCAAAATTTTGCAAACAAAATTTGGAAACCACTGCCCTATTTGACCCATCCAGTTTGGAGTAGTGCCCTTGGGCCCCTCTCTAAATCATACCAGGAGATGGTGGATTATATTATGTATCCCAAATTCCCATACGATTTC
Source organism: Eucyclogobius newberryi (assembly GCF_026437365.1). NCBI lineage: Eukaryota > Metazoa > Chordata > Actinopteri > Gobiiformes > Gobiidae > Eucyclogobius > Eucyclogobius newberryi. The sequence goes on from NW_027316278.1 coordinate 18,196,437, forward strand.
AATTTTTACTGCAAGTTTATAATATCTACTTTTATTAGTCCAATACAAAAATCTGGTGGCGCCGTTTAAGGGAAAATATTTGGACACAAAAAGGGGTAACAAAGCACAAATTAAAAAAGCATAACTAGTTGGATTGTTTCAAAAAAGGCAATACAAATAAGTGTATGTACACAAAAAATATGATAAATGTTTTTGTTTATTCACTATATTTACCGGCTATGGCCCTCAATTGGCCCTCAGGTTTGTCTGTTTCACTGGACAATGTTTGGACATCCCTGTGGAACTTGAATGATTGTAATATATTAGACCATGAAATGAAACAGATGTAATAATGTCATTGTTGCTTGGCCGTAGTGACACTAATTGTGAATAGTCATCATATTGTGATTGTGACAGCTATACTGGTGGATTAACCTGTTGTTTTGGTTTGATGGGGAAAACCAGAATCCCGACTTGTGGAAATCCCCTCAGACACAGCGAGAACATGGAAACTGGCACACAAAACCGGCTGCAACCAGGCGGCTCATGCCCTGCCCATTCTCATATCTGATATTGTCGTCACCAGGTTGCTCTTCACTGGACCTTTGAGCCATTACTTTTATCAGCTGATGGAGGTCTGGATGCCCACCACTGACCGCTACTGCCTTGTCAAGCGCCTGCTCTTGGACAGACTGTTCTTTGCTCCTGCCTTTCTTCTCCTCTTCTACTTTGTTATGACTGTCCTGGAGGTATATAACAGTGAATCATAACAGTCATTGTATACAGTATACCGGTATATTTTATTTCATTAAATTGTTGGGTAGTAAAGTGTAATTGAATAACTGACATGTTGTTGTTATACTTGTATATCTTTTTTACATTTTCTGTTAGGGCTGCAACGATTAATCGACTAATTGTGACTAGTAGACTAAAATAAATGATCTTATTTGGATTTATATGATCTGGACTCTACAGACACTAAGAAAAGACCTTTTATAAAAAGGCCAGTGGTATTATTAACTTAACATGTCAATAAAGAATAAACTATTTAATTTCTTTGTAAATTATTATCCAGTCACCACATTTGAACTTTTAATTTGTTGATGATGTATTGAAAAATAATTGTTTACTCTCCGACTAATTGAATTGGAAAAAATATCTCAAACAACTAATAATAATAATAATAATAATAATAATAATAATGATAATTGTTGATGACGAGTAACAATTTAGACTAACTCTGGGGACATGGAATGTCACCTCGCTGGGGGGGAAAGAGCCTGAGCTTGTGCGGGAGGTTGAGCGATACCGACTAGATATAGTCGGCCTCACCTCCACGCACAGTTTGGGCTCTGGAACCCATCTCCTCGAGAGGGGCTGGACGCTCCACTTCTCTGGTGTTGCCCGCGGGGAGAGGCGGCGGGCTGGTGTGGGCTTGCTGATAGCCCCTCAGCTCAGCCGCCACGTGTTGGAGTTTACCCCGGTGAACGAGAGGGTCGCGTCCCTCCGCCTTCGGGTGGGGGACAGGTCTCTCACTGTTGTGGCGGCCTACGGGCCGAACAGCAGTGCAGAGTACCCGGCCTTCTTGGAGTCCTTGGGAGGGGTACTGGACAGTGCACCGACCGGGGACTCCGTTGTTCTACTGGGGGACTTCAACGCCCACGTGGGCAATGACAGTGACACCTGGAGAGGGGTGATCGGGAAGAACGGCTTCCCCGATCTGAACCCGAGCGGTGTTCAGTTATTGGACTTCTGTGCTAGCCACGGATTGTCCATAACGAACACCATGTTCAAGCACAAGGGTGTCCATCAGTGCACGTGGCACCAGGACACCCTAGGCCGGAGGTCAATGATCGACTTAGTTGTCGTGTCATCAGACCTCCGGCCGCGTGTCTTGGACACTCGGGTGAAGAGAGGGGCAGAGTTGTCAACCGATCACCACCTGGTGGTGAGTTGGATCCGCTGGCGGAGGAGGAAGCCGGACAGACTTGGCAGACCCAAGCGCATTGTGAGGGTCTGTTGGGAACGTCTAGTGGAGCCCTCTGTCAGTAGGGTATTCAACTCGCACCTCCGGGAGAGCTTCTCTCATGTCCCGGGGGAGGCTGGGGACATTGAGTCCGAGTGGACCATGTTCTCCGCCTCCATTGTTGATGCGGCTGCTCGGAGCTGTGGTCGCAAGGTCTCCGGTGCCTGTCGTGGCGGCAACCCCCGAACCCGGTGGTGGACACCGGAAGTAAGGGATGCCGTCAGACTAAAGAAGGAGGCCTATCAGGCCACTCTGGCTTGTAGGTCTCCGGAGGTCATCGACGGGTATCGGCAGGCCAAGCGAGCCGCGGCTCGTGCTGTCGCAGAGGCAAAAACCCGGGCCTGGGAGGAGTTCGGGGAGGCCATGGAGGAGGACTATCGGTCGGCACCAAAGAAATTCTGGCAAACCGTCCGGCGCCTCAGGAAGGGGAAGCAGTGTCTCACAAACACCGTTTACGGTGCGGGTGGAGGCCTGCTAACCTCGACTGGGGATGTCGTCGGACGGTGGAAGGAATACTTTGAGGATCTCCTTAATCCCTCAGTCACGTCTTCTGAAGAGGAAGTAGAGACCGGGGACTCGGAGGCTGGCTCATCCATCACCCAAGCTGAAGTCACTGAGGTTGTCCGCAAACTCCTCGGTGGCAGGGCTCCGGGGGTGGATGAGATCCGCCCTGAGTACCTAAAGTATCTGGATGTTGTAGGACTGTCTTGGTTGACACGTCTCTGCAACATCGCGTGGCGTTCGGGGACCGTGCCTCTGGACTGGCAGACCGGGGTGGTGGTCCCTCTGTTCAAGAAGGGGGACCGGAGGGTGTGTTCCAACTACAGAGGGATCACACTCCTCAGCCTCCCGGGTAAGGTCTATTCCAAGGTACTGGAGAGGAGAATTCGACCGATAGTCGAACCTCGGATTCAGGAGGAGCAGAGTGGTTTTCGTCCCGGTCGTGGAACACTGGACCAGCTCTATACCCTCCATCGGGTGCTCGAGGGTTCATGGGAGTTTGCCCAACCAGTCCACATGTGCTTTGTGGATCTGGAGAAGGCTTTTGACCGTGTCCCTCGGGGTGTCCTTTGGGGGGTGCTCCGGGAGTACGGGGTCCGGGGCCCTTTGCTCAGGGCTGTCCGGTCCCTGTATGACCGGAGCAGGAGCTGTGTTCGCATTGCCGGCAGTAAGTCAGACCTGTTCCCAGTGCATGTTGGACTCCGCCAGGGCTGCCCTGTGTCACCGGTTCTGTTCATAATTTTTATGGACAGAATTTCTAGGCGCAGTCAGGGGTCGGAGGGTGTCCGGTTTGGGGACCACAGGATCTCATCTCTGCTGTTTGCAGACGATGTTGTCCTGATGGCTCCATCAAACCCGGACCTGCAACATGCACTGGGACGGTTTGCAGCCGAGTGTGAAGCGGCTGGGATGAGAATCAGCACCTCCAAATCCGAGGCCATGGTTCTCGACCGGAAAAAGGTGGCTTGCCCTCTCCGGGTGGGTGGGGTGTCCTTGCCCCAAGTGGAGGAGTTCAAGTATCTCGGGGTCTTGTTCACGAGTGAGGGAAGGATGGAGCGTGAGATCGACAGGCGGATCGGTGCAGCGGCTGCAGTGATGCAGTCGCTGCATCGGACCGTTGTGGTAAAGAGGGAGCTGAGCCGAAAGGCAAAGCTCTCTATTTACCGGTCGGTCTACGTTCCTACCCTCACCTATGGTCATGAGCTTTGGGTAGTGACCGAAAGAACAAGATCGCGGATACAAGCGGTCGAAATGAGTTTCCTCCGCCGTGTGGCTGGGCGCTCCCTTAGAGATAAGGTGAGGAGCTCGGCCACACGGGGGGAGCTCGGAGTAGAGCCGCTGCTCCTCCACGTCGAGAGGAGCCAGCTGAGGTGGCTCGGGCATCTGTTTCGGATGCCTCCTGGGCGCCTCCCTCGGGAGGTGTTTCAGGCATGTCCCACCGGGAAGAGGCCCCGGGGAAGACCCAGGACACGCTGGAGAGACTATGTCTCTCGGCTGGCCTGGGAACGCCTCGGGATCCCCCCGGAGGAGTTAGAGGAAGTGTCTGGGGAGAGGGAAGTCTGGGAGTCCCTGCTCAGACTGCTGCCCCCGCGACCCGGCCCCGGATAAAGCGGCAGAAGATGGATGGATGGATGGATGGAGTAACAATTTACATTCCAAAAAAACTAATTGTCTTTAAACGTCTCTTGCTCTCGGAGACTATGATTACCTCATATCAAATTAGTTGATTATTGTGTTGATAGATTAAGTATTTTGCTTGTTGCATCACAAATTGGACTTGTGTGTGATTTGTTCTAGGCTAAAGGCTGGAGTGACTTCGAGAGAAAAATGAAAAGTAGTTACTGGACTGCCTTAAAAATGAACTGGAAAGTCTGGACTCCCTTCCAGTTTGTCAACGTCAACTTTGTGCCAGTGCAGGTGACACATTATGTCCCATCATCCTTGTGAATAGTTGCATTTTCAGAAAACAGCTGTTCTCTTTGGTTTCAGTTCAGAGTGTTGTTTGCCAACGTCATTGCCTTCTTTTGGTACGCCTACCTCGCATCAGTCAGGAAATGAAGACGTCACTCTTCAGGACAGAATGATTGGCACCACTACAGGGGGAGAGAGGGTAAATCGTCGGAGTCGGGTTTCGAACTCTCGACTCTGTGGTGACTTGTCCACTCGACCACCGCCAACTACTCTTACTTTTTCTAATTTTAATAAATTAAAAACAATATTAACCTGAACCGTTTTGCTTCCATAACAATTAATAACTTAAGAAATATACAAAATAATATATTTCACTACCATTTAAAAAAAAAAAAAAATGTTTTTGTGTTGCTGCATAATATATAAAATTTACAATATGCAATTTGTCAAACGTGCCTTGTTTAACTATGTGATAACAGGATTAGGGCACAGCCAATGAGCCTTTAAATATAGAGTAAAGACAAAGAAAGGTATGTTTTATAACATAAATAAACTTTATTTACTTAAATAGAACAAAGATTGATTTTTAACATTCTTAGCAATATTGATTATGAACATGTGAACTATTGTATTAATGGTCAATCAGGAGAAAGGTTAAATAACATAACTCTAAACTACTTGTGGAACTGTCCTTAACCTCCTCGCAGGCGCAGAGTCAGGTAAATGGTGCTGAGAGCAGTGACGCCGTAGTCTGACAGTTTTCCGTTCATCATCTCTCTGCTCTGGTGGATGAGCCTCTGCTGGTCCACAGGAACCCGCTCCCTGGAGTAAACTTTACTTTTGAAGTTCTGCACGGTCTCGCCTGGGTCGATGTCATAGGTGCTGGTCAGGCCCTTCTCGTTCTTCAGAAACACCTGGATGGTTGTTGGTTCGACCACCAGAAGGAACACATTTGAGCCAGACTCTAATCCATAGTAGCTCAGTTTCTTGGAGTTGTCATCGAGGATTTTGACCTGCCCGTTGCTAATAGTGAGCTTCTGGCACTGTGGGGGCACATTCCGATGCTTCTGAATGAGGAGCTTCAGGGATGCCACAGTGTCCTCTGGGTTTACGGTCAGAGTCACAGAATCCCCATTCAGCATTTTGATCGTGATCTCCATCTGGACGGGCCGAAAGACAAAAGACGTTTTAATAGTTTGACAAAAATCAAATGCATCACAATATGCTCTTCTTAAACTTACCTTGTATAATGCTTTCAATGATAAACCAATGCTCTTCAGTGTTAATCTCAAAGACTGAACAGACAGCAGAGTGTTTTTATACTGCTCAGCTGTTTGGACACACCCACTGTAAGATTCGTTTTCCCTCTCTTTGACTGACTTCATAGGTTTCAGTTTCTGTTCTCCAAAAGTGAATGTGTTATGGTTTTGTTTTACAAAGACAGGATCAGCACCATCTCTGGATAACAAAAGGACTGAGTCATGGACAAAGATCTTTGAAAACATAGTTTTATTCACGTCTTTTACAAATTGAGTTGCCGTTTTTGTTAGTTACATACATTTTCGTTTAGAATTCAGAGTCTTTGAGCATGGCAGCCCTCTCCTCTCTCTTTGGCAGAGGAATGTTTCCTGTCAGAGGTAAAAGATGGAGTTGGTTCACATTATCACTTTATTACACAGTAGTTTGTTACTCACCTGGAGGTGCTACAAAATATTCCTCTACTGTGTTTTTGGAGAGCTCAAGCAGTTTGTCAGCATAGTTACCCTCTGTTACCACATCACTCCTCAAATATAATGCCCTAGAAATTATAATTATTTCATTAATTTTAAATGTATATGGTAGGCAATGCAGATTGAAAATACAACAGAATAGAAATGAGTTTTCCCCATAATAAACTGAATAAATTAAGTTCACAATCTAGAATTTGATGATGTCATGATTTCAGATGGAGAGCAGGGGTTTATGGGAGATCCACTAATTTTGGAAGACATAGCAAATCTCTTTTTCTTCTTTCAAAATTAGAAAATAAATAAAAAGGCCAGAGAAAAACAGATTGGGTACATTTCAAACATCAAATGTTAGAGAAGATGACAATGGCCAAAGACAGGATCAAGACTGAACATTTGTTTATTATCAACAAATGTTATAAATAATGGCTTAAAGGCTTTTCAAACTACAATAATAACATCTTTAGGGACAAATAATGGAACCACTTCCTGAAGTTATTGTGAAAGAATAATTCCTCTTTTGTTTACTTAACCTGACAGAGAAGAATTTGGACTTTGTGACTTTGTGATGTTGTTTGTTTAATGTGGAAAGGCCCAGTGATGACAGGGATGGAGACTGTTGTGATGTAAGAAACCTACTTGTCTTCCAGGACAGAATCCATGGGCTCAACTCCTGAAGTTTCCACAACATGAAGCTGATCTGCAAATCGAATCGCTTTCTCCAAACAGGAAAGCCCCTGTTTAGTTCGGAAATCAACCAAGGCCAATCTTTCCAGTTTGTCCACAAGATCAGGTGGAACAGAAGAAGGCTGCAAAACGAATCAGAAAACAAGTATAAACTACAAAACATAAACAGAACATATGTTGAAGTAAATAATACATATTTATATTACTGGTGGCAGCTGATCTTCCAGAACTAGTTCCCATGTTGGTACTTGGGGCACCTATAAAAATATTGTTAGACATGATAAAACAAGTCATTAAGATAAGAGAACTTTCATTTGTATCACTATTGAAAAAAATCCAGTTATAACGTACAGTTCAAGAACAACAGGAGAATAGAAACATAGTTTTTAACATACAAGAAACATATTGTATGTTTCTATTCTCCTGTTGTTCTTGAACTGTACGTCATACAAACAAAACAAGTTAAATAACAATAGACTTAAATTGCTTTTACTTTGCTGTTTAGCTTTGTTTACCTTGGATAGTCGGTCGTTTTCCTGTGAACTGTAGGAGTGTGCGTGAGTTTTGTTTGCGTAAACAGGAGAAATGTATTTAAAACATGCATAAACTGAAGGTCGAATTATCAACCCAAATGTTCGTAGTTGCATTTTGGTGCCTCACATTAACTCAGTATTCATAAAGCTGAACTATTGTGTTCATGCTTCTGTTAGTAAGTAAGCATTGTGCACTTTAAACATGATACTAAAGCATGCTACGTTAAGTTTTCCGGAAGTAGCATGAGTGCAGTTAGCTCATGAGTTAGCATTTGTGACACGACGGAAAGACGCAAGAGAATAAAGCTCACACACTTCCTGGTTTGCTTCTGCCACTTATGAAATCACGCGTTTTTGCGTTTATGCTGCACAAATATATGTCTGTATATGATATTATCTTTTTAAATGCTTGTATTACATGGTCACAACAAACAGTAAATGCGTTCATCTTATTTTATAGTACTATTTATTTTCACGATGACCACACAGGCAACATCAGAGCCCGGATAGCTCAGTCGGTAGAGCATCAGACTTTTAATCTGAGGGTCCAGGGTTCAAGTCCCTGTTCGGGCGACCTTTTCTCCCCGTTCATAAAACTGCTTTCTCTTTTGGGAGTATTAAGAATGATTTTGTCAAAAAACAAACTATACAGTGTTCTATGTTGGAGGCATAAACTTAGTATGTAGTATGTAGACAAAGCCGTAACTTAACATTGTTTTGGAAAAATAGCAATTCCATTTTTCTTTTTATTGTAAAAACATATACCATTCAATATATACTATTTAATTTGATTGTTTTAGTACACAAATAACTATGTGGCACAAAATAAAAATACAATACAAACAAAGTAGCGTTTGAAATGTATGTAGCTGAACAAAAATTGTTGCAATAATTAAAACACTTTCTGATATTGGTATTTAGGCTTTTAAGTGAGCACAGGCCAATAGTTAGCAAATAATAACATTGATAAAACACCTCAAGAGGATAAACATCAAAATCTATGTTGATTTTTAACTTAAGCAACAGAGCTTTACAGATACAGAAATCAGTCACAATAACGAGATCCATGCTGAAAGTTATTGTCAAAATAACTGAAAATATACTTCTAATGTAAATAACTACCCAGGCCTCTCTCACACAAATCAAATTAAATAACATTACATTAACATTAAATTAAACTAGTTTGGACACATTCCCACAACAATATTTAAGCTTCAATTCAATTTGACAAACAGATTATAGACAATACTTGACACAAAGGGAATAAAGTGCACAACTTACAATGACTAATAAAACTTTAAAATTATGCTTGTTGCAAATTTTTCATCAAACATTCAGTCACATTCAGTTCCCTTGAATAGCAGGATAGGTAAAGTACAGTGATAATAATTTGGCAGACAATGCAAAGACACAGAAAACACAGTTGTTAATCACAGTAGGGTCAAAATGCTGAAATCTACTGCTGTGTAACAAAGTACGATTTTACAATGGACTTCAATTCACTTTGGTTCTGTGTTCTAACACATAATAAAAATATTTGGATACAAAGTTAACATTCAGTATTTAGGTAAGATAGGGTTTAATATCATAAATATAAATGATTATCTCATGAGTTTGTCATAAATATAATCTCATTTTATCAATAAGCTAAAAGTCTCTAAAGCCCCATTCACACCTACACATTACCAGAAGAATGCCAGGTGCAGATGGCCAGAACACTCATCATTCACACATGCACTTCGGTCCCAGAACATTACTTGCTCTGTTCACACTTACCTGGGATTGGGCTCTCTGTGCTCTCACACAGTCACTGAGCTGTTGCATCATTATATTGAACAAGAATTGCTCAGTAAGACCAGTTTTTGGGACATTTTGGGGACTTTTTACCCATTCAGAAGATAGAATATTTTGTTTCAAATTCAAAATTGCTATGCCAACGGTCATATTCTGAAACCCATGGATATTTGAGAGTTATGGGCCTTTTGTGTATAAAGATTTGTGAGTTCGGCTCATTAAAAAAACAAAAGTGTTCAGTGTATTTACCATCTTAAAATCTTCATTGGTTTAACATTAGGCTAATTTATTACAGGATAGACAGTTCTGGCCTGTTCACACTTGACCCTGTACTGGCAAAAAGCTAGGTAAATTCCCGAAGTAAGGCTGCACGTGTGAATGGGGCCTGTTATTAGTAAGTGCACTCAGATAAACCTAGACACTTGTGGGAGGTTTTGTTTTCCCCTGAAAGTACAGTTAATGAAGCAGCAAACACACAATTGGCCTACCAGGCCTACAATGGACACAGCCAGGAAGAGAGAAATAGCAGCAAAAACAGAGAAGGTAAATGCTATGTGCGGTGTGTGTGGTTGGTGCGGGTTTGTGGTAAGAGCTGCTGTCCTCATATCCTCTGTGATGTGTTAATGTGCTGCTACAGCCGGGCAGGAAGTCAAAGAGGACGGACGCCATAATTACTTGTTCTCAATCAGCATCTGCACTTTGCACACCAGGTCTCGAGCCAAGGTCACAATCTGCTTTATGTTGTGATGTTCAGCCATTTCTGAAAGAGACAATACAATCAGTCGTGTGTAAATTACGGGATTGCAAAAGTTAAAGAGTAAAGTTGCAAAGGGCAAATCCGTAGCCTATGCTGTTAATGAAGCAGAGGCTTAAGTCAAGTAAGTCAAGAAAAATGCCCTAAATAAAACAACAATTACCCATTAACATAACATGACTAATCATATAATTTAGTTTAAAACATTTTAAGCTGTATATGCCTTTCTCTGTTTACAGTCTGACTTCTGCAGTACTTCTTAATACATCTAATACTAATGAATACATCTTCAATAGGCATCTTTATTCACTCATTTGTTTATTTTTCTTACCATTGAAGAATTTAATAATGTCAGTGAAGTCCATATTATTCTCCAGGATAATGTCTCTGTAGATTTCCACCAGTGCCAGAGCAATAAAGAGGACAAAGTGACTGGACGAGACAAACTTGGCAGCCCAGATGGTTTCCCAAACTGAGAACACATCATCGTACACCAACTCTGAAAGAAAAGACCAGACATTTTTAAAATATGTGTGTGTGTGTGTGTGTGTGTGTGAGAAATAAAATGTGCAAAGTCTCACCTCTTTTGAAGTCAAGAAGGAACCAGCGGTAGCAGAAATAGAAGTGGGTGTAGTCTCCATTCTGGTGCATAAGCTCAAACAGCTCAGAGTCCAAAATCTTGGATGAAAAAAAATATAATCAGATTAAGCAGTTTTATTTCCTCTAAATTGTACATTGCTTGATGTTCTTTCTAACCTGGATCAGAGAGCGCATATTGGCAAAGTGCGTATCCATAGCTCCTCCGTGTGGAAAGTTTTGATTCATCCTTTTCATGAGTTCAGTGAAGCAGCTAAATGCCAAGGCCTCTGCAAACAGGAGAAAAACACAGGAAACAGTGTCAAGTGAGTGGGCAAACTAAAACATTGTTTTACCGAGAATAACTGTAAAAATGTGAGACAATAAAGTAAATAAAGAGTGAATCAGCTGTGACTCACCGTCGTCCAGAATGACGAGGAGAGGAGCCAGGAGATCACACATGCCCTGCACATAACCGATATCCAAATGCCTCCAAATATAACTGCGCACACAGAAACACACTTTTACTTTAAAAAAGAGAATAAGTAGACCGTGACCATTATTAAACTGCCCAGGGAAATGACTGACTGAATGAATGAAGCTTTGTGCTTTGTGAGAAAGTGCTAAAAAGACCTTGAGCTATTGCTATCATAACAAAGTACAAACTGGTTTCATTGTCTATCTTTGCCCAAACTTTCCTGTGTGACGTGAAAACTTATGTATAAAAACTGTTATCAGCCACAGCCCCTTTTGGGGAAGATTGTAACTCTGCACATAATGGACTTACTGTATGACTTCCGTGTCTTTGCTGTAAAGAGTTTTATCAGCAAATAAAACAAAAGACATTCTGTTTTCTTTGGATTCCTTCATTAATTTCTAATTAATTTCCAGAACAACAGTCACTTTCAAAACTCCAGAGAACTCACTCCAGTCCTTGGTTTCTAGGGACTCAAATGTAGGTACTGATACTAATTACCATACTAAAATGTTAAGAGGTAATTGTTTTGTGACAAAAAAGATGAAACCTCATTTTACAAGGACTTAAATGAAATGCATGAAATGTCATTACCTGCACATTATATTTCGCAGTTTCTCCAGATTGGCTGGAGTAAAGTAACAATAATTCCTGTCGCAGCGTTGGACATCTTTATCAATGCGATGAAGGTTGAGCGTGTACAAATCCAAAAGCTCTTGCTGAGAGACACATACAAAAGTATAGGATTATTATTTTAAAAAATCTCTGTAATTCGTATGTTGTACAGTTTTAAGCAGTTTAAAAATGTATCCTCACGGAGAAAGGCCCTCCAGTGGAGTCTTCTGAGTTTTCTTCCTTCTTAACCTCTTCTGCTCCATCACCAAAGTGCGGACAGATGCTCTCCATTTCTGGCTCATCAGACAATATTGATTCTGTTCCCTCTGGACTAGGCTTCCCCTCCCCGGCCTGTGGGACTTCCTCATCTGAACCACGCCCCGTCCCGACCCAGGGCACCAGGGACACTTTGGCTTTGGGGATCTCCTCCATCTCTATGGCTGAGGGCGACTCGTCAGACTCAGTTGCATTCGAAAGTTCGTTGTAGGCAGTTTCTGTTTGTGGCATATCCGTGGACAAGACAAGGTTCTGCTCCTCTTTTTTCACAATCGGATCAGTCACTTCTATTGATAAAACACTTTGAGATGTGGGGATGTCTTCAGAGTTCAACATCTCATTTTCAGCTTCTCTGTAGGATTCAATAACCAGCTCTGACGTCTCTATAATGGCATTAGCAGACTCTTCTGTCCTCATTTCACCTTCATTACTGTCTTCATTCATAACTTCTCCTCTAGTCTGCAACTCCGGACCTTCCAATTGAGTTTTCTCTACCCCTTCTTTGCTTTTTGCCTGACTATCATGTGCATCTTGTGTAGGTCTGCCAGGACTTTGTGGAGCTTGGGCATGGGCGCTCTCCTCAGTGCTCAGCGAACCATCCGACAAGCCTGAAGTAACGGAGAAATTGCGCGAGGAGGGGTGCCCAGAATCTGGCGAGCTCGTTCCGTTCTGCAGCGCCCCATTGGGCATCTTCTGCTGGGTCAGTTTGGGCTCTTCAGTTCTGGGTTCAGTTTCGATCTGCTCCACCTCCTCCACGGACTCAAAGACCTGAAAGAACAAGCCAAAGGAAAGCAGGCTACTCCAGGGGAAGGGATGGGAGGATGTGAGAGACTAGCCGGAGAAAGAGTGGAGGGGTGAGGAATATTGGTTCAACGTTTTGGGAGATACAGACGATTATTAGTGGTGAAAGTGAATCATCAGCCCCTTCCACACATATAGTATCTGTAGGCAAACATCATAACACGCAGAGAAAGGACCAGTGAAAACCTGAATCTTAACTTGAGAGAAATCTATTTCAAACTTCTTTTACTTACATAAATGTTATGTCATGTCATATTTTCATATACAAATTAGGCATTTTATGTGTAAAAAGCCAGATTAAAAATGCCATTTTATCGACATATTACAGTACTTAAAAAAATATATATACAGCTCTTTTGGTGTGCATCTTTAAATTTCACAATATTTTTTGGAGTTACAATTTAATATCAGCAGTCCTTCAGAACACTGTCAAAATGAAAGCATCTTGTTTATGGTGGTTGCGGCTATGTCCCTGTGAGAAAAATGCATTTTGAGAAAACAGCCTTTGAAGTTGCAATGCCACATATTAATCTATGGCCATATGTTGATTAAATTAAATAATAAGGTGCAGATTGAACAATTTTCTTGTATTTTAAAAGAGAAAAATGACCAAAGTAGTGTCTCGTCTTAATAATATGTTGGTGTCTGTCCATCCATCTTCTGCCGCTTTATCCGGGGCCGGGTCGCGGGGGCAGCAGTCTGAGCAGGGACTCCCAGACTTCCTTCTCCCCAGACACTTCCTCTAACTCCTCCGGGGGGATCCCGAGGCGTTCCCAGGCCAGCCGGGAGACATAGTCTCTCCAGCGTGTCCTGGGTCTTCCCCGGGGCCTCTTCCCGGTGGGACATGCCTGAAACACCTCCCGAGGGAGGCGCCCAGGAGGCATCCGGAACAGATGCCCGAGCCACCTCAGCTGGCTCCTCTCGACGTGGAGGAGCAGCGGCTCTACTCCGAGCTCCCCCCGTGTGGCCGAGCTCCTCACCTTATCTCTAAGGGAGCGCCCAGCCACACGGCGGAGGAAACTCATTTCGACCGCTTGTATCCGCGATCTTGTTCTTTCGGTCACTACCCAAAGCTCATGACCATAGGTGAGGGTAGGAACGTAGACCGACCGGTAAATAGAGAGCTTTGCCTTTCGGCTCAGCTCCCTCTTCACCACAACAGTCCGATGCAGCGGCTGCATCACTGCAGCCGCTGCACCGATCCGCCTGTCGATCTCACGCTCCATCCTTCCCTCACTCATGAACAAGACCTCGAGATACTTGAACTCCTCCACTTGGGGCAAGGACACCCCACCCACCTGGAGAGGGCAAGCCACCTTTTTCCGGTCGAGAACCATGGCCTCGGATTTGGAGGTGCTGATTCTCATCCCAGCCGCTTCACACTCGGCTGCAAACCGTCCCAGTGCATGTTGCAGGTCCGGGTTTGATGGAGCCATCAGGACAACATCGTCTGCAAACAGCAGAGATGAGATCCTGTGGTCCCCAAACCGGACCCCCTCCGACCCCCGACTGCGCCTAGAAATTCTGTCCATAAAAATTATGAACAGAACCGGTGACACAGGGCAGCCCTGGCGGAGTCCAACATGCACTGGGAACAGGTCTGACTTACTGCTGGCAATGCGGACACAGCTCCTGCTCCGGTCATACAGGGACCGGACAGCCCTGAGCAAAGGGCCCCGGACCCCGTACTCCCGGAGCACCCCCCAAAGGACACCCCGAGGGACACGGTCGAAAGCCTTCTCCAGATCCACAAAGCACATGTGGACTGGTTGGGCAAACTCCCATGAACCCTCGAGCACCCGATGGAGGGTATAGAGCTGGTCCAGTGTTCCACGACCGGGACGAAAACCACTCTGCTCCTCCTTAAGCCGAGGTTCGACTATCGGTCGGATTCTCCTCTCCAGTACCTTGGAATAGACCTTACCTGGGAGGCTGAGGAGAGTGATCCCTCTGTAGTTGGAACACACCCTCCGGTCCCCCTTCTTGAACAGAGGGACCACCACCCCGGTCTGCCAGTCCAGAGGCACGGTCCCCGAACGCCACGCAATGTTGCAGAGACGTGTCAACCAAGACAGTCCTACAACATCCAGATACTTTAGGTACTCAGGGCGGATCTCATCCACCCCCGGAGCCCTGCCACCGAGGAGTTTGCGAACAACCTCAGTGACTTCAGCTTGGGTGATGGATGAGCCAGCCTCCGAGTCCCCGGTCTCTACTTCCTCTTCGGAAGACGTGACTGAGGGATTAAGGAGATCCTCAAAGTATTCCTTCCACCGTCCGACGACATCCCCAGTCGAGGTTAGCAGGCCTCCACCCGCACCGTAAACGGTGTTGGTGAGACACTGCTTCCCCCTCCTGAGGCGCCGGACGGTTTGCCAGAATTTCTTTGGTGCCGACCGATAGTCCTCCTCCATGGCCTCCCCGAACTCCTCCCAGGCCCGGGTTTTTGCCTCTGCGACAGCACGAGCCGCGGCTCGCTTGGCCTGCCGATACCCCTCGATGACCTCCGGAGACCTACAAGCCAGAGTGGCCTGATAGGCCTCCTTCTTCAGTCTGACGACATCCCTTACTTCCGGTGTCCACCACCGGGTTCGGGGGTTGCCGCCACGACAGGCACCGGAGACCTTGCGACCACAGCTCCGAGCAGCCGCATCAACAATGGAGGCGGAGAACATGGTCCACTCGGACTCAATGTCCCCAGCCTCCCCCGGGACATGGGAGAAGCTCTCCCGGAGATGTGAGTTGAATACCCTACTGACAGAGGGCTCCACTAGACGTTCCCAACAGACCCTCACAATGCGCTTGGGTCTGCCAAGTCTGTCCGGCTTCCTCCTCCGCCAGCGGATCCAACTCACCACCAGGTGGTGATCGGTTGACAACTCTGCTCCTCTCTTCACCCGAGTGTCCAAGACACGCGGCCGGAGGTCTGATGACACGACAACAAAGTCGATCATTGACCTCCGGCCTAGGGTGTCCTGGTGCCATGTGCACTGATGGACACCCTTGTGCTTGAACATGGTGTTCGTTATGGACAATCCGTGGCTTGCACAGAAGTCCAATAACTGAACACCGCTCGGGTTCAGATCGGGGAAGCCGTTCTTCCCGATCACCCCTCTCCAGGTGTCACTGTCATTGCCCACGTGGGCGTTGAAGTCCCCCAGTAGAACAACGGAGTCCCCGGTCGGTGCACTGTCCAGTACCCCTCCCAAGGACTCCAAGAAGGCCGGGTACTCTGCACTGCTGTTCGGCCCGTAGGCCGCCACAACAGTGAGAGACCTGTCCCCCACCCGAAGGCGGAGGGACGCGACCCTCTCGTTCACCGGGGTAAACTCCAACACGTGGCGGCTGAGCTGAGGGGCTATCAGCAAGCCCACACCAGCCCGCCGCCTCTCCCCGCGGGCAACACCAGAGAAGTGGAGCGTCCAGCCCCTCTCGAGGAGATGGGTTCCAGAGCCCAAACTGTGCGTGGAGGTGAGGCCGACTATATCTAGTCGGTATCGCTCAACCTCCCGCACAAGCTCAGGCTCTTTCCCCCCCAGCGAGGTGACATTCCATGTCCCCAGAGTTAGTCTCTGTGTCTGGAGATCTGGTCGCCGAGGCCCCTGCCGTCGACTGCCGCCCAGATCTCTCTGCACCGGCCCCTTATGGATCCTCCTGCGGGTGGTGGGCCCACGGGAGGGCGGCCCCACGTCGCTCTTTCGGGCTGTGCCCGGCCGGGCCCCGTGGGGTAAGACCCGGCCACCAGGCGCTCGCCATGGAGCACCCATCCCAGGCCTGGCTCCAGGATGGGGCCCCGGTGACGCCGATCCGGGCGACGTAAACTGCCTTGTTTGCCTGTTGGTGTCTGCTGCAGTTTAAATTGACTAAAGTTACTATTGTAAAGCTACTTATTTCGGGAGGTAGGAACTTAGCTTATATAATAATAATAATGGTTATACAATATTAGTACATGTGAAAGGGGCTGAGTGTATGTTGAGTATTCAGAGCGGATACCTGTGTGCTGTTGCTGGAGTCACTCTGCAGACGAGCAATACTCTGCCTGTCGGAGCTCTGGGAGGACTGCAAACAAGCAAAATACTCAGCACTACTTATACATATTTATGATGGTGGCACAAAACAAAAATAATTCAAACTCTACAGCCCCGGAGACATGACGAAATGAACCACATTATTTATCTGGGATGTGTTGTTGTTTACCTCATTGCTCACAGTGGAGTCATGGTGCACGATCCTCTGGCATGAGCTGTCCATGCTGGCCCCGGAGGAACACTTGGCTAATGCTACGGCGTGCTGCTCCTTCTCCCTCTGACGGATGATCTCCTCACAGCTCTGCCACTCGTACATGGTCTGCTGGTAGCACAGACGCATCCGCTCATCCACCTGAGGGTTCAAGCCCAGCGGATAAGATGCATTTCCACTCTGCAGTTAAGTAAAACGTCTATTGTTTTTATTCCAATGTCTTGGGCTGGTTGCATAAATAGTGTATAACCATTATGGCCCTTGTCATCGATATAAAAGACTAAGTTCAACATTTGAGAGTTTTTACTTTTGTTTTTGTAGATTAAAATTGTCAATACATTATGCAAGATCAATATCACATCTAGAAAAGCCAAGTGAAAACACAGATGAAAGGCAACAAGCTACACAAGGCTCAATGTGGAAGAAGAAGAGTTTTGGCTATTTGGGGATTTATGTATTTATTTATTGCAGAAAATAAAATTGAACCACACACTTCTTGTTACAAATTGGGTCTACATATCTTGGGCTGCAAAATACAATTGAAATTTGGATAAATCTACAAACCTCTTTTCGTTCATCTCCTGTCATCCCAAATTGATAATGACCCAAAAGGAAAGGCCACACCTCTTTACGCAGAGAGGGCTCCACACCGCCGAAATACACCAAACGCTGCAGCTCCTTCTCCTCAAAGGACTGCAGAAACACACAAATAACTCTTTTATGCCTTTATAATAATTGAAGTAAGAAGTATTACATGGTGACTCAAAAACGAATACATGTACGCTGTAATTGGTTTGACTGCAGAGCCTGGGAAATTGAAGATAAGTGTTCAAGTGAATTGTGTGGATATAAAAATGTGACAGTTATGATAAACAACCCCACCATGTTATCACGTTACTTTTTTAATTAGAAAGCTCATGGCGGCTTAATAAGCAGTAATTAACGTTCAAATAAAGTGCAGATATGGAGATTGACAGGGCCATTAGTCATGCTTTATGCACAAAGCAGAGAAACTAATGGGGCGAGCAGCGGATTAATACGGATGAGGGGGCAGGGAAGGCTCGGCCACAGACCTGCATGGCTACATAACAATGGATAGGTAGATTGAGTGCTTACAGTTGAGTTTTGTAGAAATGCCTGCCACACTTCTGTCGTTAAACCTTTGCAGGCGTCATGAGGGAAACCGGGGTCCACAATAGCGTGATTGACAAGAGCCGAGAGGTGTGTGCGCACAGTGGAGAGATGACGGCAATAAGCGAGCCCTGAACAACAATAACAACATCATAACTCACATTAATCCATACAAACATGGGGGAAATTAAACACAGTGAGTAGTTTATAGTAAACAGAATACATACAGCCATAAAATGCCCGTGAAATGATTTGATATTTCATGTTGTCGCATAGCAGCTTCAGAGGAGCCCTGAGATTTAAAAGAAAAAATATTCAAATTGAAATCCACAGTCATCCTTTAAGTTCACAATGATAATAAATATATGATGCATTACTCTTCATATTTCTATTCATCCATCCAAGTAATTATTCAGCAGAAGACAACAATTACATACAAAGGTCAAAAAAAAAAGGTACGGTATTTTTGGCATGTTAAGAGAAAAGGTAAACATATTTTATTCAAATTATAGTGGCAGTAATGTATTATGATTTAAATAAAAAATGACTCTGTTCATTCATACTGTTGCGCTTTCTTCAATCCTCTATTCAGTTGATATCTGCAGTTATTATCATCTAATTTCTAAGCCCTGTTGTCGCTGGCGCTGAGCTAAATGTCACGTTTTTTCCAGGTAATTGCTGGTTTATCATGGCTTTGCTCCCACTGCCATTTACATGTGTTTTGGTCACATAAATCAGGGCGGCCTTTACTTTGCTCACCTCTCATGGTTACATCCTTTGGGCATAGTTCCCTCAGAGAAACTGCCCGGAGAGCAGGAGGAGCAGGAGGACTTCCTGAGGGAGGGATGCCACATCGTCACCTCACGGTCTATTAAGTCTGGGGGCGGAGCTGCAACACAATACAGACACACCACACTGGTTATATCGGACACTAAATCTAAATATCCATCCATCTTCTTCTGCTTATCCGGGGCCAGGGACTCCTAGACTTCCCGCTCCCCAGACACTTCCTCCAACTCCTTCGGGGGGATCCCGGGGCGTTCCCAGGCCAGCCAAGATACATAGTCCCTCCAGCGTGTGCTGGGTCTTCGACGGGGCCTCTTCCTGGTGGGACATGCCTGAAACACCTCCCCAGGGAAGCGCCCAGGAGGCATCCGGATCAGAGGCCTGAGCTGGCTCCTCTTGACACGGAGGAGAAGTAGCTCTACTCCGAGCCCCTCCTGTGTGACTGAGCTCTTCACCCTATCTCTAAGGGAGCGCCCAGTCACCCAGCGGAAGAAACTCATTTCGACTGCTTGTATCTTAATCTAAATCTCATGAGATAATATTATGTAGAGTAGGGTTGTACAATGTAAATATTTATCAATATATTTATCACATAATATAGAGAAGTATTTGTATATTCTATACAGATAACTTTTGGTGTTGTATCTGTATGGTGTTTAATTAAACACTAAGAAAAACATAATAGTCAGCTTAACAAGGGCCTTAATTGATTTGCAGGCCTTAATCAATCAGTCACCTGTCTACACTTAAAGGTTACTGGGCTAAAATGCAGAGCAGAGAGGTGATTTGAGCTGGCAGCATGTGGCGGAGTGGGCAAAGACTTAATAGCAGACAGCATCAATAAGTGTCACCGGCGGCAGAATAGGAGCTGAAATGGTTATTAACTGCAGGTGAAAGAGGATTTGAGGAGGACAGACGACCAACTAAGATGAGACAAATGTTACAGGTAATTCTGGAACGTGAGGGGGATTCATGGGGACAGCTGCACAGCCTGGGTTGAAAGAACAGGGAGAGATGAGAGGATGGGATACAGACACTGTATTTGGAAGCAAATTTTGAATTTACATTAAAATGTTGAATAAGAGGCAATGTTTGTACTTATTTCCTCCTTCAACTGGGATTGTCAGCCAGAACACCAAATTTAAGGCCAAGATAACCCTTGTATGATGATGAACAAATTGAGCAGAGAAAGAAGAACTTAAGAGAGCAGCTATACAAAGGTGAAAGTGTGGTTTTCTGTAAAAAAAGTTAAGAATAATTCAGGGAACATATTAAATCTATGTTACAGCATATGAATAAATATAAACAAGTAACGTTAACAAATGGAGGTAAGATACAACTAACATTAACATGCTAAGATAGGCAGTTAACAGTTAGACTGGCAGCACTAAATGGCACTTAGCTTTTTATAATGTGGTTTATGCTCTAAGAACAAACGTTTAGGAAACAAATAGGCAACATTAACATATACTGATAAAGTAAACTCACGAGGTCAAGGACACTTTCAGGAACAAAAACACAAAGAACAGATTCAACCTTAACAGACTGTTCAGTTGCACTGGCAACTAGAACTCTATCTGTACACGTTTAAAAATACACTATTTATATTTAGCCTATTGTATACACTAGAGTGTACAATGAGCAAAAAATGTGATGAAAAACACATTCATGGGTTTGGATTGGATTCACATCGATTTCCCACCTTTGTTTCTCTGAATATTTTTCCCCAGCAATTCACAAAAAAGTATAGTTTAAAGGCAAAACATGATTTCAAAAATGTTGTCCTTGTATAGCTTGGTTGCAGAAATATGTATAATTTAACTGTCCGGCAAATCTCACCTTCAGAATGTTTTTGTATTTTCAGATTCATCCTCTGATTATGATACCATTATGATAACATGTGTTCGTAGGATTTCAAATCTAATGCAGCTAAAACTGTTAAAATAATGCAGGTTTCACACTGAAAAACTAATTTAGTTTTTCTGATTTTAAGGGTCTCTGAAAAATGTGAGTTCCCTAAGAGCAGAGGCATTACTCACCAAATTCAGACTGACTGTTGGGGAACAAAATGCGGAAGACGTAATCAGTGGCTTCATCCTCCTCTTTGTCTGACACTGAGTCTGTGGAGCCCTGAGGAATCCTCTTCTTCAACTTAGGAAACACTTTTCCCTGCATTAAAAGAAGAACTACATTTAAAAGAAGACCAGTGATGCATTGAGGTCAATAATAGCTCAAACAAGTTTGGGTGGATTCCCTGGTTATTTGTCGATATAGTGCTAGTCTTAAAATGGAGCCATAGATTTTTGGAGACAGCTATTGTAGAGTGGGAGAGCTCAAAGCATTCATCAGCATCACTCCAAAAAAAAAGCACCACCCACTGCTTCTCATAAATACATCTTTTTTATTGATTTATTGAGCTTTCAGTTGTAAGTTGAGTTAGTGGCATTTTTTCTGAGCAATTTAATTTATCTTCTTTCTTTTTTTTTATCCTAAAGATTTTGTGCTGACCTTTCCCCTTTGAGACCAGAGTGGAGGGTCCAGCTGGCCGTGTGGAAGCAAGCCATTTTCCAAACAGGACAGGAACTGGAGCAGATGTCCTCCTCGGGGAAACCGTAGAGGGGGTCTTTGGATCCCATCCTTACTGACGAGCACCACAGTTCCACCACTGTCAACTGCATGACGATCAAGTGATTATATTATGAGTATAGTGAGGGAAAATGGTACTAGGATCGGAAACAAGACTTACTTTGTTGGTGACAGTGCAAATACACAATCTCCTCTAGAGGGATTGTCATGGCGTAGTCCCAGTAAACACTGAAAACAAAGTGCCGTATACATATGAATCAAAGAGGAGGTGAGCTATTTGAGTCTAAAGCCGGCTTTGCTTCCAGCGTAAAACCATGTGAAATTAATATTTTCAAGTTAAAGGACAATGGAAAGGAGATCATTCAGTGTAATCTATCTTCAAAAACGAATCAGTCCATTTCCGATTACATTATTTGTGTTTGCCTTAAGTCGGAATAAATCATCACAATTAGATCAATGGACATAAAACCTTTGTAAAAATAAATAATCAAATGGCCTTAGGGCTGGGTATGTTCAAATAAGTAGTGTACCGTATTTTCCGGACTATAAGTCGCACCTTTTTTCATAGTTTTGGCAATATTTATTTATTTTTAATTATATTTTTTTATTTTATTATATTCTTTAAATCTTTAAATCATTAATTTCTTTTAAAATACAGCCCATCTGCCCACGAGAAGATAGTGAAGATAAAGCTGACAGGAAAGAATAGATTGGAGAAAGAACATAAAAACAAGGCTCATTCTCTCATTTGTTGATGGAAATTTGGTGGAACATGTGGATCAGGGCTAATAAACAGCACGCTGAGAGTCTTAATGAAATAATCAATTTTTTGGTGAGAGTAACCATGCACACACAGGAACATAACACGGTCTACTGCTTTGAAAGATGTCTGAGTCAATAAGCCATCTGCTGGCGGCTGGTGGGCTGAGAATAACCCTTTTGAGATCAACAGTAGCGTGAGCGCACAATCACTGCATTATTCAGCAACAGTTCAGAGTAACACCAACAGTGCAGAGGAGAAGCCACATAAGACATTAAATATGAGCATCAGAAGTTGTCAGCACCTGCGCTCGTAGTCCAAGTCTCCAACAGAACCATTCATTAGCTGATTTGGAGTCCACTTCAGCGTCATCAAGTCCGCAGTCTGGTGCAAGGAGAGGTAACCGGGGATAGCCTCCATGTCATCCCTCTGAACGTATTTGTTAGAAAAGATACTGCGGTTATTTACATTTGAGACTCATCTTATTAAAAAGAGCAACGCTCATCTTTAGTTGTGACTAAGTAGCACTATTTTGGTTTATTTATAAATAAAGAAAACACGATTATTATATATTATTTATACTATTACAGCATTTCCCTGTCTGCTGCATCACGGCCCCCTTTTCCTCTTATCGGCCCCACAACAATAATTCACAATAATTTCTAAAGAAGATGTAATAGTTTGACTCTTTTTTTTTAAACATATTTCAGATTTAGATCTAAATATATAAATAATAATGACTGAATAGGCTAAATACTAATTTGAAGTAGTAAATTTTAACACATTTCTGTAAAATTTATTTCAAATTAAGTGTTCTTATATGTGCTTGTTTTGTGGACAACCTTTAGGCCCCCAATGTAGTTTTTTTTTTTTTTAATGTTTTCCACACTTGGGGGCCTTCAGTGCGACACCAACGACCCAGTGATGTGACACATACACATTTTTGTTAATTATTAATACATATTATTATTACTATTAACATTAACTAAGAAAATCAGTGGTACATTTTTGTAAATGTATTATTTTAGCTAATTTAAATAAAAGGAGAACATTAATACTAATACTAATAATGGTAATAATAATAAAAAATAACATACAGTAATACTGTCTTTACTGGTTAATCAGACATTATAACATCTAAGTATACTGGTAGGATGAACAGGACATTTACCGGTTGCACTAGCACATTGTTTTTTCCAAAAAGGAGGATGGCCCTGTTGTTTTGATGCAGTGACTCAACATATTCACGAGCTGAAGGCGAGGGGGAGGGGCGTTCGTCCATGCTGCTGCTTGAGTGCCGCTTCTGGATCTACACAGTCAAACAAACAAATCAAATCACTGGTTCCACTTTGGTGCTTGACTGGTCTTTATGAGCACATCACTCAGGACACACACTGGATTTGAAAAGCAATTGTTTACTAATGTCTCTTGTCTTTGACACAAAAGGTAAGTACAAAAGATACGCTATTTATAGATGTAGTTCTTCCACTAACAATTGGAACAATTGGATTAGTGTTCGGGTTTCTAAGATCTCATCTCATCTTTGCTTTTTATTTGTAGAAATTAGTAGCACATAGCTATGGAAAGCTGAAGTACAACAACAAAAATCAGCATTTTTTGGTTATTTGATTTTGAAATGCTCCGAACTAACTATTACTATGCAACCCTTTAAAAATGCTAAAACAGGTTGAAGTTACACTGTGTTCCTCCTGGGCACATTGCACTCCACATGATGAAACCCGAATGAGACAATACCTCAAAGAGTCCCGTTGTGCATGAGATAAATGTTGGCTTCGTGTGATATACTTACACAAAGGGCAGGTCTCTTGGTTGGAGAGTCCTGCCTGCAGTGGCCGCTGTGGATACGATGTCTTTGGACCAACTCATCAGCGGACGGGTCAGTCCAGAAGTGGTCAGCGGTCTTCATTTTGGTGTACTCCAAAGCACAAGGTCCAACTACGGCAAAAAGTTAAGTCAATTGTACACAATGTAAGCTTCACTGTCTCTCGCACTAAAGAGTCCTTTCTTAGGCTGTATTATTATCAGTAATGGTGAAGAATTACCTAGCAGAGATGCAAGGATAGGTCCATCAACAGGGTCCATCAGCAAAGCCTCTTTCTCATAATATTTACTGAAATCAGAGGTTGTAAAACATTAAACATCATTATGGAAACATTATGTCATTATGGAAACATTTTGTCTTTTTAACACACCTGCAGTTCTCAACCAGGAAGAGGACAATTTTATCCAGAACCTTTTCAAACAAGGCGGTGCGGATCCACAGGTTTTTGACGGTTTGCGGCGTGAGGCTGGGTAGACGCGGGATCTTTCTTAGACTGTCCTGGCTTTGCAGACTTTGACTCCGCCTGCAAATGACAAAGTGCATAATGTAGCTCGGTTTCATAACACTCTAGAGGACAGAAATGTATGCAGAAGAATTTGTAGCTAAATATGCAGGTTTTGTCCTAGTTTGTGGTTACTAATTCTGGTCCAAGTACTGCACCCGTAGGCTAATAAATGGCGATTGGAGTGCTGATTTATCGTTCTGCCATGTGAGATCACCTCTATTTCCTTTTGAATTACTTTGGGAAAATCATGTGGTCTATTACTGGTGTTGGTTCATAAACATAAATGAATATGAAAAGCTTGCAGACGATTGTTGGGATCAAAAGGGCTTTGATGTGTCCAGAGAAAGTGGCGCGTCTCACTTGGTCTCCAGGATCTGCTCGAGTTCCTGGGCTTTCCGGCACAGTTCTTCTGCAGGAGAAAAGCTCTTCCCCACCTTCATGAAGAGAGCCGCGATCTTGTTGCTGCGCAGAAACCCGGCCGCCCGCCTCTTTAGTCCATGCAAAACACAGGCCTCCACTGCCGCTGTTGAGATGAGATTCAAAAGTCCATTTGTAGTCAAGACAACAATAACTAAGTTAAAACTCAAATATGCAAAAAGCCTGGTATTGCCAATAACGTTGAATCATAATGCTGGCTTGACTTTCATTTTCGTTCAACATAAATGGCATTCAAAGAAGGGAAGTTTTAGAGTTGACAAAAACCCTATTTGGACGGGATTAGTTTTACCTAGGGACTCATCTGACTTTCTTGCCTTGTGCAAATCGTTGATTTCCAGATTAAGGTTTGCAAAAACAAGTTTATTACCGATATTGTTTATCCCGAGCAAATTTTACACATGTCCCTAATTGTAGAAAAAGATCCCACTGTAGTCATCTGGACTCAGTTTTTTGAAAAAAACATACATTTCGACCTCATAACCCTCATCCAAGAGTCATTCTCAATCTGCGAATGTCGATAATTAAAACTAATCCAGTTCGAATAGAGCTTTAAGAATACAAAACAGTTAAGTATATTATAGCAATGTTATCAAATAATGTTCCAATTGAGCAGCCATTGTCCACATAATAATATTTAAATGACAATAACTGCAGTAGATAATTATTCACAGCCTTTTAAGCAGTTCTCTGAATTCTAAATGTGTCACAATTAAGGACTATATCAGATCGCTAATTGCGTCAAACAGCTGCATCATTCATTACTGGGGAACCAATTAATCCTAAATCTCTATGCTGAGTGGCTAGAATTTGTATCTTTTGTCTGGGATTTATTTTTTTACTTTTGGGTCAATTAATACAATAAAACCAATGCTTTTTAATCTCCGTAACAACTAGACAAAACAGAAAAACAGAAAGGCCTCTTCCCCTCCTCACTATGTGGCACTGGCTAGCTCTGTGTTGACATTTGCATTGGCTCTCAGGGCTAATCCTGCGGCTCTGTTCACATGGGGTCAGAGGGGAGGCTGCGGTTACCACGGGAAACAGTGATGAGATGGAGCCAGTGAGAGACGAGCAGTGAACGAGGGGCTGTGGCCAATCATCAACATCACAATCTGTCTCTCTCTTTGTGCTCATCTGACTATCAGTGTCTGCTGCATGATGAGGTTTATTTTGGATTGATACTACTTATATCAGAATTATGGCAATTCGTGAATTATTGTTTCATCAGAATATTAAAATATGAACTGGTAAACTAAAACAAGAATCCCATGTATTTTAGAAGATGTTTTCTAAGATCTAGTTACAAGCTTAGCAAGTATTTCTCCATTAAAATACAGGACCATTTGTCATTTGTAAAGGATATTATAAACTAAATAAATGCAGATTTGATCAGTGTGACAAATTCAATTTCAATTTTCATTGATTAATTGACAACATTGAACACATGAAACATTTTATTTTGTTCTGCTATTTCCCGTGCCTCGCAGATATTGCACTAAAGTCATCTTTTATGATGATGCATGTGGACGGAGTTAATTAGCAATACTGAAAAGAGTGGGGCAATAACACTATAATCTGCCAACCTCTTTACTGATCACACAATGTGATATTTGAATGTGATGGTGAGTTTCCTTGGGTAAGAAAGTCACTATGTGAAATTAAGAAGTATTGAGAGAATAAACATCACGATTTTACGATGGTTCACAGGTCAACAACATTGAAATGATGAACAAAAAAACTAATGATATTGCCAGATAAAAAGTACAAGTAAAAGTAGTATAATATTGAACTGAAATGACTCATTGTTGCTACCTAGAATACTCACATATATCATGTTTTACTCTGACTTGTTTCACATTCCTTCTAACCTTTAGCCTCTTGAGACATTAAAGACATAACATTTTTAAGATCAAGAGGCTAAACATCTAGACAAAGCACGTCACAAAAGGTCTCAATAAAGTTCATTCTTTGTTGCCACATTAAGTCAATGCTAAATACTAAACTAAATACTAAAACATGACAATTACTCATAAATAAATAGCATCTTAAACTGTGGATTAAACACTAAATAAATGCAGTATAGTTAATAAAGTTAAAGTTAACACATACAGCCAAGACATTGAAGTGCTGCTAACCGCCCTGTATCTGTGGTAACCGAGTGCATCAGAGACTTCACTAATGGACTAATGGACATGTGATGTGTTTTCTTAAAGGTGTTCTATGCAATGTTTCTGGAGGAGGGTGCGCCACCTGCTGGTCTACAGGAGGCTGGTCTACAGGAGGATGTTATTGCTTTGCCTAAAATGTTTGACAGTTTGCCCATTAAACACATAATCTTGAATCAAAATTGCTCAAAAATACTACTGAAAAACATGCATTGTTTCTTACTGCATGTGTGGAACATACAAACCAAACCATTAACATCTCCATGGCGTCTAGCAGGCTACAGACTCTCCAACAGTAAAGTTATGTGGTGCAGCTTTAATTTGACCGCAATGAGGTTAATGTGCTTCAAACATCTACAATCTAGGAGTAAATGTATATTTATCTCAGGGATAAATGCTCAGTATTTTTAGCCTATAATATATTTTAGTAGATTTTAAACCTGTTTTGCAAATTGATACCAGACAAAAATACTTGCATAATCCAGCAACAGCGAGTAGATGTCAACCACACACATCCTTAGTAAAGACAGTGGAGGCTAATTGCTTCCCAGTGTGCACCCATCCTCTGCTTTCATCTCGCGGCACATCACTGCTTGGAGAGGATGTGCAGTTAGAGTAATAGACAGGGTCAGGGGAAGCGTCAGTGCAGATAGCCTGGAGTGCACCCATTGGGCTGCGTGACAGATAAAACCATTGCAAAGGCCATAATATGTTCTCTACACACAGCAAGATCATTACAGTCTACCACAAAAGACACCACTTCTGCTGTATTAAAAAAGGCCAGTGTGTCAGCAGCAGCAGCCTCAACGCTCTTAAAAAGGGAAAAAAAAGTAGTGTTGATTCAGTGCAGAGGAAAAAACTTGCAGACATTTGTGTTGAACTAATTAGTGAGTGGGAAGGATGATTCACTCATATTTGATAAGCTTTGGTAACACTTTGCTGTCTGACACTGTTCATCCGCCCAATGCCAGAGGATCCTTCGTCAGACAATAACAGTAATAATTCATTATCATTTCTTATTAAACATTCATTCATTTTCTACCACTTGTTCCCTATTAGGAGTGGAGGTCCCAGTGACTTTGGGCCTTAGGCAGGGATACACCATTGACAGGGGCCAGCTCTCATTTCTATCAGTATCGATACCTGCATAGTTTTGTGGCTAGTTTTAGTATCAATTAACATCTAGGTATCAATTGGTTTAACAACCATAGTAGACATTTTATTATTGACTACCACTGCTTAAATGCATTAATGAGTGAACAACAATGTATCATCATTATTTTTTACAGTGAGAAGAATGTGTGAGTGCTTGTTTTGCAAGTGGGATGTGTCTTTTAGCACTAAATAACATTTGGCACATTTAAATGTATGTTTTCTGTTTTTTACGACTTGACTTGGCACATTTGAAGAACCTTGTTAAATTGTGTGCCAACTCACCACAGAAGGACACAATATGACTACTGTCTTCGTGAACAAATTTCCTGGTGACAGCTTCTTCCATGATCTGCTTCACCTGTCAATGAGAGCGATGCTGGTGAGTCACTCTTCCATCTGTATCCACCACCAAACATTAACACACACAGGTCAGAGCAATATACACAATAAAAGATAATTAGAAGGAAGTGAGATACATAAAAAGAGGCGGAGTACAAACGTGAGTGGGACAAGTGAAGTTGGAGGATGAGTCACCAGCTCTTAACAAATCCATGAGCAAGTGCAAAACATCACACTTTTTATATCAGGAGGAACACATTTAAACGAAACAACTGTAGACAAAACAAACAAATGCTGTCCCATTTCTCACTTCAACCTTTCAACCCCCCCCAACATTCTCTTACATTGCATTGTCCATCATTCTTCCATTTCACATTTTAAGTGCACATTGTCAAAATGAGCTGGGTGCATGTCACTAGTCCTGTACCCCCACAAGACCGGGCTCCAGCAGATTTCTTACCACAACTATTGAACACAAGAGTTTGATGATGTCATAATTTTGGATGGTGGACAAGGGCCTTTGTAGTTCTTTGGAAGAAACATACAAAATAGAAATCCACAAATGTTGAAACAAAAAAAAAATGTTTTGTAACTATTTTAATGCAATTTCCTCCACAAACCTGCAATATTAATCTGCATGTTTATGAACCTCCAGTCATATCAAACAACTTTTTAGACGTTATTCATTGGTTCATCATCTAGTCCTTAATTTGCCCAAACACAGTCCTTATTTGGATGAGTTCTGATATTCAGCTCTTGTTTAGTCTCTAACTGCATTGATAACAGATTACTTTTCACTGGCACTCTCCAGTTTGCTGTTACGAGGATCAAAAGAGCATTCACCAGTTAACAGTGTTACAATGGGACTATTCTGTTTTAACTATGCTATAAATTTAGTCCAATTTATGCAAATGATATTTTAATTGTCTTCTGATTAATGTGTCTCATTGATTACCAAGCTTTTCCCTGTATCTAAAGCTATAGAGAATGAGTGAGGACCGATCTATGGACCCGTGTTTGGGGACCATTAACCTCCGGACACAGATAGCTGTAATATCCTGCTGTCCAAATTAGTCGGTCCACAATGTCCCATTACACTGGCTGAACGAAAACATCCATCTCCACCTGGTGCATTCACAGCTGTTTAGAGCCTCCTCAAGACCTCGTACATTGCATTTTGAAACATGTATTATGAGATAGTATGCTCAATTATGGCGTTAAAACATGTTCAATTTTCTATTACAAAACTGTTATGCTCATGGTTTAATTAATGATTCTGCGACTCAAAGGAAAATTGATTTTAAAGTAGGCCTGTCACAATAATAAACTAGTGCGATATATAGCTTTAATACTTATAAATATATATGAATATGATATTATAATAGATTATGTACTGGTCATCTGAATGCCAAATAGTGGTGTGAAATATTCTTCTAAAATAGACACATGAACAAGACCCCTGAGTGTGTTAGAACCAAAATACGACCGATGTGTGAAATGACACCTAAAAGAACATATAGAAGACTGCTTACAACAGTTTACAGAGTAATGCACACCACTGAAGAGCTGTGAGTAAAAACCATTGTCACTAACAGTGACATGACGAGATGAGTCATCCTTATTGACTGTTAGGGGACTACTGGGCAAAGCAGAGCAGAACAGTACAACAGCACACGCAGGAGCACTTGACCCCTGCCGTTTACACGGGGGATATTGCCGAGAGAGAAACCTGCCATTTCAAACCAACATGAGCATGCTTTACTTTTGATGAGAAAAGACAATCATGGCTGGCAATACAAAAGGGAAAAAACCTTTTGTGTTGTTTGTGCCTCTAGTTCAGTTCAGAGCAAGTCTAATTTGGATGTGGCTTTAGTTCATTTGTCACCTGTCACTGTATTGACTTAGTGGCTGCTAGCGTCAAACATCCAGTAAACAAACAGAAAATGCATGCAAAAGCAATGAACAAATCTGTCCATATTTCTATGTGTTTTTGTTATGCTGTTTCTTAAGAGATGTATCCAATTCTACTTATAATGCAGATTTGAAAAAGATACATTTTGCAATCTCTTTTTTTATCATGAGAACACAAAGCTACTTGTTAATGCGACGGTGCTGAGAATAGTGTGCCCACTGAGTACTGACTGCACCTCGGCTGTTGAAGCAGGGTAAAACCTAAGCTGACTCATCTCTGACAGCTGGGAGAAAGAGACGCAATTAAATGAACACAATGGAAATATTTGGGAAAT
The DNA here is from genome assembly GCF_026437365.1 of Eucyclogobius newberryi. Taxonomy (NCBI): domain Eukaryota; kingdom Metazoa; phylum Chordata; class Actinopteri; order Gobiiformes; family Gobiidae; genus Eucyclogobius; species Eucyclogobius newberryi. The sequence goes on from NW_027316278.1 coordinate 18,227,285, forward strand.
ATTAATTCACAAATGGATGAAGTAGACTGTATTATTTAAATCCCAAAAAATGAAATACTTTTGGATGATTTGGATGGTTAAGTCATGCATTACATTTGTTAGCTCTGGTTTTGTTTTGGTGGATTAATCCCTGCCTTACTTTAGTCTGAGTTTAGTCCAACTTTAGTCCTTTACAATGTTGAACTTTCTGAAAGACAAACCAATGGTAAATGTGACAAACACAGAAAGATAAACTAAAGTTACTTACATTTAGGTCTATTTTTGGGCTATTGATTGAACTAAAAAATCTTAATTTTGCTTCTAAAATGTTCACAATTATTATTTTTTTGGTTCTTATGATTATATTGTGACCTGAATAATCACTATTATCTTGACATCTCTATGTGATAGGTGTGTTCAATAAGCCATATACATGTATACTGTTCAACCTGGCTAAGCATCTTCTGTGCTCTAACACGAGCAATACGGGTTTCAGAAAAATGACGACTGTTGCCACAGCAATTAACAATCTGAAACAGAACTATCTTTTGAATGGTGAAAAGTACTATCAATGCTAATGGCTGCCTTCTCTCCTCCAGCTGATCAGGACTACAGATCTGTACTCCGAGGAATTTTTGTAGTCAAGTGTCTAGGCTCAGACAACCTGCGTGTTTCTATGACGACCGCATGTGTCGCACGGTGTATCACTTCCACCTAAGAAGACACGTCAACAACATTCACTCATGGCTGAAATAAAGAGAGATGGGTGACTTTTAACAGTGCATGATCAGCTACGTACAACAGCTTGAAATAATAAAGGTGTCATACACTGTGTACAATGTGTTAGCGTTTACATACAACTAGAGGTCCATGAATGTTTAAGTGAGAGCACAAAGCCTGATAAAGGTTCTCCGTCAAACCAATGCAGCCAAAGGGGACTATTCACAGTGATAAAAGAGCTCATAAGTTGTCTTCAAAAAAAGCAACAGAAGCACCCAGCCACTAACCCCTGCACAACACTGAGAAATGAAACACTGTTTAAAGAGACAACAACACAAAATATATGTTCTCTATTTATCCAGGCGGGGACATAATGTTGATATTAATCAGCTTTTTTATACCTGCAACTAAGTAAGATGTGTTTTGATTTCAAGGGTGACTGATTCAAAGCAATAACTAACTGGTAATTACAAAGATTTCTTTTCAAGCATGTACACAATTGTCAAATCATGCAGCCATAACAACATTCAAACAAATATTATTCACCCACAAACACTTTGTATCGGTCGCTTACAAGCACACTGTGTGAAAGCTGATTTCATACAGTGAAAAAACAGTGAAACCTACTCCCGAAGACGTGGTGTGTCTGTTATATCTGGTGTGTCTTTTCCTTATTCTCTGGTTCAATGAACAAACACCGGTTCTCATACATTTGCATCTGTCATTCATGAAACAGACATACTGATAAATGAATGAGATAGATTTGGACAGACAGAGCGAGGCCAAAGGAGAGACCATTTCAAAGCTATTTTGTGCCAGAAGGTAATTGTGGTTCCAGACATCCTGTGCTTTCTGGATAATGACGCGCGTTCAGGTGAGAAGACTATGGCACCAAACCAGATGGGCGAGGCAAGTGTGAGAAAACAGGCAAGAGACACCATATGGTTGATCCAACACAGTGATAATAACACAAATCAGAGGAAAATGACAAGCATGGATTTCTCTTCATGACGGATGCGATACAGAGACACAAAATACAGACATCCACTAATGTGTTGATTAAATATAATGTGACATATTTCTGTATGAACTTAAACGACTGTAAAACGAAAGCCATGGGTTGATTTGGCTACCATCTGAGGGGATTTGGCAACTAGGAGCAAGGGAGTCACCAAATGCTATCAGCGCAGCGGAGGTGGGACCAGTGTTGGAAAGGGTCTGGTCTCCACTGATAAGAGGTCTCAAGGAAAAACAAATCACAGTCCTGACTCTATGCTTCTCTCTTTTTACAAGATGAAGTGATTCTATCTGGGTGCACATGAGAAGGAGTATGTTCATTTATGTACCAAGTAGTGACTAGATAGTACCAAAAAATACCTTAAATATAGGCCTACATAACATGGAAAGTTATTTTCAAAACAGTTTATAATACATTTTGTTCAAGTTAATTTTCATTTTCCATATGACGTTCCATCAGGTCTGTTTATATGGGACGAGAAATAAACAACAACAACAACAACAACAACAACAACAACTGGGCAATAAACCTTTCAAACAATATCATAAAATAAATATATAGCTCAAAACAGCCCGTACTCCGCACACAATACAGTGGCTTCCCTCGTGAAAGAATGAGACCTACGTGACTACTTCTTAATGACACTACAAACAGTGAACAATACACTTAAGCAGGGAAGCTTATAGTTTAAATGAATGGCATCTTAGACATTGAAACAAATAAATAGACCTATACAAACATTGCAGAAAAAGGTGACAAGTTTCTGTACAGTCCTGTATATTGGCTGAGCACAAGTGCTTAATAACACAAAGTGTTTGTTTTTCCATCTCGATAACTGCTGAAGTGAAAACACCCACCTCCTTCATGACGGTGCGCACCAGCCGCTGACGAGTGTCCGCTTCTGAAACACGCACAAACATGACTATTTCACGGTACGTTCAAACAAAGGTATAACACAGTTACATCTACATGTAGAATTATTTTCCTCGTTGTTTTTGCTCCCACCTGCCATGGTGGTTGCCATGGATGTCGTCCCTTCTGTTCGGCGGCACTGCTCCCATCCACTGAGCCCGGCTCGTGCGCTGCTGTGGCTCTGGCTCCGCCTCCACACATACATTTAAAGACACACCTCTGCGTTACAGCGACGTGTAGGCGCGTGTAGGCCGGTCCAAGAGCGTGACTATGGGGACAAGTCATACTGGGCAAGGCCAAATGAGCTATTGGTACATCTACATGCCGTCCACATTCAGTGGCATGTGCGTGCAGAACATCCAAGTAAAACTGTAAAATGGTGATGACTGGACATTTTACTTTCCCTGTTAAATGCAGTTTGATTTACAGTAGGTATAGAAAAATGCTACACGATGAAATATTTGTTACCAAGATTGCATTATTATGAGTTTTTATGGTATAAAGTAAAAGTGAAAAATGCTGAAACATATGTAGCTACAAAGTTCGTCCTGAAGATGGCAATGTAAGTCAAATATAAAAGGGCCTATCATTTTGCTATGTCCGATCAAAGGGAATATGGTAGGCCCCAATGTTTTCTGGAATATGGCTCCTAATGCCTGCTGGTCTTGTACCAGTTGAAGGCCAGAGCTGTCAGGTAGATCAGGTGGTGAAAGGAGTTGAACCAACCGATATGACAGACTGAAGTCAATCATCTCCACCGGTCTCAGCACACATTCAAAGTCCCTTCGGACAAACCCACAACAGATCTCACTCTGTATGGTCAAAGAAAGGCTTAATAGCCTATTTCTAACTACAATCATATAAATTGTAACTTACATTTCAGCATTTACTCCTGTGACCCCAATAGGCAAATTGTTTTTAATGGGCTCCGCTGACACAGCACATCAAACGTCATTATAAGCATATACTTCATCTCAGTGAAGTGAGGCCCACAGGTCTTTATGTGATTGGAGTCGACAGGCTCCACACTGTGATTGAAGCGGCTGTCAGTCTGATGTGCTTCTGCCCATATGTGCCAATGAACACTGACAGGAGTGTATGTTGGAAAAGGCTGGAGCCATGATTTGCGTTCATGTTTGTTTTGGCCCTCAGGGGCCCCACTCACCTTGGCTGAGCAATCAGACTTGCTGACTGTTTACTTCTTCTGGGCAGCAGCAACAAGATGAAACTGATGTAACTTACAAACATCTGAATGGGACCTCTACACTGAGGACATGAGACTTCTAAACCACATCCCCAATGACTATAAGCTATTGAGTGGTGTCGTGTAGGACGTATGATTGACTTGATAAACGTTATGTTAAAATAGAAAATAATGGTAAGCAAAAATATATAATCTACTCTCTATATAAGTCTTTGGACATGTTTTTCCAGTAATTTCTCTCGTGGTCTATGTGGAACTCAGTTGAAATGAAAAACATTTGTGAATCATCTCGATTTTCCCCCAATAACTTAAGTGAGTGCGTGAGCGCCTCCAGCCTCATCTGTGTCTGTCTTATATTGTTTCTCATGAAGATTCACGGTGCCCTCGAGCTCACAGGTCTGTGCGCTGTGTCGCTGCCGCCAGGGGTCAAACAAAGCAAGTTCACCGTGGCGTGTGTGATCTAGCCTACACTTTATGTGTAGCCTTCCGCTGTATTACTCTATAAAGCTTTTGGCCTGATATTGAATTACAACTGGCATTATATTGATGCTAATTAAAAAATGTCTCTTACGCAGTGCAGTCAACGGCAAATTAAAGGATCGCGTGACCTGCAAATACTGGGTACTTTTTTGTGATCATAATAATAATAATAATAATAATAACAACTGATGGTCGATAAAATTTTGCTTTTATTTGGTTTCACTACAGTAAAGAAAAAAGTGGTGCTGAACAAGTGAGTTCAAACAGGTTTCTATCAGCCCCTCCCACTGGGCCTGTCTCCGTTATAGAAGACCTCCGCTCCGTGAAGCTGGTCCTCTCTCTGACTTTTCCACGCTCATGGCTGGCAGTATGACCCAGCATGGGTCTTCTCACCCTGGATACAGCCCCCACAGTGCCCCAGTGCCAGTGCCCACCCAAACCGATTCTAGAGACAAATGGAGCAAAAAGATGGATTTTCTTTTATCTGTTATTGGCTTTGCTGTGGACTTAGGCAACGTTTGGCGCTTCCCTTATATTTGTTATCAAAACGGCGGAGGTAAGTACCTACAAGCAATCTGTAAAAATATAACTTGATCTAACTTAAAACTTTGAGAAAAGTATTTGGACCCGAGGTCTTTTGTGGTTGGAACTGTCCGTGGTGCTGAAGTCGAGAAGCTTTTTACCATTATAAACGTTTTCCCCACTTTACTGGGACATGTAGCCAATCTAATTTGGCTATTTTTATTTTAAGATGTGATAAATGACGTAATTATAATAATTCCCTTCCTATGAATAGTTGTATTGAGCAAAATATAAATATCCAAAATATTGCTTTTTGGAGTTTGATCAGGCATAAAAAAAGCAATTTTTTAGATGAATATCAAAATCAAAATGTCTTGAATTCAAGCCATTTCTCAACCCACTACATTTAGTAATAATTTGGTGTTTTTCTTGTGCTCCTCCTGGGCAGGAGCTTTCCTGATCCCCTACATCCTCATGGCCATCTTTGGAGGTGTGCCCCTCTTTTACATGGAGTTGGCTCTGGGGCAGTTTCACAGAACTGGAGCTATATCCATCTGGAAACACATCTGTCCCATTTTCAAAGGTACAACTGTGGTTAAAAACAATCACACATGTATTTGTGTAAATCAAATGCATGTGTGCACTGTGTGAAAACTGTCTCTGGCCTTTGAGACTCACTAAGGGATCAATTTTGAACTAATCTAAAGATGCGATCTCTGTGTTTCAGGTATTGGTTATGCCATATGTATCATTGCCCTGTATGTGTCCTTCTACTACAACACTATTATCGCTTGGGCCCTCTTCTATTTCTACTCCTCTTTTTCCTCAATACTGCCATGGACAAATTGTGACAATGTGTGGAATACCCCTAACTGCACAAACTATTTTGGCCTGAACAATGTCACCTGGACAAACTTTTCCCGATCTCCTGCGGAGGAATTTTACACGTAAGTGTATGTGAATGTGACTAAGAGTGTATGTGAACGTGACTAAGAGTTATCATCAGTTTTGTATAACACCTTTCTGTTATGATAAAGTGAATATTCCTGACTCAAACAGGAGGAATGTTCTGGAGATCCACAAGTCTTCGGGCCTCACAAATGTTGGCGGTGTTCGCTGGCAGCTGATGCTCTGTCTGTTTCTTATTTTTACAATTGTGTACTTCAGCCTGTGGAAAGGAGTGAAAACATCAGGGAAGGTAAGTCAGCTCTATTTGTCTCATTAAAACATGTAGATTTTTGTTATCTCCTGTCTGACTACCCAGGTGGTGTGGGTGACTGCCACCTTGCCCTACATTGTGCTCTTCATTCTGTTGATCCGCGGGGCCACTCTGCCTGGAGCCTGGAGAGGTGTAGTCTTCTACCTCAAGCCCCAGTGGAATAAACTGCTTGAGACCAGTGTAAGTTAGACAAACACAATATTACTTATACTACTACATTTGTAATGTCCCTGTATCCTTGTTTCCAACACAACCAGGCTTAGAGGCTATGTGTGAGTAAGTGCTTTGCTTGGATGGGAATATGGATGAGTTGAAATGAGATGCATAAATAAGCCACAGAGGTGAATAATAAGATGCATAATTACTTTAGATTTTCTGACCATTAACAAAGGCCTCCCTTTTTGTGGCCCTCACCAGCATCCAGCACTCTTTCTTCTCTTGTAATGCCGAATGTGTGCAGCTCTTCAGATCTCCATGCGGACAGCTGTGTGGAAACTACTCGGTTTCTGTACACTGGCCAGTACAGCCTAACAAATAGTGCTAAAAATATTGATGTAAAATACTGGCTTAACATCAGCGTTTTGGTTACCTTTGTACAAATCTGAAATTATTTCACAAATGTCATTTCTGTGAGTATCAAATTTAGCAAAAATCAAACAAATATATATATATATATATTTTTTTTATAGGTGTGGGTGGATGCTGCCGCTCAGATATTTTTCTCTTTGGGGCCTGGCTTTGGGGTGCTTCTGGCTCTATCCAGTTACAATCCTTTTACAAACAACTGCTATAGGTAAGACCTGAGTCTCCAAATACAATTACTGTTGATATAATAAAGATGCATTTCTTAATCTATTTTGTTAATCTATTTTCTGCACAAGAGATGCCATTGTGACCAGCTTAGTGAACTGTTTCACAAGCTTTGTGTCAGGTTTTGTCATCTTTACTGTTTTGGGCTACATGGCAGAGATGAGAAAAGTAGAGGTGGAAGAGGTGGCCAAAGATAAAGGTAAGTTAATTCCAAAATAATGATTATCTAAAATCTGTTGATACGTTCATGTTCTACCTACTAGGGCCAAGTTTGCTGTTTATCACTTATCCCGAAGCCATTGCCAACATGATGGGATCAACATTTTTTTCAATCATCTTTTTTGTGATGATGATTACATTGGGTCTTGACAGTACAGTACGTACATTTTGACCAAAGGCACATAATATATGTGTCTGTTAATACATTAAACAAATCAATTTTGTATTTGTGTCAGTTTGGTGGACTAGAGGCTATCATTACAGCTGTCTTAGATGAATATCCAGAACATTTCTCTCACAGACGGGAGTTATTTGTGCTGGGATTAGTAATTGTCTGTTTTATGGGGTCCCTTAGTACACTTACTCATGTAAGTACATGACATTATTGACCAACAACATTTTGACCCAATGATTTACAGAAAAACATTCTATGCAGGGTGGTGCATACGTGGTTAAACTGCTGGAGGAATTTGGAGTTGGTTGTTCAATTATTGCAATTGGTTTTCTGGAAGCTATTGCAGTTTCATGGTTTTATGGTAAGATATCACCTATAAATATCAGTTGTTATTAACCTTTTAGTATGAAGTGCTGGGCAAGCTTATATACAGACACTAATTCATCATCTATTTTGCAGGTATTCAAAGATTTAGCAATGATGTCCAGGCTATGTTGGGCACAGCTCCAGGTTTATTTTGGAAGGTTTGCTGGGTGGCCATCAGTCCAGCATTTCTAGCAGTAAGAACATGGCAACACATGAATTTGTATTTGATAACAACTGTATAGTAAATTCAACCCTAAAATCAAAACAGTCAAAACTAGGCATATTACCTGTGAAGTTTAGATCATGGGTGCACTCTCATGTTCACAGATGCAATCACTGCCTGTTTCTCTTTCTTTACCCAGTACATTATAGTGAGTTCTCTGCTAAAACCTCCATCCCTCACTCTTTTCGACTACGTGTATCCGGACTGGAGCATCACAGTGGGCTACACTATTGGGCTTTCTTCTTTTATATGGGTGCCAGTGTACATGGTCTACAAGCTTGTATGGACCCCTGGGTCACTCAAACAGGTCAGTAACACTGTGATTATGATGAGTGCTACTTTATATTGAATTATGAACTGGTTATAATTTACAGAGACTTGCTGTGTGTCTGAGACCAGAGCGGACAATCCCAGACATTCACGCCGACAACCTGCACATGGTTACTGTGCCATAGCAATTCACTTGAGCACACAGCAATCTGATGCTTTGTATTTGTTTATTTATAAGTAGAACTAATCTCAGTTCATTATGGCTTGCATCATGGGTGTTTTTACGTTCTTTCTTGATGGCACTGAGCACTTGGAGTTACTAGAAAGCTAATTGCTGGTAAGCTCACCTAATTCTGTAACATAAGCTTTACATGACAAAGTTGTGATCAAGTAAACCATACAAGAAATATATTTTTACCATACTGTGCTGGGAAGCCCTAAATATGAAATCAATATAGAAATTATTTATCAATGATATGTATTTTTTGTAACAGTATTGCATTAAGGTCAGGTCACATCAAGCTAGGTTTTGTACTATCGAGCAGAGAAGAGTTACAAACATAATTGGAAAGGTGAAAATGTTTTGGTTTGATTAAACTTTTGCCTTAATTTGTCAGCTTTACTTGTTAAACAGTGTATAAGAGGTTGTATTGATATTGTGCCTCCAAATAATGTTATAAATGAGGACTGTTACACCGTTTTGTGTCTGTTACTAAAATATAAAAATATAAATGTATGTTTAGTGAATATGATTCTATAATATACACAGCAGTAAAATGATATTTTGTAATTCAATCAGTCTGAATGATTGTCATTTTTTATGGTATTTGCAAAACCGTTGCATAGGCCTGATCTACTCTGTGTAGTGAGACATTTGATCAGTGTATTGCTTTTTTTTTAATATATATATATATATATATATATATATATATATATATATATATATATATATATATATATATATATATATATGGGTACCTGTCCCTATGAGGCAATGTTTGCTAGATGTTCACATGCTGATGTTATGTTTGAAGAACATGATTTCAAAATGCCAAATATAAATGTATAGACGATCATCAGCTGCGATTACTCATCGAGCAACTAGAACTGATCAAAGGGCTTTTGTGTCAGTGACCACCATTGAAGTAAAGAGCAGGGAACCCTGAGAGATGCATGAAAGAGAAGTGTGTAGGTGAACTGGGAATAAAACATTTATATTAAAGCAATATTTAAAATGATTGCATTCTTTTTACAATCACGTGGACATTTGAAGAGCTTCTACTTTAATTTAAAAAAAAACTGTTGGGAATTACCCATGGGCAGAGAACAAAAAACAGTAATCATCTGCTATTTAAATGTCATTCTCGCAGTCAAAGATCTTAAGGTTAGAAGTGGTTCATGGTTCTCTGTTTCACTGAAAGGCTTCTTCTTATGTAATACTCTATTTGGTAATGTGGAGTCAACAAAATAAAACAAACGCATGAATAAAAAATGTATTGCTGTTTCAAATTCAAGGACATGGCACGATTTGCCATTATTATAGTAATTTTCAGATTTTCTTTGGAGGTTAACGTGAGTGACATTTGTCAAGACTCATTAAGCTTTCCGAGCAAATAATTAGTAGCAATAAGTGTTGGTAATAGTTTTCACCCTTAAGTTCTGTGGAGACGGGAAGTAAAGGCCAGACACATCAGTCACGCAATAAATACAGCATTTAAGAATAAATCTTTAAGGACCGTGACCTTTCATTCACTGCTCTTTGACATTTGAGAAATGGAAATGTGATAAAGGCTCCATATTTTTTCTTGAATGGTTCCCAGTGTGAAGGAATGTTGATTTGATTTGAGACATGCGGGCAGAGCTGTTGCTTCTATCGCACACTTTTGAGTTTGGTGATTTACACTTAGGTGTATACGATATTTTTGAGACTCCAGAGAGGCTTAACTAATATAATGTGTATTGATTTAGCAGTAAAGTAACTAAATAAGTGCAAAAGGCATACGTTAAATAAAAACACCTTCAACACATCTAATTTGCAATAGCATAAAAAGATTGTTTGAAATGCAAATAGGCTAACATTAACACACACACATGCATATATATAACCTTCAACACATCTAATTTGCAATAGCATAAAAAGATTGTTTGAAATGCAAATAGGCTAACATTAACACACACACATGCATATATATATATATATCCTTTCCTCTGTCCCTTGTCGACCACCAGTTGGTTCGCCATTACCATTCGGTCTGCATATTTATATGAATATATATATATATATATATATACACGTAAAAAAACCTCTCCCCCTTCAAGCTCGGGTCCCTTGGGTCCCTCAAGCCTGGGAGCCTGAGAGTATATAGACATATATAGATGGAAAGGCAAAATAAACAGGACTCTCTGAATCCTATTGAAGTGAATGAGGAGCTCACCCCAAGTGCTCACATGCAAGTGACTGGCATAGTGTGCAGGCACGGGACTTCCAACCAAGTGATGGCATCATTAGGAAAAAGGAACACAAAAAATTGTAAAAGTGGTGCCATTGGGCATCAGAGCACTCGGGGCAGTGACCCCCGAGCTGGAGAAGTGGCTACAGCAGATCTCTTACATCTTATTCCAGAAAAGGGATTTCCTTTTTCTTTCTTTAAGGCACATCTATGTAACTTTTCTGAAAGGCGGCCTGCTACTTGACATGGAGATGTTATTGCTTGTTATTGCCTCTCCACAGATCTGACCTGTAACTTGTAAAGTAAGTAAGTTGGTACAAAGTAATTTTTTTTTTATTTGTATAGCACCTTTCATAGACAGAAGTCACAAAGTGCTTTACAAAAACACAGAAAAAAATAATAAAACACAAAAACTTAAAATCAGTCAAATCAGTCCCTAAAGCAACTATGATTAAAAGGCCTGACTGAATGAAAAGGTTTTGAGTTGACCCTTAAAAGCAGAATCCAGTGACCCCAGGGAGAGCAGAAGATCATTCCAGAGCCTGGAAGGATCGGTTTCCTCTGGTCCGAAAACAAGTGCTGATCCAAAAACGTCAGTGAACGAGGGGGAGTGTAAGGTGTGATCATATCGCTGATGTACAAAGGGCTCTGAACGTCAGCACTAAAAGGGGCCAGACCAGCATGAAGAGTCAAGATCCTCGCTGCAGAGTTCTGGACCAGCAGCAGAGAGAGGGCTCCTTCTGGTTTAGACAGGAAAACAAACTGTTACAATAGTCTAAATATGAAGAGACCAGGTCATTTTGAGATACAATTTTCTTGAGTTTAAAGATTTTCCTCAACTGAAAGAAACAGTTCCTAGTCAACTGCTTGGAGTGGTACATGTCTTTGTCAAAGATAACTCCCAGGTTTCTAAGACTTGGCTTAGCAGACTGGCCTAAATCCCCAAATACTAAATTATATCCCTGTTTATCCCTGGAATGGAATCATCTGGGGGAATGAATAATAATAAAGTGTTTCCGTTTTGTCTGCATTTAGCTGCAAGGAGTTTTTACTCAGCCATTGTTTTATTTGCACTAAGCAACTGACTAAGGAGTTCAGCTTCTGGATCTCAGAAGGCTTAAATGAGCAATATAGATGAATATCGTCAGCGAACAGGTGGTAGGACACATCACTAAACTCTTTAATGATCATTCCCAGGGGGAGTATATTAAGCAAAAATAAGACAGAACCCAAAACGGAGCCCCGAGGAATTCCACACAACAAATTAGCTGACTCAGACATTATTTGGTTTGCAGCAACACTAAAACTCGGACCAGATGAATATGAGGAAAACCAATGAGGAACTGACCCCGATAGTCCGATCAGGTCCCTCAATCTTTTTAACCGTATATGATGGTCAACAGTGTCGAAGGCTGCAGACAGATCCAGCAGAACTAGAAGAGTGCATTTTCCAGAATCGGCAGACATCATAATGTCACTGGACACTTCTAGCAATGCTGTTTCTGTAAAATTATGTTTGCGGAAACCAGATTGAAAAGTGTTCTAGATGTTAGACTGTTCCCCTCCTGAGTGGGTCCAGCTCCACTGTCTATCTCGCGTCCGCCTGTCCGTCTGAGGGAATCGAATCTCTCCTTCACAGTGGAACTCCTCCAGGTTTCTACTTATTCTCAAGGAGGATTTTGTAGTTTTTCCTGGCCGAGAAGGAGGGTCTAAGGACAGGGGACCCTGGGAAATCGCCCCTCGTCCCTATGGACATTGTTCAATCAGTTTTTCACTGTCGCCCTCCAAGACAACGGCTGTTGTGATTTTGGGTGTTGGAATTGAATTGAATTGAATTGAATATAAGTCTGACAATTGTTCAGAGACCACCTTCTCTAGGATCTTGGATAAGAAAGGGAGCTTTAAAATAGGTCTGAAATTTTTGGGTCTGTCGAGTCCAAGTTGGTCTTTTTGAGTAATGGCTCTTTTGAGGCATGTTCAAATGGACCAGGAAACACACCAATTGAAAGTGAGATTTACCATTTTGATAACCCAGGGGCCAATTACATCAAACACTTTAAAAAAGAGCCTACAGGGAAGGGTATCAGATGTACAAGAGGAGGGTTTCATCCTGGTCACTAAAGCTGAGATGTCCCCTGGAGTGACAGGCTTAAAAGAAGACCAAATGTGGGAGAAACAGGGCTACCACACAAAGGGGGTGGGATTTGGTCTGTGATCATCTTAATTTTATCGTTGAAGAACCTTAGGAATTCATTGCTGTCAGCTTTGCAGAAAACAGTAAAAAAATGTAAAAGAAAAAGTAACTGCAGCTGTAAGACACACAATAGAATTGATTGTGTCAAACAACACTTTGGGATTTAACTTAAAAACATTTTCATGTTGTGGAGGGAGGAGGCGTTATACTACAGAGGCCTGTGGGTCATCCAGACCCGAAGCACGAGGGCTATATCTACTTCAGACAATTTTACATGAAAGAAATGACAGAGCTTTGCAGGGACAAAGTTGCCTATCCTCCACACGGCCGGTGAACGCACATGGCACTAGGACCTGAAAGGCGCAGGAGGAGATCGAACTGCGCCTGCGTAATGTGCCCTTCACTTCACATCGGCTTTGCGTCCGTGCCATAAAGATGCACTGCACCACCACACTAACATTCCTTTTGTGCTTTAATGTAATGGTCCACGGAGATCACGGTGATTCTATACTCGGCAACAGAGCCTATGACGTGCTTAAGAAACAGGACATGGGTAAACCCTTTTTCAGGCCCCTTCTCATTCTGGGATATTCAGTTTGCTAATCTGCTGATATTAGAGATGTTTAATCAATTTAACTTAAGCCTCATCGTATTTGGGGTTTCAAGTTGAATATAGCCATATTTCTGTAATATTTAGTCGGATTTTAACATGTGTTTTGGTCCCACAGTGACTTTGGGCAGTGTGCTGGCTGTTCTGCTGCTGCTCATGATTGTCATGGCCGTCTGCGTTTACAAACCACTGCCTCGTCGATGATGTCCCAAGTGGAGATGGAACTGTTCAGCTCTGATGTGTTATACGTGAAATCTAAATATAAAGAGCATATTGTTGACAATTGTGTGTTTACTGCTGCTGTAGGAGTTGTTAATGAAAACAGTCCATTTCACATATAAATAAAGTGCTTTTATTTTAGAAATCTTCTGAAAACACAGTTCTTAAAATCACAAAGTAACACAAACATGTAGTATTGTACAATTGTTTTTGTTTAAGCTGCCAGTTATGCAGTTTGGCAATTTGCTTGTTAACAGAGATCTCAGTAATTTCTACTCAAACTCAACAATGCACAGAATGGTTTTGAGGAATCAGTAATAGTGGTTAATGTTTGAGCACCATCAGTACAACTGCAACCATATCATGGCAACATACACAAGTAATACATTCGCGTTTAAGAAAAGCTTCAAAATGTTTGACAAAATTTATCTCGAGGGATGTGGACAATGCTTGATAGGTTAATTTTAAGTTTGTTAATGGCACGTGGCATTGGGCTGAAGTCTGACAACGCTTTGGTCCAGATGCCCACAGCTGTTTATGTCAAGAATGGCAAACGGACTGAGCAATATCTGCCACAGCAAATGTGCTACTGCATTGCAGCTAAACTAAAATAGAGTTGAATCTTGCGTTTATGTTACATAACATTAGTAACAGTTCATAGGTGGACACACTTAATACCACTAAGGAGAAAACAATAGTATGAGAGCAAAGTCAAACCCTTTTTGAAAACAATCAGCAGCTGATTACAGCAACAGGCTTTCCATTTCCCAAGTGAAAAGGGTACATTAAAAAAGCACAGGATATTTGTTGCTGTTAATAGTTAAGGACTCAAGGTTCTTATGAGGGATACCACAGAATAATTTAGCAAGTGACTGCAAGCTCTCTGTTAAGAGGCAGTAAACCCTGAGACTTTGCTGAGTGCCACTCAAACTTTTTAGGCTACATAGACTACATAGTGCAGAAAAATATCAATCCCATATATTGGAAAGTAACCTAGCAATCGTAAGAAATACTTTACATGGGCTTTAATTAAGGTAAAGCAATTAGTCTGAATCAGCATTAAATTGTAATGATTAATTGTGAATTATTAAATATAAAAATAACATAACTAAGAACCAGTCCTATCTTTAAGATGACACCTTGTGTATAAAATATTATGAATTGCTACTAGTAATATCATCTGAAACAGAAAGTTTGATATTGCAAAATTGAAACAAAACGAATGTTGTAGTTGCATAGATGGCTATACGGCTTAAGGACAATATGGGGTGCAAGGGTTGCATCTGTTATAAACTACAAGTTAAACATGATTAGTCTGTCGTACCCTTTTAACTTCCTCATATTCCCTTGTTACTTGTCTGTAAGTGATAGCTGCAGTATCCTCTCCAGCTCCTGATCCTCTTGTTTCTGTAGCCTCTCCTCTTCTTCCTGAGCCTGTGCCGACAGCTCCATCGCCAGCCGCAGGTCTGTGTCTGGACTCAGGGTAGTGAACGAGCTGGCAGGACTTGAGGCATCCTCAATGTCCACTAGCGCCCCCTCTGGGATGCTCCTAATCAACAGATTTTTTTAAAAATTGTTTAACGATTTACTGTTTTCTCAATTATGAATTGAATAGTTTGTAAATGTTCAAACCTATCACTGCGACTTCTGGTCATTACATCAGTAAATCCATCATCAACATCCTGCCAATTCCCTTCCTAAAAATCACATACACATTTAATTTATACACTTTTAAAAGGACAATGTTCATGTGCATGAAAATATTTATTGACTGTGACCTGGTCTGAAATTCCCTGAGACTCCAGGAGACTCTGGTGGATTGCGTACTGCAGAAGTTCTTCGTCGTTGTTGGACATTGGCGTATGTCGACTTCCACCGCGGCGATGGTAATGTGCAGGAACATCGAACACAGCAGCACTTACCTGAAATGAAGCCAATGCTGAACAAAAAAATAAACAGAAACAAGTTTCAAAACAAAGCAAAAACGTCTACAAGATTTAAGGCTAGTATTCACACCTTCGGGATCTTTAGTTGGGGTTCCGGCTGGAGTTGGTGTTGCCTCTTCCTCTGTACTGCATTTATTCACATTACCAAAGGTAATCCTGGCATTTAGTACATGAAATAGAGGTATCTCTATAAAAGAAGGATGAAATGTATTATATAGTATCAAGTCAAGGTGAAAACTGATACCGCAGGCCAAGGTACACAGTTGAAATGGTAATCATGATTAAATAAACGTGTCCTGCCCTTGCATATCAGAAGGGGTATACACGCAAATGCTGAACTTATGAAAAACTGTTTGAAAAGAGGAGGCAGAAAATGGTTGGAATCCTTCACCCGTTAAGGCAAACCTCATCTACCTTATCTACCAGATCAATATCTCAGAAGTTTGTTTCTTGATGCTAGTGCTTCCTCACCAATTTTAACAGGAAATCCAGGAGGAAATTTCAAAGTAACAAAGTCCCGTAGCCTGGCGAAATGTGAACTTGTTCGAGCCATGAGGTCAATGATGGGGGTCACCTGCTCCACCAGTGAAAGGGGGTGCTCTTCACTCATCCACAAAGTACCCTTGAATCTGTGCCACAAGTAAAGGAGCATTACAATGAGAATAAAACCAAGAAAGAACCCAATATGAAAATTAAAAAGTCCTACTTCTGAGTTCGAATGCTGAGTTCAATCGGTCGACCAATATCTCTGTTATCTAAATCAAACTCTGAGTTAAAATATTCCTCAGGGATGATGGCAGTAGGATTATTTGCAGTTGCATACTCCAGTGTAAGGTCCTACAAATATATATATATTTTTTAGATTTAAATTTTCTGACTAAAATTACTGACTTATTGACTTAAAAGTAAAGTACATAACTTACCCCCTGTGCTGTATTGTACAGCTCCACAGTGCCCAAAAGAGATTCAAGGACATTTCTTTCACCTGCATTTTAATTATTCTTTTATTTTCAAATTATTATCAAGTCATAACAAAATGGATAATGTGCAATTGATTTACTAACTTTTAATACGAGACTTCTCCTCATCAGTAAGATGCTCTGTCCTTGTTCTGATTACCACATTGACATTGTTTACACTAAAAACCTGAAAGAAAACACACAATTAATGTAGCAAATAACAATTGTTGAGTAACATTTGAGTGTTGGGTATATAAATTACAAAAATGCCAACCTTGGCTTCAAACCCATTGACGACTTCAGTTCTCTCAGTTCTCCATCCCCAAATACCAGTCTTGGTCCTGTATAGATCAAATTAACACATTAATTTATTGTTATTTTAGAATGGCATTATACATTTATAAAAGAGCACTTTGACAAAGATTGGACATCTTGAGTGTTTTCTGAGGCAATAAATAAAATAAAACATGCCTCTCAAAGGCAATATCCTTGGTATCCAGATATGTATTAATAACAGGAGTAGTCAGTCTTTTGGCAACCTCCTGTTCAGCCGGCTGCATTGACTCCAAAGTCACATCCTCCATTTCTTGAGAAATGTTGAAGCGTTCCGTGTCAACCACCTTATCATCGTGGTTTACTTCCATCAACTCTGCATGTGAATCTGTCATACACAGATATATGTAATCCATATTGAAAAGCATAAAAACAACCATTTAAAATTGCAATACTTACCATCTCCTCTAAAGATATAACTTCGCCTCCCTCTAATCCAAGTCATATTCTCAAACCCGAGCAATGTGGCATCAACCCTCAGGTTTGAGCCACTTTTCCAAATGCGACAAACATCACTTGGACAAACCCGGGACACAAGAGGGACTGGAACACAATGAGGGAAATCATTGACAGAGTCAACACTTGCGGGTGTCTTCTTGTCTTTCCAGTTTATCTTGTTGTGCTCACAGTAGCCAAAACAGCTAAAATGCTCAAATTAAAACTTACTCCAACTGGTGAACTCCCACTTCATTTCCATATAAAAATCTGGGGACTAAAAACAAAAACAATAAAAATGAGTTTTAAGCAAGGTAAAACAATGGGGAATGGAACCATAAGTTCACAGAAAAACAGTCAAACCTCTCGAATCTTTGACAGCAGCTCAGGCACTCCTCCCAGGGCAGTGGAGGCTTTGAGGTAGTCTCTGCGTTGAAGCACAAGCTGAACCATTTCGGGATCTCCTGTACTAACGGCCTCCTGCAAAACTGCACTCAAAACAAATATTTATCGAATTACACATCTTTTAAACTCAAATTTTCACAATAGATGTATAAATAAGTAAGCGGGATCACAAACTACAGATTGCACGCATGCGGGAGGCACAATTTCCTTAGGGGTTTAGCTAAGGCCCTCTGGAGGTCTACAGAGGGGTCTTACCGGTCCAGTTTTTCGCATTTTCTTTTGTCACTTGTGCACCATGTCTCAGAAGGACTCTCACAGATTCCAGATGTCCAAGAGTTACAGCCAAATGCAAAGGAGTCCGACCTCTGGGATCTAAAGCCTCAACGTCATTCTAAATAAAGAGGTCAAATTGTTTCAGACACTAATTTAAATTAATTATCAAAAGTGTGTGTTAGTTAGGAACATCACCAATCTCTTACTAACCTCTGGTAATCTTAAATTGTCCTCCAGCTGCCTGTAATCATTGGTCCAAACAGCAGAGTGCAGGGGAAACTTCACCCGGATCTCTTCGCTAACGTTAGCCGCGGACATCTCTACAGAGCCTCGGCGCAGTTTTAGCCAGATTTACGTGATTACAAGCATACGAGCACGTTAGTAAGGAAGAAACATCAAATCCATGGCATGTACGCTTCAACAAATGCGCAAATATAAATTACTCCGCTGCAGCAATCGTCAAAGTTTTGGCAAGTCTTCATCAAAATGAAACTTTGGAACAAGGAAGTGTCAGCAGTAGTACACAGGAAACACAGGGGTGCGCTGTGTAAATCTGTATCCCCTTGTAGTATATCCAGCCCTATTGTTTGGCGCGTCTTTCTACGTCAATTCAATAAACTGATTATTAAATAATGCAGTCAGTAAGTCGGTTTGGTAAATTCATAATAATAGAACGGAAACATCGTCTTTGGAAGGCGGGTGGTCCGATCCAGTTGGGACGCATTCATTCATCTTCTCCTCATAGGGGTGTAGGTTTATTTTTTCATAAACCTTGCTCCAATCATGTACACGTGACAAGTACTATTTAATAGATTTGCTAATTTTAGTAATGAAACAACAAATTGCAATAAGGAACTAATTACGCGAAGCATCGTCTGAAGTCTTTATTAGGCCAGGGTGACAAAGTAGACATGTGACCGCCCTGATGACGCCGTCGTCACGTGGGAGCGTAAAATATCAATAAAAACACATGTAGAAGAAGAAGAGGAGGAAAAAGAAGAAGAAGAAGAAGAAGAAGAAGAAGAAGAAGAAATTATGTTTAGAATGTATTTTAACTGAAAAGACGTATTGATTATTGTTATTAAACATGAAGGTACTTTATTCATAGAGTGTGTACACAAATCAAACCGTTTTGTATAAATCCACAAGTAGACGCCGCTGCCTACATGTGATTACTCTCTCGATTTAGTCTGTCAGGGTCTAAAACTATTGGTATAAAAAAAATGTACACTGAACAGTATTTAATTAGTTCTGAAATCAGGGAAAAAATGCCCAAGTTCATACCAATATAGGGAAATATCAATTAAAACAAAATTTGAGGAAAAGAGCAGAGCCTGCGAGGGTAAACTCGGGGCACATATACTTGCACTCAGCAGCTGCCTGTGTGCATTGACCACTACCATATTTCGATTTACTTGACAGAGAAGACTAAACTACTACATATGGGGTAGTTACATAGACCTTAACTTAAATCCTATCGATGTGACGGCAAACGTTATAGCTTTGATGTCGGCGGGAGAGCATTTTGTGGTTCAGTGCATCCGCTAATCCAAAAAGACTAGGCTACTTTAGCATCAGTAAAATGTAGCAGGGCGTTATTATGGCTTTATGGCTGTATTTGTTATTAGAGCGTACATAAGTCAACGATATATTGCTGGGAAATAGTTCAAGGTGAATTTAAAAAAAAAATCTAATTTCAGTAAAGGATGTCTATTCGCCTGCGAAACGTCTGTGCAGACTGCAGTGTGCCAGGTAAGCAGATTATTATTGGTGTCCCTTTTTTTGTCTAGTACAATTTAAGGGTTTAAATTACAGGACCTGATGTTATTAACCCCAGACCTTACTTTGGAGCGCTTGATTCCCACATGCCAAAGTATTTTTTTTAACACCCATGAACATATATATATATATATATATATATATATATATATATATATATATATATACTGTTATCATCACTATAACTGGTGATCCAAGCCAGGGTAGAGTAATGTGTTAATAACATGCATTACTAGACTGGTAAAGTTATTACTACTTTATAAAGTACTATTGGGTAGTGTGATTTCTTTTTCAGGCAGAGGAAGCAAAACAGGATGCAGCAACACTCACTTGCTTTCAGTGCACATGTTTCTATTGTTATACTGCAGATCACTTACAGCAATTTACTAAAAACAATGACTTCAAACAACATGCGATATCTAACTAGACCAACCATGTTGTATCAAAAACAGAAGGTCATTAAAGAATAAAAACCCAATGTACCCTCTGTTCAACAGTGTTTAACATGAGCCTGTGGTGGCAAATCTTGATCACTTCATGTAATGATTGATTTTGTTTTGTATTATTGTATGGTCATGCTAAATAGTTTGTAATGACCCATTTTACCCAGCTGTTCTGTCACACATCAGTAAATTGTGTTAAAAAGATGATGCCTGGACAAAGTAATTTATGCGTGAAATAACGTTGACACTCAAAGAGGAAGTTGCTTTATTACTCAACACAAATACTCCCTAATCTTTGTAAGACGATATATTATTAGTTATTAGTTTCTGATAGTTCATAATAAACAATCACACATGTTACAGTTTGGTCTTTGTAAATAGCAATATTGATCTAAAACAACATAATAGAAATGGGTCCCTTAACTTCCGGTTAAAAACTGCAGAACTGATTTTCAGCTGGCGGCCCCGCCCCTTCATGTCACTGTAGCGGGCTGTAGATTTTATTGATCAAACATGCATAAATCACTCAAAATACAACTTTCAGTAAGTTTAAGATGAGGGAAAACCATCAAAACAAGGTTTAATTTATCCTTTACATGACAG
Organism: Eucyclogobius newberryi; assembly: GCF_026437365.1. Lineage (NCBI taxonomy): Eukaryota > Metazoa > Chordata > Actinopteri > Gobiiformes > Gobiidae > Eucyclogobius > Eucyclogobius newberryi. The sequence continues at coordinate 18,248,051 of NW_027316278.1, forward strand.
ACATGACCAAAATCAGAGACCTTAATGCCTCCTTAATGCCACCAACCCACTGTGTTTCATTGTATAATGATGCTCTGATTCAGGGATTCAATCAAATGTCTCAAGGAAATATACAATGCTATCCCACTCTTGTTTTAATTGTCCAGATCCACGCTGGGCCTCGGTGAACAGGGGCGTTTTAATCTGTGATGAGTGCTGCAGCGTGCACAGAAGCCTGGGTAGACACAGCTCCCAGGTCCGGCATTTAACACACACACCATGGCCTCCCACTCAGCTACAGGTAATGACACTAAATTACTAGAATGACACATGGTTGCTTTATATTGGCACTCACTAATTGAAAGTCTTTGTGGATGTACATTCGTTTGGGTTTAATCAATGCTCATTATGAAACTGAGGATATCCGGTTACACTGTAGAGGCTTTTACTTGGTAGATAGATAGATAGATACATACAGTGTATATATATTTATTTATTTATTTATTTATTTATATATAGATATAGATATATAGATATATATATAGATGGATAGATAGATATATAGCTTGAGTCCTGACTAGAATTAAGAAACTCTGGGACAGGTTTCTTGCTGGAGCCTAGGCAGGTGCTGGTCAAATCTGGAAAGCTCCTCCTAAAGATGTGAGACAGGCCTCTAGACATAAAAAAAAATAGATGTGATGTTGGTTTTACCTGCTGTTTCGGCGAATAGCTGTCACCGGCTGAATTCAGAAGGAATGTGAAAAACAAACTACTACATGATTAACCAAGGTAGAAAAGAAAAAAGATCACCATAGGAAAACCTAAAACAAGCATTATCAGATCAGAGCAGATCGGAGAATTATGTCATGGACTGGTATAAATGCTGGTTACAAGGCAATTGAGATCAGAAAATGGGGCACAACAACAATGAACAGAGGTGAAAGAGCTTTCATGCCTTCACACGACTCTGACACGCTTCTACAGGGACCAATGTAGCTCGATAAAAGTGACATGTCAGCAGTCGGAGGACATTTCTGAGGAAAGTGATAGCTGTTCACCAAAATATTATGTCAACAAAACAAACATAATCATACCTATCTTGTCTTAAAAATAGGCCTCTACATCTACTTGTTTGGCTGTATGACAGACATTTTTCTTCTCAGTCCATTCTACATTAATTTGATTATATATATTTTCTTTTAATGTTTGCCTCTTCAATTTATGTAGATGGTACAGACTCTTTACAGCAATGGTGCAAATTCTATCTGGGAACATTCCCTTTTAGACCCAACATCTGTGATGAGTGGAAAACGCAAGGCTAATCCTCAGGACAAGCTGCTGTGAGTCTTGTTGAATGATCTCAACACATGAACTTGTTCTACTAAACAATGTGCTTATTTCCTATCTTTTTTTGGTTCACAAAGTCCAAACAAATCTGAATTTATAAAAGCTAAATACCAAATGCTGGCTTTTGTCCATCGCATGCCATGTCGGGAGGATGATAGCAACACAGCAAAAGATTTAAGTAAAGTAGGTACAACAATTATCTTTTACTCTAAACAGTGTCACTTTTAACTGTTACTACTTTAATTTTAGCAACTTCACTCAAGTGTGCGCACAGGAAACCTTGAGACATGTTTGAGGTTACTAACACTGGGAGCTCAAGCTAATTTCTTTCACCCGGTGAGATTGAACCTCTTTATATCTATGCAGTTATATATCAGACATGACATAACATAACATTGCTATTTCTGTATTTATACACATCGGTGGTACAGGAAAAAGGAAGCACTCCTTTACATGTGGCTGCAAAGGCTGGACAAGTATTACAAGCTGAACTTCTGACAGTTTATGGAGCAGATCCAGGGGCACCTGATAGCAATGCTAAAACTCCAATTGACTATGCAAGGTAACTCAAATGATGGTATAGATTTTCTTTTCTTTTATGAACTGATCACTTTAACTTACTATATGTGTGTTCAGAGAAGCTGGGTATAATGACTTGGCAGACAGACTGTTTGAGATCCAGTATGAACTTACAGATCGATTGGCATTTTATCTTTGTGGGAGAAAACCAGGTATTTTTTATATGTATATATATATATATATATATATACGTAAAATATACAAAAGGACATATTGTCATGATTGAAAGTCATGCAATATTACACAATGTGAAATACAGTCCTTAAAAGACCTGGTTTACCCTTAGTAGACTTTTCTTCTTTCTTTCAGATCATAGGATTGGACAGCATTTTATAGTCCCTCAGTTAGCTGACAGGTAAGAAAGTATATTTATATTAGCAAGAAAATTGTCTTGTCTTATATGACAAACTAAATGTATTCAGTTTTTTGAAGAAAGTGCTTGAATTTAAAGAAAAAAATATTCTAATCTGTATCATGTCCAAGGAGGAAAAATCCCATGAAACAATTTAATTATTAAAACAATAGAAGTATCAATAATTAACACTAGACTTAAACTAAAAAAAATGAAAACTTGTTACATCAACTCTAAAATTAAAAGCTTGGAGTTCAAAACCATTATATTCTTATATTTTCTACATACAATATATTGCACCATTTTTTTTTTATAAATGCACAAATGTACACTGATAGAGCAGAAGTTTAAATATGTTGTGTTTGCTTTTGCATTGCGCTCTTTTAATGGATAAGAAATGTGTGAGTAAAATCAACTGTGCCTTGAGATTGTACTGTACTGATTGTATGTACTGAGCCTGAGGCCTAATCAAGCTGTTTTGTTTGCAGCAGTTTGGATTTATCAGAACTAGCTAAATCTGCAAAGAAAAAGCTACAATCTGTGAGTGATAACCTGATATTTGAGTTTAGGTTATTAAACATTGTTCAGGTCTTATCTTATAAGACTGACTGACCTGTTTGTTTTTATAGCTCAATAATCATTTATTTGAAGAGCTTGCGATGGACGTGTATGATGAGGTAGACCGACGAGAGACAGATGCAGGTAATCGTTTGACACGTTTCTAAGGATGTCTCAATTTACTACTTTTCAATTGTTTCTGATTTGTTTTAGTGTGGCTGGCTACACAGAATCACAGCACTCTCGTGTCTGAGACAACTGTGGTGCCTTTTCTTCCGGTCAATCCAGAATATTCCTCCACTAGAAATCAGGTGCAGTTTATTCATTCGTCCATTATTTATCATGGCTGTATCACATTTATCGAACTTGATTTGTGTTGTTTGCTAACAGGGACGGCAGAAACTCGCAAGATTTAATTCGCATGAATTTGCAACTCTTGTCATTGACATATTAAGTGATGCTAAACGCAGACAACAAGGGAGTGCAGGACTCAGCACGCAAGGTCAGTATTTTTTTATTCATAAAAACTGTATGTCTGTTCATCTCCGTATGCATGTGGATCATTTGTTTTAATTGTGCTGCTTTATTTGTTGTCCTAGATAATTTAGATTTTATGTTAAAGAATCTGTCTGTAAAGCCTTTTGGTGACAGTCTTGACAACGACCAGCCTGACTACGACAGCGTGGCATCTGATGAGGATACGGATCAAGATATGCCCGTCAGCAAAGAGGACCGAACAAAGGTACAACTGAAATGTGCCTAATTGTTTTTGCCAGTTAATGTACACTGTTGTTATTGTCTAGAGCCCGGACTCAGACCTCACAGATGGCGCCATCACGTTGCAAGAATATATGGATGTGAAAAAGGCTCTCACTGCTTCTGAGGCAAAGATTCAGCAGCTAATGAAAGCCAACGGTAACCTGAGTGACGAATTGAGGTTGATGCAGAAAAAGGTATCTCCAGTGCTGTGATTACTAACTTATGGGACAGTCTGGCTGGTTGGGTGTCCACCTACATCTAATCACAAATATAAACATGTGTATGCCTGTTCACATTTCTTAATAAGTCCAGCATGTTCATCTTTTTCAAGCAGTTTTGTTTTACTTGGTTTGTTGTTTTACACCACTTTAAGGTTTATGAACTAATATACATTTATTTAAAACCAAGCATGAAGAATGTTGAATACAGAGGAGGTGGACTAACTTGAAGTGTGTGCATGGTTTATCTTCATTTAAGTCTGTCATCTGTTTTGTATAATAGCGCATTTTTGAGATTTCTAGTTTTGCATGTATGTTTTATGTTGCAGTTATCTTTGATGTTTGTAATATTGTTCAACTGAAAAAAAATGGATAATTTTGACTCCACTTCATTAACACAATCACACACATTATATTGAGAGCAGAAACTCTCTTCTAACACACTCACTACTGTTTAATTTTAGTTTCTAAACAATATCAAACTCAGTGTATGTAGTTTTCCAGACTTTTCCTGTGATCTTGGCAAAATCAGTTTGATTTTGTTTGTCTCAAGTATCTGTCTGTAGTCTTTTCTGAGACATAATCTGCTCATTTACAAATCTTGCTTGCTCGCCATTTGCTTAGCCGTATAAAAGAAAATCAAATTGCCCAGTATAATGTTCATGTAGTATCAATTATCTGTAATTACCCTTTTTAAAACTCATAATTTCCATGTTCCTACTAAAGGCAACATAATGAGCACCTTGCATAACATTGAAAACAATTGGCTCTAGACACTAGTAGAAGTCAAATTTTAAATCCAGGTTCTTCCTGTTAAAATTATTTGTAGAAATTCTTGCTTTGCTGAAAGCTTTTCTTAGTATATGGCATCTGTTCCAGCTTCAATCTCTGCAAACTGAGAACTCCTCTCTAAGGCGGCAGGTCCCTACCAGTCATTATCAGAGCCCCAGCAACTCAGAGTACCCTGACCCCTCCAGCCCCTCTGCTCACAAGCGGAGACAGTCTTCACGAGCCAGTCGGCCCATGTCTATGTATGAGACTGGCTCAGGCCTGAAGCCCTATGTCCCTAAAGGAGAAATGCCCTACCCAGAGGAGGCTCTCCTTACCCTGCAACCCTTTACACCTCATGTAAGTAAGACCTGCTCCTGTGTCCGCTCCTTCCTGTCCACTGCTCTGGACCTCTGTCTCTTCCTTTCCCAAACCTTTTCCTCTGTCTATCTTGTAAACATTTTTACACACACTTTATAAGAGAAATACAGATACATGCATTCATTAGCTGACATGATGTGTTTTTATTAACTTATTAACACGTTGTACTGTTTTATTTATTTTTAAGAAACATTAAAATCTTTATCAAATGATCTGTTTCAGTAGTACATTGTTTATTAGGCATGGAAGACTTTATGTGAAGCAATTGTCGACCTCTATGCATTACACTGTTTGCTTGCATTTACATAGGATTGTAAAAAATGTTTACCAGAAATAACATTTCCTCATGTTGGCTGAACTGAAACAGGACCATGGTATTTTCAGTTCCTCTTGTTGCTACAACAATACAATGTATTGAGGGAATGGAGCTTGCAATTCAAACCTCCATATTATGTAGACTTACATTTAGACTGCAATATGACCTATTATGAGAACGGTGTTTACACAATTATTTTTAAATCAACAAACAATAAATATTGATAATGCTTTGCCCTAGCATTTCATTTGAATAAAACCATCTATTTTTAGTTCTAGGGAGTTTTAGAGTATTTTGTGATTATCACATTTGATTTTAACCCTGTACTCAGATGGAAAGGGGTGCTTTTGGTGTTACTTCCTCATCTCTGCCCTCATTTCCATCCACATTGTCTTGGCTTAAAGAAGACAGTATTGTGAAGGTCAAGTATTCCCTGTTGCAGAAAAATATGTCTGTCTTTTAGCTGATGTTAAACGGCACTGCTGCATGTTTGAGCCATCACACTCCTGGCATCTCTGCTATTCAGCGTAGTCTACTGTCTGACCACTCAGTGCTCATGAATTACCTTGATTATACTGCCATCTTTGCTTGGAAAGCTTTGAACGGCATGTTTGTTATTGTTACTCCCACTCAAAAGTGATCAGGAGCAATGTATTGTGCTAAAGCAGCAGTTATTGTCTTTTTACGATCAGAATAATTCCACAATTCCACAATCACTGAATGAATGCTTAAAATTACTTAAATGGATCTGTCATCATTCAAAGTAGTGTTCTGTTATTGTGATCTCTTTTGAGTTTAGATCAGTTGCACTACTCTCAAATGAGTAATATCATACTTTGACATAATATATTATACTAATATACAGCTTAATGTTTGCTCTTTTCAGCTGCTGCACTGCTTCCTTTTTACATCACAGTTGTTGGTGATTCTTGCATGTATGTCCACATTGTTGTGAATAATGTGAATACTTTTCCTCTGTCCTTCCCAGGCATCAAAATTTGATAAGCAGAGCAGCATGCCTGAAAGTGATTATGATAATGCCTTTATGGACTCAGATATGGATGACTCGAGGTAAGGTTATTTCATTGAATCACCTGTTCAAAATATTTGTTTTTGAAAAACAAAAGCAGATTTTGGTAGTGAATCGTCTATGGCTGTGACAGTCTTTGCAGGAGAGGAAGGCTGCGCAGCAGTGGCTGGCTGGCAGAGGGCAGCTCAATCCCAGAGCTTGATAATGTAGAGATGGAAACTGACCCCACTCTTCCCAGCACTGAAGATGTGATCCGCAAAACAGAACAGATAACCAAGAACATCCAGGAACTGTTGCGAGCAGCTCAAGATGGGAAACACGAGAGGTTTGAATGAATTGTTCTGATCCACTACACCCATCCCCGTCTTTTGTCATATTTATGCTATAATTTTCTACCAGAAGCTTTCAACCTTTGTTTAGTCAATTCATTTTTTATTAATTCTTTTCCCCCACTTCTTTTGCCTCCATGTTTGTACTATGGTCTCCATCACCTGTATGAGCAGGTCTGTTGAGCGTGAGGGGGTGCGTCGCCTCAGGCATAGTTTTGGATGTTTCAGCAGTTTGGTTCCTTGGGCCGAAAAGCCCACTTCCTCTCTCCAGCTGCTCAGCCTTCGCTCCCCTGACCCCACCTCCTGGTACTCTGGCCTCTGTCCCTGCCTACCAGGCACAGTCTTCCTCCTCTCGCGCTATGCTATGCTCCTCTTTTATGATCAACATTAATCATTTATGAAAAACAATGCGTTATTGCGTGTGGTTTCAATATCTTGGTTTGTTTTGATATTAACAATAATTAATACAGCCTACTATAACCTGTGCCTGTTGAGTGAAAAGCATTAAAATACCTACTCATATGCTCACAGTACTGCATGCTATGATGAGTATCTACAACTGTAATACATTGCAATGTTTATGTAAAACTTGCATGTTTATTAATTTGTTTTTGTTGGAATATTGGGTGACACTTTTTTTGCCCCTACAGCTTCATACCCTGCTCAGAAAGAATCTATGTGGCTGTAACAGAAATGGCTGCCCTCTTTCCAAAGGTATTTGACAATATACAATTCTGAAAAACATGTAGCTCTCATTGACTGTAGTTCACTATTTCCCTGTAGAAGCCTCGTTCAGAGACGGCGAGAGGATCTCTGCGCTTGTTGACGTCCAGCGCCTGCCGGCTGCAGGCTGAGTGTAAGAAGGCGGTTCCATCAGACGGAGGCCAGTCCCCGGACATGCAGCTGGTCACACAGCAGGTCATACAATGTGCTTATGACATTGCCAAAGCAGCCAAGCAGCTAGTAACCATCACCACAAAGGAGACCACCAACTAACATCTCATTTCTTATTTTTGTAGTGTTTTGTTTATTTTTGCAAATTGCATTTACGATTTATGCATGTGTATTTATTTGTAGTAAATGCTTACAAATGCATAGTTGATCATGTCAATAATAATTATGTGCACAAGAAAAAACTAAGAGTATATATTGCACAAGTGCAGTCCTATAATTCAGACAATATACCGTACTGGAGATAGCTAGCAGGCCTAGGAAATATTAATTATGTAAATTGTGTCAACAGCTGATAATATATCATATTTTTGTTCTTTACAGTTTGAACATGTATCCATATGCATCATCCCAAAGTATGGATACATAAAGCTATGAATGAGTACTTTAACACTCGTGTACCTAAGAGCTTCCCTTTATTTATTGCACTGTGCAAGCCTCAATACTGTACGTTTGCCCATCTGCACAGAATGGGTCATGTCTCCTTATCGGGGACCCTTAACCTTTGAGTTTAGTTTGCAGTTCATGTATAATGGTGTTTCTTGTGTTATGTGTCTTAAGTTCCATCAGCAGTGAACTGTAACATTTTTATATGATGTGTTTTCATAAAACTCTGAACAATATTATTCTGTGCCAATATTGAGGCCTGTTTTACGGTCTGTGTTTCAGTGTTTGTTATGCTTTTTGTTTTATATGCAACAAATTGGGTAATACAAGTGTTAAGTGCTATACCACATGTTGTTCTTTGCCATTTCAAAACAAAAGTAATGCCCTTGTCTGTACTAGAAAAGTACAGCCATGTATGTGAAGCAGCTGTGAAGTTGCACTTTAAAATATTTTCTTAATAAACTTTAATCACATCAATTTGTTTGTATTTAATGCAAATCATACAAAGATTTTATTGAATGATGAATATAAAACTAATTTACAAATATGTATTCAAAAATAACATTGGTGTAAAGAATTAATGGCATCTAGCAAATATGGCCTCAAATATAATTAAATAGCAAATGAAAGCTAATGATGACAAACAAATAATTCTTTGCATTGTGATCCTCATTCCATAAAACTCAGGTCCATGCTGATCGGGGTCTGCTGCGTATCTGGAGGCAGAAAAACATTTGTTATATGTCCGTTAACCCAATGTAGAGCTCCAATTACTGACTCACCCTGTCCTCATAGCCTTTCTGTGCCATCCTCTGCACCTCCAGCCTCAGCTGCTCCTCCTGACGCCGCTGGGTCTTTTGCTCTTCCTCTTCCAGTTGTTCCATCCACATCTGTTCCTCCCACTGCTCCTGCCGGTTTTGCTCAACCTTAAACATTGGTATAAGTTTTGTTTACTGAAAAATTAAAGACAAATATTTGCATTGCAATGTAGCACCTGGGTATCCATTTCCTTCTTTCGTGCTCTTCTGCGACCTTCTTCTAGTTCTTTTTCCTGCTGCTGTAGCTCTTTCTCCATCTCGAGTTCTTGGATCAGCTCCTCGCGTCTCTTTAAGGACTCTTCTTGAGCCTCACGATTCTGACACATTTTTAGTTTAAGTTGCTGCTGTCTGCCTGCAAGCACCTTTTAAAAAGGAAGCACATATGACAATACAAAATTATACCGCCTGCTCAAGTATTTACTTTTCATAATTTACTTTTATTTAAAAATTGCACCTCTTTCATGAGCCGTTCTCTAGCTCTTCTCTCCTTCTCCCACTGTGCTTCCCGTTTTTCCCACACATGTTGCGCTTCTCCCCTAAAGTAGATCACATCCTATGTTACGTTACGGATGTGAAGTTGATACTGACGGATTTAACTTGCTCCTACCGATGTAGGTAATCCATCTCAGCCTCCCTCGCTCTTTCCAACTGAAGCTGCTCTTCAATAACTTGTTTCATCCAGGCGGCGTCAGCGATGGCTCGCTCTCTTCGTTCAGTCTCATGTCTCTTGTCTTTTTCTTCACCCTTTACTAAATTTGCTAGAATTCTACGGTCAGCCTCCTGGTTTACAAAACAATAATTCAAAAGTTGACAGAGAAACTTTCTAGTGTTTTTCAGCATGATTGAGGGCCTAGAAAAGAGCTTTATACTGTAAATAAAATGGATTACATGAGGCACAGAGACATAATTAACAAATGTGATGGTAACACTCACAAGTTCCTCCTGAACTTGCTGAGCTCGTCTCTTCAATTGAGTTCGATACTGACGTATCAGAAAATGCCTGCAATAACAAACATACAGGTGATTGTAACATAATTAACAAGTCTCAGTTCTTGCAATACGGTGCAGTTTTCACCTCGTCTCAGATTTCTTTTTCCATTCCTCTGCTCTTCTTCTTTCTTCTTCTATCTTCTCAAGCTCCCACTGCTGGGCCAACAAAGCTTCTTGCTCCTTCTTAAGATGCGTGGCCTAAAATACCACAAGTAGGTTTTAAATGTTTTTAAATATTTTCTTTTAACATGGTGGATAATTTAGCAAAAAACTACAAATGAAAATACTAATAATTAAGAATGTACCTCTTCTTCCCTCAATTTGAGTTCTTCCATTTGTTTACGCAGTTCCTCGGCTCTTTTCAGATCCTCTGCCTTCTTCCGCTCCTCCTCTTGTCTGATCCTCTCCAGGGCTTCTCTTCGAGCACTTTCATATTCATTTTCAAAGCGCCGTTTCTCCTCCTGCTCTGCAACTTTTTGCTGTATATTTGTTAAATGAACTGGGTTAGGAAGGGTTCTTAATCTTCTACAATGTAACTCAATTAAATATAGATGTGTCACATAATCAATTAATAAGTCACTATTTAATTCATTCTGCGACCATCCCTCGACAGTACAAATAAAGTATTGTCCACTGATTACACAAGACTATGGCAAGATTAAAATTTAAAGCATGTATTTGTCTTACCTCTCTCTTATCAATGATCTGCTCTTTCCACTGTTTGATTACATGATCTTTGTGTAAGGTAGACTCGAGCTGAAGGACACAAGGAAAATGTTTAGTCTAAAATGTTTAGAGTAGTCACAAATAAAGGTCACAAAATATCAGTTGTGTGTTGCTTTCCGAAAATCACTCTCATTTCTCAGGTTACTAAACTCCCAAAGCCATTTATCATGTGTATCAACAGTCAGCCTTTGGAGTAAAAGATCTGGCCATGT